>NC_088300.1:50579280-50929618 GCF_032854445.1 Liolophura sinensis
TGGAGATAAAGGATTGTGTACATACAAGTACACAATGTACGCTGAGAAATATGTATGCATGCACATAATATAAAATCACACACAAACAGAGTACATGTACTTGTACATCGTAATTTATTTTTTTAGCACAGATCCTAACTGCAGTTGTAACCTACTTGAATGTCCAGTAATTACCATCTACATCATGCATGTAACTGCATGTACTACAGAATTCAATACGCAGCTTTTTTCCTGTAGAAGAATGTTGCTCTTAACATTCCCTCGGATCAAAACCATGTGGTAATACCAAAAATAGTGCATGAATGTTTCAAACTTGTGAAAAAGGGTGAAATGGTTACAACCTGTAGGTATTAATCTTCCCCTTCCCCAAAAACTACTAAAAAGCGAGAGTGATTTGTATCAACTTTTATTTTTGTACCCTCTCTCAGACTAAAAGTCCATGTGTGGTCTTAAGTTCATATGCACACACTCACTAACCACATACGAAATACAAATTTTTGCACTTGTATTTTAAATTCAGGACAGTCCGAGTCTCACTCTGCTCTCTCAAGAATTTGCTTCATACAGTGGGTGAGGCAACTTGTTGAGGGCTTGATCAGGGCAATTGGGTATACGTACATGTATTTGAGTACTACTGGCATTTCTTGTCCACCATACACGAATTTGCCACAGTTCTGGAATTTCTTATCCACCATACATGTATTTGCCTGAGTTCTACTGGAATTTCTTGTCTACCATAAATGTATTTGCCTGAGTTCTACTGGCACTTCTTGTCCACCATACATGTATTTGCCTGAGTTCTACTGGCATTTCTTGTCCACCATGAATGTATTTGCCTGAGTTCTACTGGCATTTCTTGTCCACCATAAATGTATTTGCCTGAGTTCTACTGGCATTTCTTATCCACCATAAATGTATTTGCCTGAGTTCTACTTACATTTCTTGTCCACCATAAATGTATTTGCCTGAGTTCTACTGGCACTTCTTGTCCACCATACATGTATTTGCCCGAGTTCAACCGGCATTTCTTGCCTACCATACATGTATCTAACATTTCCATATCCTGGACACCCTCTGCCTGGAGTCAAAAAATTTCTCCAATATGTATCTTTCCCAGTGTGTCAATTTGTCTATTAATATGCTTTGCTCTCACACTAGCCTACAGAAAATTCAGCGTCATGTCACTGTATGTGTATACCTCTCTCTCTCAGCTGTTACCATCGCTGGCATCCCTATGGATATTTATATTTGATTCCTATCTTTAGGGTTTTACAGACACATCCATGAACGTCTATCTCTAATCTGGCACTACACCATCCTGTATGTTTTGCACTGCCTGTTCTTGCAGATCACAGATCTCTTCCTACAGCTGGTGCACCCATCTGCATATGTATGACCAGCAACATGACTTTACATCTCTGCTCACATACATCTTGTATAAATGTCTGCAATGTACATGTATGTCACTCTCGACCATCTTCACCACTGATGTAATCTTTTTTTTTTTTTTTTCAAAATATGTGAGAACATTCCATCTTTCAATATAATGACATAGACACACTCACAACTGGTTTAAATAAGAAAATTTGTATTTTCACAATCAAAGCTCAATTTGCAAATGGCACATGTCACGGGACAGAGAAGATGCATGTATATGCAAATGGAATTCAGATTTGTTTTATGCTAACCAAAAAGTGTCTCTTATCACATGAATTTCAATTAGATTTAAAACCTTGGGGTAGAATTCTCATTCCATTTTAATCAGACAAATATATGCACTTCTCAATCATTATTCAAAGAATGACCCATTATAATAACGACATGAACAGGTAATTGCTCTCGAATGTTATATAGGAAGATTTGTTTTTCTGTCAAGTGCTGAATTTGGATAACCCAGAACGTCTTAATGCCACATACTATGCATTCCATGAACATGTATCTCCGCACAATTGGAAACGTAGGCTGAGAAATATTAACCCATGTACATGTGTGCCTACATACACCGTACTGGTATATATACCAGGATAGGTAGGCTGTACAGCTTGATGTAATTAACCATAAATCCAACTTTGATGCCTTGCCCTACCTGTATGTTTATTAACCAAATCTAACTGTATGTGGGATTCATTTAACCTTCATATGAATGTTGATCAGAGATTTTTACTATGCACAACTCATCAAATCAACATACATGTAAAATGAGTTTGGTCTAATTGCAGATTTTTCTACCTGGTTGGCTTTTTAATTTGATCGCCCGCCATGTACAGCATATGTATAATTTTTTTACCTCTTGCCCTTTGATGTTTGCCTTTGAAGAACAAACATTAAGTGACCTAATTAACCAGTGAGGAATAAATCATTGCTGTTTTAATCAAGCGGTTTGACTGCATGTCGAAAACAATTATTCCCAGTTTGAAAAATTTGTACTGGAATCTGTTTTCTTCTAGGATTTTGTTCAGTAATACAAGGAGTTTCATACTGTAGTAGATTGATACATGCACAGTACTACAGACATCAGTGTTTTAAGAAAGATGTGTGTGGTCATGAGAAAGATGTTGATTAGGGGTGGAGGAAAAATGTCCAGAGGGACAGAGATACATCAACCAAGGTAGGCAAATTAAAAAAGAATAAAGCAACCACTGACAGGTCCTTTTGTAAGGTTGTCATGACTACGGAGGTTGGAGGTTATGGATAAAAGAAACCAGGAGGATAGCCATAAAATGGCCCTTGTCGATCTCCAGAGAGCTCTGACTATTCACCCAAGGCAATTAGTGTACAGTGAGATTACAGCCATCCATCTCTAGGCAAACACTATTATTAGCTTCAGGGGCACTACGATGGTAAACAGTATTCCCTCGGCCCCAAGGGTAGGGTAGTACCTGGCTCCCAGAAACTCCTCCAGGGTCCTATCTGACACATCCCCTAACTGCCAGACAGGGTATACAAAGTCAAATGTGTACCTAATTTTAATTTTATCAGAGTAAAATGATACAACCTGACAAATGATAACTTTTTTATAATAATTTGAGTAAATTGATTCTTATCTTATAAAATCACTCTTATCATCATTACAGGTACATGTCTAAAATTTATGAGTTCTTAATGTGCACCGTACAGTGTATACATGTATAGCTAGCAATGTAACCCATTCTGACATTATTTCCCCATAATAAAAATAATTATCTTAAGATATGAATGAGATTCATCAAGAAGGTAAATTCAGTTTAAAATTCACAGGAAAATTAATGAAGAATCACGATGGATGCTGTGACATATGTGTTAATATATGTACATGCCTTGGAATCATACAACATTTACATGTCAGCCATAATGTACACCACATGTATATAGCATGGGTCCTCCAATAGGATATAAAGGTGTGAAATGCATTAACTGTCATTCGAAAACAACATAAAATTGGATAGAATGCCATAAATCATTCATGTGTATGAAATTATGAGCATCGGTTGATATAAAGTCATCTTTTAGATTACCTGGACTCTATTCAAGGTCATCATTTTTTTTTTTTGAGCCTCAGCTTAAAAATCTACCTTTTAATCTCCATTAAATCTGTTCACAATACTCTGCGTTTGTATCAACTGCACATAGTGTACATGTAATCATATGATACTAAACACAGCTATTCAGGGCTAAATGTTTTTTCTTCAGCTAAATGTATAGGAATAATGTAAGTAATGGGCAACTGGACAGCAAGTACATCTTGTTATCCACCTCATACAGGTACATCTCTACGTAACAGCCTCCACACTGACTTTAAATGACCACTGTCACTGATTGGTCCAAATATCTTCTTAAAACTGTTTTTCAGATATGTTTACTTTTACATCTGATTTAATGATCCAGTGTAAATGTGTCTACATGGTTGCACATGTTAAATACACAAATATTTCTGTATGGGATCTAGACCGATTTGATCCCCACAGCAGGGCAAACATTTTGAGATACATTATACTATTTAAGCCTTTGGGAATGTCTTTTTTGTCTACTTAGTATCTTTGTGTTTTAATTAATGTTACTTTAAGCAAGTTGGAATTATTGATATTACACTTACATTGTGGACAAGTCTCATTACATAGTATTCTTCTGTTGCACATACACACAAACATATATTTCCTTGGTTCAAAAATGCAGCTACAATCTATTTTATGCTTTCATAGAGATTAATGTTAGCTTCAAATAAAGTTTACATCGACTCTTGTTACAACATTCAGACTGCTTAATACAAATCATTCAGTTCTGCTTTTGCAAATATACAGTGACCTGCAATGTAAACTGCAAACCATTAGGCATGTCCTTGATTGCAATCATATGCATGCCAAGAAGGCCGCACTCCACTCATAGGACAGCCTTGTAACAGAACATTCCAGCATGACGACTCAAGCACTGATTATCGCATATTGAATAACGGGTTCATCTCACGTAGCTGTCAAAGCCGTAACTAGCTCATTGTATACTGAAGAACCGTTCCCGTATTTCACAGGATAGTGAATGATGCTTCTACATTATTACCAGTGCTTAATAAATAATGCAGTTTGATTACCACAATGTGAATAAGGCACCTTGATTTCCACCATGCATATTTAATAAAGCTATCGGTAAAGGGATTTATAGACTGCTTTTTCAAACAGACGTCTCCAATTTTTGGAAGTCCACAGACACAAATCAGAAGATAATTTGTCTATACCTTAATAATATTCACACTAACAAGTTTCTTTCAGTAGGAACAAATGTTTATAGGTAGAATATCAAGAACCTGTTTCTTAATTATAAAGGGTTAAAAGACAATCAAGTACAGTCTAAAGAAAAGATCATGACTGAAGTTAAAATGCTGATAGTGTCATCCAGACCTGTTAATTAGCTGTAATATAATCCAGAAAGACTATTTTCGCTTTTTAAAATTTGTACGGCCTATGCAAAGGCCGTCAAAATATAAAAAAGTGACAGTTGTCATCCAGTACTTGCAGTAGTAACAGCAATAATATGTACATATACACTGCTCATCCTGATTTTGAACCCCACAATTTTTTTTTTATTTTGAAGCCTGTTTACATGTAGAATAAATTTGTCACACTATGAAGTAAAATATATGAATTAACGATAAACTGAATTACACTGGAATAAAAAAATATTTTATCTGTGCCCACCTCCACCACCCTTCTACATCCCAATACATTATCATTTTTATCTTTTTCTCAATAGAGTATACAGAAATAAACAGTAAGCCTACCAACAGAAGATTCTTACTTTATTTATTTTTTGTTTTTGATCTTTGCACATGTAAAATAAAATACTCTCAAAATGACAACTTACAGCTGTATAGTATCCAGAGGCATGTTATCTGGATCTAGAATTTTGGAGAGATCTGTAAACGGGGCTGGGTTGGTGGAGCAGTCAATTCTCTTGCCCCTGCGACTGACAGCAGCTGGGGAGAGGCTAGGGCCTCCTCCCCCTGGATCCCCCACGGGGTCAGGCTCCTCTGATAAAGTCTCCTCCCCACCCGTACCCGAAGACGGGGCTTTTTTCGTGGTACACGTGCAGCCCGGTGGGCATGCTTTGACCCCACTAGTTACACAGAGAATTACAAGGAGGCCAATTCTAAACAGCTCTGTTATTCCTCTGTGCTCTAGCCATGCCATGTTTAGCAAAAGATCCAAAGGATGTTTGGCCGGGAATTTCAGTGTCCGTGTCCCCATTTAACAAGAGATTCGGGTCCCGCCCGGCCCTCGGCTGCTGAGCTAAGCCAGGTTCAAACACCACACACGGCCAGCATCATCACCGTTTCGGACACGCAGTCAACGTAAACATCTCCCGATCTTCAAAAACTTTCACCCATTTTTCTTCCCCCATCGAAACGAATTCCAAATCTTCAAGTGCGGCTTGTATAGCAAACTCTCGTGATGAGGGGAAAAACACACAAACACACGCAAATAAGCACAGTCGGCGTAAAGGAAGCCCGAATTAAAACTTCTCCCAGCACGAATGAAGTCCCTCAGCCTGGTTCTCTAGGCCTGTGATCCCCCGAATGAAATATCACTGATCTGTGTTCAACTGTTATTAGCTACACACAACACGCATCGGCAAGCACAAAATCCACTAGACCATCTCTTCTGGTTCCACCCGTACCATGCCGTATATCTGCATCCCTGGGAGGAATCTGTAAATCCGACCCCCACAGTCCAGTACAAGGGTCTTGGTGTGAGAAAGGCACAGGGCCGTCCCTTCACCCTGGGCCCCTTTTGTATTCACTCACATGCATGTTAAAACTAAAACTGGATACCCTCACAACCGCTGCAAATTTGGACGATTGCGATATAACCTTTCCACCAGCTATAACTGTAGCCAACAGTCAAAACTATCCCTCATAACATCAAGACTGCCTGTTTTTTTAAAACTTTCCTCAAAGCGACTGTTTTTTCAAACCTGCACCAGTAACATGAAGAGATATCCAGCACTGGTGCCTCTCCATACAGGCCATCTTGGTTTACAAAATGCACCGTGACGTCACACGACTTCTAAGGAGGGTCGGAAAGGGGGGTATCAATGAAACGGCGCAATTTCCAACACATAAATAATTAACCCAATTAAGGGAATTACACCAACGTATCTTGCATTTTAAGATTATTTGGAAAAGTTGAACTTAAAAAATGAAAATACAGTTATTTCTGTAACATTCGACACTGGAATTACACCGTGTAAAGCCCCAGTCCGCTGTCTTACTCGACTCTTCACGCTAACTGACTAACATGATATATAGCCCCCAAGTGGTATTTGGGGCCCTGGCCCTGCATTGGGTACACTCCAGGCGGCCGTGAAGCCTGACCATTCAGTTAAATGTGGCGATAAAAATGTTCCACTGCTACTCTGGGTGTGTAACATGTGGATATCTATATCATTTACAAACTTAACAGATAGAATTCAAATTGTCCACCGGTGTCAGTCTTGTAGCTATAAGACTATTTACATATCAATATAAACATTAATAAATATGCATGTTTATGCTACGCAAAGAATCAGATTTACATATTTAGATCAATGCTGCTTGAAATTCACATTGTTTATGATGAGCTTTGGTGATGAATATCTGTATTTGTGCTCGGATTTTTTCTTGGAATGCAGAAATAAACGGTGCACCCGGAAACCAAAACGTAATCGTATATTTAAGCAGCATTATCGCATCCGTAGCTTAGCTTAGGAATAAACTCTGCACAGTGTATAGCGTGTAACGATATACAGTATATATTGTCATGGTCTGCATAGGAGTACCCAATATGTGGTGCACTAAGTCAAAGGTACATTGCTATAGGTAAGACAAGGCGGCTAAAAAAAAAAAAAGAAAGAGGAAGGGAGCGGTTAGGGAGGAGGGGAGGATGGTTGGGAAAAGAGAGAGAGAAAAAAAAACGCCACTTGTAGCATCTGTTCTTTACTGAATAATATAATAAACTATGTTAATTTAATGAATTGATATAAAATTCCTTATAACATAGGCTTATCAGGATATTGTTTTGATCGTCACTGTTAATACTAATTGCTCACTAGTCTTATGTATTAATACTGAGAAGTGGTTCAGCATTGGATATCCAATACTGAAATACCAAATAGGAATGTAGACATTCCAAATTATTTATTTATTTATTTATTTATTTGATTGGTGTTTTACGCAGTACTCAGGAATATTTCACTTATACGACGGCGGCCAGCATAATGGTGGGTGGAAACCGGGCAGAGCCCGGAGGAAACCCACGACCATCCGCAGGTTACTGGCAGACCTTCCCACTTACGGCCGGAGAGGCATTCCAAATTAAGGGGTATAACTATATACGTGACTGTTTGCATGTGAGGATATACATTTTGTTGTTCAGGAAGTTGTCTACAGATCTCTATATAGTCTGTACAGTCTCTCCGCATGCATGCAGATTCCACGAACACATTAACAATTTCCTTAACTATCCGAAATCAACCTTTATAGAATACAAAGTTATATATTCTCTGTATATGTATATGTCTTCAAATATAGAATAAGACGTGACCACATAATATTTATCTAGCACAGTGGTACGGACGTATATATACAGTCATTATAAATGAATCTCTTTCTCAAGTAATGTACATGAAAGTTCTATTTATAGGTTGTAGCCGCTATAGTGGATACATTTCTTGTTTACTGGATTTGAGAGCCAGCATGGACAAACACAGTGAAATCAGCAGTAGCAAGACGGACACAATAAATCACCGCGAGTAGGTGTATTAGATGTATACATCTGGGCAAACGATTTTCAGAAGCGTGTGAACATGAATTCTTGTCTTGGTTGGTATCTCACGGTTATCCCCCCTTTGATTATGTTCGAGACGTGTAAATTTACTTGCAGCTTTATGTCAGGAGGTTTGTCCTGCATATTCCTGGCGGAGGAAGGTGCATGGGTTACATCGTGTTCCACCCAATTTCCCCCACCCATGAAACTGACCGTCGCCAGGAGAACGGCGTTACTAACCAATAAAATACATAAATTTATACGTGTTCCTGCCAAGTAATTACCACAAGCCGTAAATTCAGAGTTGGTTCATATCTCATCGACCACTTACCTTTTTATGTATTTTTAGTGCATTGGTTCTTCATCGAGCCAGTGAATGCGATATTATATCAGTGATTTCATTTAATTTCTGATTTAAATGAAAAAAAATGTGTCTAGCGAAGAATTAAGCTAATTGTCAATGTAATTTCACTCAAATCCCCTGGTAATGCCATTGTCCTAAGGTGATAATAAGCCGTGTCATCTTACATGAAGTTCACTGGAGACTTATTGCCTTCCATGTGTCATAGAAGAGTCAGCCAGTGAAAGGTCAGTTTATTCCGCTCATTCTCGATTCCCTCAGCACGTGGTAGCCGTTATATAAGTGAAAACTTCAAATAAATACTGGTATTTGAAAACTTTAAACTGTTGTTCTCTTCGAGCAAAAAAACCAAATTAAAGTGGTTTTGCCTGGCCTGTATTTTAGGTGTAGATGTAGTTGGTATATATGTTTTGCTTAGTCTCACTGCAACTGACCCAGGATCCCCTCACCTCTGCGTTCTCTGTGAATTCAGATCCAGCTTATGCTGGCTTCCTCTCCGGTCTTTCACCAACCTGCAGATGGTCGTGAGTTTCACCCGAGTTCTGACCGATTTCCTCAAACCATAACGCTTGGCCGCCGTTGTACACGTGAAATATTCCCGAATACGGCGGAAAACACTTGTGCGGTTTGTATAACACTCTTGTGTTTGACCATTTTACTTCGCGATATATTGTATTGGTTACTTATATCTATTGACATTTTGTGGTAATGTAGGGTGTCAGTGAAATATTAACGTGTCCAGCCATGCATGTAATATTTCAGCTGATGTTTCGCATTTATGTGAACAATACACATATACAGCTAGTGATTTTTTTTTTTTTTTGATTCGTGTTTTACGCCGTACTTATACAGCTAGTGTTAGGAGCTAGTGTTAAACGTTGTTTTGGAAATGGATCTTGCGATTATCGACTTTGAACGCCCTTTACGGACATCGAATGGTGTACGAATGTGGGACATGACGCTTATATTTATTGTTGCCCATCTGTACATCTTCTCATTCCCGATAGTTTGTATATATTATATTCAAATGCGGTAAAGAAATAATTCATGATGGCGAGTGTTTTAGAGCATTTACACTTTGCGGAAGGCCTGTATAATCATGCGGACATGTGAGTTCTGTAAGGACGAACCATATGGTAAATGCAAAAATGTCTTGACCATTCCTTTAGTCATTTGAAAATCAATCCAAAAATACCATTAAAGTCATAATTGTTTGCATATTGCAACAAGTCTTCTGCGCTTTCCTACGGCCATATAGGCTTCGCTGTACATGCGCAGCCTGCACTCGGGAACAGTCGATGGTATTTGCATAGCGACCATTTATTGGTTCAATACGTAAAGTGCCATGATGGGACAGATGGTGAATGACCGTGCCCGGTAATATGTATACCCGTGAGAATATACCCGGTCGCTAATGCGTGAAACAGACAATAGCAACAGGACAGACATGGGTTGCAACTTGTCACTGATCGAATGTTGTGAATGTCCTGGGGGCTCGTTGACACAGGCCAGACAAGGGTAATAGTTCCAATGAGAATTCTTCACCGTAAATTATCTACTGTTTGACATGAATGACAAGCGTTTCAAGTGCCATCTTATATAAATCGATTAGAATGTATAATGAGAACACTGAGTGGTTGCACAATGTTCTGAGACACTGTTGCATGTTGTTGCGTCGAAGGAATAATATCAGTAATGTTTCATTATAATAGCAATTGTACTAAGTATATACCTTGTGGATCTTTAAAGTGCAATACAGGTAAAATTAACCACCTCTTACTGAAATTATAAATCCCCAAATTTTCTTTCCCTCGGATTGTCACATGGTGTTCGTTAACGTCGCATGGCATTACATTGTGATCATGTGCCAATTATGCTTTTGTCAGATGGTCCTTCATGTAGTTACCTTTGTCGGATGGCCCTTCATGTAGTTACCTTTGTCAGATAGTCCTTCACGTAGTTACCTTTGTCAGATAGTCCTTCATGTAGTTACCTTTGTCGGATGGTCCTTCACGTAGTTACCTTTGTCGGATGGCCCTTCACGTAGTTACCTTTGTCGGATGGTCCTTCACGTAGTTACCTTTGTCGGATGGTCCTTCACGTAGTTACCTTTGTCGGATGGTCCTTCATGTAGTTACCTTTGTCAGATAGTCCTTCATGTAGTTACCTTTGTCAGATAGTCCTTCATGTAGTTACCTTTGTCGGATGGTCCTTCACGTAGTTACCTTTGTCGGATGGCCCTTCACGTAGTTACCTTTGTCGGATGGTCCTTCACGTAGTTACCTTTGTCGGATGGTCCTTCATGTAGTTACCTTTGTCGGATGGTCCTTCATGAAGTTACCTTTGTCAGATAGTCCTTCACGTAGTTACCTTTGTCAGATGGTCATTGGAACAGTCACCATTGCCAAATATTTAACACGGTCAGCTGGTCCGTGAAACGGTTATTTATGTCTGAAAGTCTGTGAGACAGTTAATTTTGTCCGATAGTCACTGAGGCAGTTATCTTTGTCAGGTTGCCAGTGAGACAGTTAACTTTGTCAGATTGTCAAGGAGACAGAGAACTTTGTCAGATTGTCAAGGAGACTGAGAACTTTGGCAGATTATCAGTGGGACAGAGAACTTTGTCATATTATCAATGAGACAGAGAAGTTTGTCAGATTGTCAATGAGATAGAGAAGTTTGTCAAATTGTCAATGAAACCGTGAACTTTGCCAGATGGTCCATGAGACAGTGAATGTTGTCAAATTGTCCTGTGGTCAGTAGCCTTTGTCAAGTGGTCCACGAGACAGCGCACTTTGCCCGGTGGTCCACGAGACAGTTCTCTTTGTCAGATGGTCCATGGGACAGTAACCTTTGCCAGATGATCCACGAGAGTGTTCTCTTTGTCATATGGTCCATGGGACAGTGACCTTTGTCGGATGGTCCATGGGACAGTGACCTTTGTCAGATGGTCCACGAGACAGTTCCTTTTGTCAAATGGTTCATGGGACAGTTCCTTTTGTCAGATTATTCATGGGACAGTAACTTTTGCCAGATGATCCATGAGACAGTAAGCTTTGTCAGATGGTCCACGAGACAGTAACCTTTGTCAGATGGTCCATGAGACAGTAACCTTTGTCAGGTGGTCCATGAGATTGTGAACTCTGTCCGGTGGTCCATGAGACAGTAACCTTTGTCAGATGATCCACGAGACAGTAACCTTTGTCAGATGGTTCATGAGACAGTGACCGTTGTCATGTGTTTCATGAGACTGTGAACCTTCAGATGGTCCATGAGACAGTGAAGTTTGTCAGATCGTCCATGAAACAGAGAAGTTTTTCAGATGGTCCATGAGACAGTAAACTCTGTCAGATAGTTCACGAGAAAGTGACCTTTGTCAAAGGGTCCTGTGGACAGGTCCCTTTGCCAGATGGTCCATAGGACATGTTACTTTGCAAGATGGTTCTTTGTCAGGTATTCCGGGGGACAGCTGCACTAGTCAGGTAGTTGTTCTTCATGCAATGAACTTTGTCAGATTGCCTGTAAGACCGAACCAGACAGATATCCTTTGTAACATTTGCCTGGAGAGAGTGGACTTATTCAGATGGTCCGGTGGACAATTAAATTTGCCGTGTGATCTTTGAGTCATTTGCCTTCATTAATTAGTCGCCTGAGACAAGGAATTTGTAGATTCTTCCGTTCTCACAGTTCAAAGGAGCTTAATTGGTGAACAACGGTGCCCATGAGAGAACGTTTATTAAAAACCGGTTCTATCGATGTGGCCTTTGTCAGATGGTCCTGGGGACAGTTACCTTTTTCAGATGGTCTTGGGGACAGTTACCTTTGTCAGATGCTCCTGGGGATTCTTTCAAGCCTGGCTTCTCGGCAATGCACGGAAGAGTCGTTAATTTATTCTTCTCTTTCAAGTCATAAATAGCGTCACCGTGGAAATCCCACTATTTGAAGGTTTTCATTGTGAGCGTTTCGCCATGTGTTGGTCACACTGTTGGTAATATCTGTTAGTGACATATTCGAGTCGTTGTCACGTTGATTTTCGTCATCATTAGAAGTAAAACGTGAATGTTGCACTGGTAACATTCACCAGGGGAACTCTTCTGTCTTTGAAGGTCGTTTCAGTCAGTGCCAGTGGTACAAGAATGTGCGAAATTCGTAGATGCCGTCTTTTAACAGATTTTTTAAATATATTTATTTATTTTTGTGGGGAACGGGAATCGTTCAGTTACCTTTATTAGATGGTCCTGGGGACAATTACCTTTCTCACATGGCCCTGGGGGCAGTTACCTTTGTTGGGTGGTTGCGGGGACAGTTACCTTTGTCAGATGGTCTTGGGGATAGTTACCTTTCTCAAATGATCCTGGGACAGTTACCTTTGTCAGATGGCTCTTACGACTTATGTTTACACTGCTATCTGTGACACCGACGTCACCAATCGGTGCTGTCCTCTCTCTCTGTACCAGCATGTCAGACTAATACAGGCCTACCATGCATCTACGACATCTTGTGTTGGTTTTCTAATTCACATCAAATGACCAAACAGAACATACTGTCAGAAGCGATCTCAGCCCATGACCCAAAACTCTTCTGTCCGCTGTACTGAAACAGTAAATTAACTCTACGATCAACCGTCTCCGGAGGGATCTGTTCTTCGGACTTCGAACCGCCGCGCTTGGGATGCAGCCCCACTGAACCTGTTATTAAATTTCTGCTGATTTCTTTAGTTTCCGTGGACTCTCTGTGACACTCTTGCTTCATACAGCATGTACTGTTTGTGCTGCGAAAACGACTGTTTGGTGAAGCTGAAACTCAACACCTCTGGCACCGGAATCTGTGGTGAGTCGTTATGCAGTGTTGTATACTGGTAAGGGCCGTAAGTGGGGAGGTCTGCCAGCAACCTGCGAATGGTCGTGGGTTTTCCCTGGGCTCTGCCCGGTTTCCTCCCACCATAATGCTGGTCGCCGTCGTATAAGTGAAATATTCTTGAGTGCGGCGTAAAAAACCAATCAAATAAATAAATAAATATACTGGTAAGCGGACCATTCTTCGGCGCATCTTTCTGCTGGTGATTTTAATGTTCTGTTCTATACACTCTTTCGGTATTCACCAGTAGAAATAACTAGACTATTCTCATGAATTAAGTAGATTTATTTCATCTACAAATGTGAAGAACAACTGTGGCAAGCTCTCTCATTTTTCATCTGAATGTCCTAACAGAGGTAAATCTGGAAAACACAGGGCATATGAAGAACAATCGGACTCATCTGAATCTGACTCTGCTGAAGATATGATGACTGTAGAACTTGCTGCGGAAGAACAGGTTAACCAAATCGACTCGCCTCTCTCGACTAAGATCTTTGCGACTCTCCACATGGACGGCCAAACCAAACAGTTCCAGATAGATTCGGGGGACACTTGCAACGTAATTTCTCAACACGATCTTTCTCAAGGTGCTGAACTTCGCAAACGTATAATTCCACAGCCCTCCGGAGAGCCAAAATCAAACTTGTCAATCCTAAGAATTGTAAGAAATATAGAGGAGACTTTCTTGTTGTACCGGATCATCGAGTACCATTGATTAGATCTCGATCAGCACAACAAATGAAGTTCCTAAAATGATGTGTGAGAACATCTTGGAAGTGAACGAGGATGAACACAATGCTGTAGTTCAACTCAACCCATCTAAACAGGGACTGAGCAGTTAAGACATTCTTACAAATTTCACAGATGTCTTTCTGGAGATGTAGGCCAGCTCAATCACAAACAGTAACTGGAAATCGACAGGAATGTTGCACCCGTCAAACAACCATTACGGAGGATTCCACATACATTCAGAAAAGAAATGAAAGCTGAACTGAACCGTCTGAAGAACCTTGACGTTATAACTTCTGTCAGCACACCAACAGATTGGGTGTCAAGTCTAGTTATCGTCAAGAAGCCGAGTGGAAAACTCAGGATATGCATTGACCCCAAGCCACTGAACAAAGAGTTCAAACGAAGCCACTGTCCTCTGCCAGTTATGGAAGATTTACTACCTGAACTTACGAATGCCAAAGTTTTTTCAAAGTTGGGCCTGAGGAATGGATTTTGGCATATTCCTTTCCAGGAAGTTACGTGGTACATTTGGGGTGACTGGCGACCTTCTTGTTACGTGCGAGGGATCAACGTACGAGGAAGCCATCGACAACTATGACAAGCGATCCATGCAACTGATGGAGGGATGCAGACAACAAAACATTCGCCTAAACCCTGACAAACTTGAACTGAAAGAACGAAAGGTATCATTCATCGGACATGTGGCTCAAGAGAAAGCAGACTAGGGAACCACTTATCTCACAGAACATACCGGACTGCCCATGGTCCAAGATTGCTGCCGACCTTCTCACATGTAACCAGAAGGAATACCTGGCTACAGTCGATTATTTCAGCGATTTTTTCGAAGTCGACCAGATTACCGACAAAACTGGAAAGCAGGTCTTCACCAAACTAAAAGGACATTTTGCTAGACATGGAATACCAGACACCATTATCACCGAACTGGTCCTCCATTTAACTCCAAAGACTTTGCCGGCTTCACCTGAAACTATGATTTTCGACACATCACCAGTTCTCCGGGGTACGCCCAATCCAATGGAAAGGCAGAATCTGCTCTCAAAAAAGCAGAAGGACTGCTCAAGAAAGCTAACTATGCCAAAACGGATTCATATCTAGCACTGTTAGACTATCGTAATACCCCAACAGAAGCGACTAACTCCTCTCCAGCTCAACGTCTCTTCAACACGAGGACGAAAACCCTGCTACCTATATCACGACAGCTTATACAACAAAAGGTTCCTGAAAACGCCAAGGAACAGAAGAACTGTAAACCTGAGATAAAAAAGTATTACAACCGTTCTGCAAGAAATTTACCTCCCCTGCAAGAAGGAGATCAGGTCAGGATACAGCCTACAAAGCCTCACGATAAAGTGTGGCAGCCCGCCATGGTTAACAGACCGGTGAACGTGCAGTCATACGAGGTTACTCGCAACGACGGAACTGTTGTTAAAAGAAATCGACGATACTTGCGAAAATCTGAATCCAACCCAGAGGCTGAACCATAAAATATATCTGCGAGTAAACTTTGCATTTTTACACTGGCAATCCCATTGACAGTGACCAGAAATGGACGTGTGTCCAGGACTCCCCGACATTTGATGGACTTTATAAAGTGAACCATGGAACGGACTGTTCTACAGTAACAGAAGAGAAAAGACTTTTTTTTTTGCTGTTGAATTCGACACTAATTACTGTAAACATTTATCTAGTCAGGCTTGACTATCAGTTAACTGTATGTTCAGTAACACAGCGGACTATTTGTTTGAAATCTGCTACTCCCGGGTAAAACATAATACATATGCAGCGAACTGTAAGAACATTGTCTGCTTCATGAACTTTTCCCGGACAGTTACTGGACTCTTTTGTTTTTATTGCTTTAATGTTTAGAAGTACCTTCTGCACTGCTTTCTTTGTTTCTTCTATAAAAGGAAAGATTTTACAACATATGTTTACACTGCTATCTGTGACGTGACCAGTCAGTGCTGTCCTCTCTCTCTGTACCAGCAAGTCAGACTAATACAGGTCTACCGTGCATCTCCGACATCTTGTGTTGGTCTTCTAATTCACATCAAATGACCAAACAAAACAATAACCCGGGGGAAAGTGATCTTTGTCAGATCGTCCACATGCCTATTACCCTTGCCAGATGGTCCGTAGGACAGTTACTTTGCTAGATGGTTCTTTGTCAGGTATTCCGTGGGACAGTTGCACTTGTTAGGTAGTACTTCATGCAGTAAACTTGTCAGATTGCCTGTAAGACAGAACCAGACAGTTACCTTTGTCACATTCGGCGGAAGAGAACGGACTTATTCGGGTGGTTCTTTGCCAGGATATTCCGTGGGACAGTTGCACTTGTCAGGTAGTTCTTCATGCAGTAAACTTTGTCAGAATGCCTGTAAGACAGAACCAGACAGTTACCTTTGTCACATTTGGCTGAAGAGAACGGACTTATTCTGGCGGTTCTTGAGACAATTAGCTTTTTAGATGTTTTTTTCTTGGTCAGATGGTCCTGGGGACCTGGGAGCAGTTTCCTTTGTCAAAAGACAGTGAACTTTGTCAGTTGATCCATGAGACAGTGAACTTCGTCAGATGATCCGCGAAACAGTGAACTTCATCAGATGATCCATGAGACAGTAAACTTCGTCAGATGATCCATGAGACAGTAAACTTCGTCAGATGATCCGTGAGACAGTAAACTTCGTCAGATGATCCATGAGACAGTAAACTTCGTCAGATGATCCGTGAGACAGTAAACTTCGTCAGATGATCCGTGAGACAGTAAACTTCGTCAGATGATCCATGAGACAGTAAACTTCGTCAGATGATCCATGAGACAGTAAACTTCGTCAGATGATCCATGAGACAGTACACTTCGTCAGATGATCCGTGAGACAGTAAACTTCGTCAGATGATCCGTGAGACAGTAAACTTCGTCAGATGATCCGTGAGACAGTAAACTTCGTCAGATGATCCATGAGACAGTAAACTTCGTCAGATGATCCATGAGACAGTAAACTTCGTCAGATGATCCGTGAGTAGGGCTTAAAGGAGAATGAATCAATGATGAGAATATTGAAATTTTTTCGAAATGATGCCGAATATCTTCTGTCTTTCTTATATCAGTGAATACTGAAGACTGCATCACTTACATGGCACCAGCTTTAATTTATAAAATTATCTCCGTAAAGCATGTTAGTACATATATAGTAATCTCCGCTCACAAATGCAATTATTGCTGTAATATTCCTTTGGGAACTGACAGTAGGGGTTGTTTTGGAAATGGGTCTTGCGATTATTCATTTGGAACGGCCTCCCAGGATTATAAAAGTTGTAAACTAATGTCGAACATTAATCATACTGCCGTTGATGCTCTGATTTTACTCTCTAACTATATATATTCTGTAAGTTTTTTTATCATGTGGCATAGATGATAAACGGTAACACATAACTGGTGATGTCCGGTCTCTTGCCAATTTACTTAAGAGTTTTATTCTAACTGTGCATGCAGATGTTCAAAAATCTACAAAAACTTAAATACAATGATTTTATTAGCAATTTATTAGACGTCATCTTTATTACACTTTCCAAACGATTTAGTGGAAGAAATGTGAATCTCTTAAACCTATATAATGTAACCAATATTCACAAAAACTGTATTTAAACGGTATGCTGAAAAACATTAGAAAATCAACAGCATAATAGACAGGTATTGTACGTATTACCTTGTCTAAAGTTATAAAAGCCCTTTCTTCACGGCTGGTTCAGTTTGGATTTGAAACTAGATTGTATAAATTTTCTTATAAATATGTTTCATCGACCGAGCATGGGGATTAGACATTTCTGAAAACAAGGTGGCCGTGAACAATTTGTCAACGAAAGCACTAAAGACTAGGATGCCAAACTGACATTGCATGAAGCCTTATCTACGTTGTTAAAAAGCCTTGTACTTCTGAGGTTTTCATTAATCCGGAAGCGCTTTAAACAGCGTGAACTTCTGAGAGCTCCGCGGGACGAGTTGTATTTTTAGGTCTGTCCACATGTATACTCCTAAGAGTTGAGTGTATGACTACAGGCCTATCCATAAATCCTAGACTCGCCGTCAACCTTGGCAATAGTACATTTACCCAACACGGAATGGCTTAGCCATTATACATGTGTAACTGTGATACCCTAGAGAGTATGCCCTATACCGCTTCGTACCTAAAGACGTAGGCTACATGTGTTTGCGCCATGGACCGATGTCCTTGTATTATAAAATCATACAGGAGGAGACAGAAGTTTTTCTGGAATTAATTTGGTCTATTTGAGCCCAATTTTTGAAACGCGATTATATTTATTTATTGATTTATTTGATTGGTGTTTTATGCCGTACTCAAGAATATTTCACTAATACGACGGCGGACAGCATTATGGTGAGAGGAAACCGGGCAAAGCCCAGGGGAAAACCCACTACCATCCGCAGGTTACTGCCAGACCTTGCCACTTACGGCTGGAGAGCCTCGATTCGAGAATTTTAGAAGTAAACAAATTTTCTCCAACTTTTGTTGTACCGCACCGGTATGCAGTTATATACATATGAAGTTAAAATAATTAGACTAACGTTTTAGTCGTTAGCGATTGGGACTGATCATACAGGTATTCTGTTCGTAGCCTACATGCATATCTAGACGGACAAGAACTTGATCAGAAAACATTTCTTTGGTGTCTACACAAGTATTCCCCATGCTTAAGAAAGCTGATAAATCGGATGAACACAGGGGGAGAGAACTTTCACTTTTAGAGAAATAACCTGTCGGTGCGAGATCCCTCCTCTTGAAAACCGTTGTAATCAATATTGTCTTTATATTTATTTGATTGGTATATATAAATATTATACATGTTTCTATGGTAAATACAGTGTATACAGTCACCCCAATATCTGTGTCAGTTCTTCGTGCATGGCCCAGCTCATGCTAGTATTTTCTCCGGTGGTAGGTCTACGTGAGAAGGTCTATCAGCAACCTGTGGATGGTCGTGGGTTTCCGCAGGACTCTGTCTGGTTTCCGCCCATTGTCGTGTAAATGAAAAAGCCCTACATGTATCCTTGAGAACGGCGTAAAACATCAAATAAATAAATAAATAAATAAATAATTAAATCTGGGACAGGTGGCAAAGAGATATATCAGAGAATTTGGGTAACTATCCTGCCACATTTCTGAGCTTGGGGGCATGTAATTGGTGAATCAAATTCCAGTTGTATAAATGGTGGCCGCCCCTAAATCAAAGAAATAGATAAATACAGTAGTGAATAATTAGATTATGTAGATTAAAAAAATTGTTTTCGTGTTGAATCGGGTTTTCACAAATATTTTGAATATCACCAGCCCTGTAAAAATTCCGACTTGTAGGCCTAAAAGCCAACAAATATATGTCGTGAAACAAACATCGCCTTTGCATAGGAACAATTGTGGATATACTGTTCATCTCCTATTAATACAAGCTGAAACTATCGATTAAATTAATGGTTTTAAACCCCAATTTTTTGTTTTTCTCTACACTTAAGAAGGCCTCATGAATCGCATTTGCGGTGTAGAATTCCTCAGGAAACAAGCCACCAGTCATGTACTTTATGGCTCCTATCTGCTATCAGTTAACCTTGCTTTTGTTAAATTAAGCGAGCAGAAAGTGTAACTAGTTGTGATGTATATTACAAGGGAAATAACTTTTCTCACCATCTGCGGATTAGAGTTATATCCCCTTTGCATGCCTAACACGCATGGTGCATGTCTTGAACGTCTTTGCTTACTTTACGTTAGATAGGGGCCTACTGTATTCAAAGATTTTTACTTGTGTTACTTTTCTCAGGTTTAAGTTCGGAGGAGCCTTGTCGTGAAGCTTAACGAACAGCGATGTCTTGACATTTGCAAAAGAAGTCTACAGGTGGCACTCCGATCCACAGAAACGTGTTAGTTAATTTGCATAACTTTTCTTCATAAATCACGTCATTTTCGGGATCATGTGATTCAAAAGTTGAATTTATTGAGCATGTAGTGTTGATGTTCACAAGGACTCCTTTGATTAGGGAAACAAGATGGTCATCTAACTTTTGTAACTCTGACCAAACAGTTCTGTATGTTGCAGTGTTACAGTGTTAAGTACACATCATAAAATAGGCATAAGCTTGTAGAGGTACACCTGTAGTATTAGTTAAAAGTCTGAGTGGATTTTGAGTTTGAACCGATAACCACTAATCGGATATATAAATATTACACATTTGATGCAAGATAATGATTAACCAGACGCCTGTAATTGGAATGTGCTTATACAGATGGAAGCGTACATACACATAGTATGTAGGCCTACGCTTTAACGTCGTACTTAATAATGTTTCGGTCATATGACGACGAGGAGTCATTAGGTGTGTGTAGATATATTGTGTCTTCTGGTGACAGGGCGACTTCATACCCCCAAAATGCTGCCGCTCACCAGACATGACATCTCACCCAGTCGTATTTCGTTGCTCTAACCTATCAGTCGAGGCGGTAGAAAGTACCATTTCTAAAGTCTTTGGTGTGACCTACCCGGATTTGATCCAGGGGTCTCCAAACTTCGAGGCGGACGCTCTAACCATTAGGCCACCGCAGCGGCCCTTATACTGATGTGATCTTAACAATTGGAACTTAACCAGATTACCTTCTTATATTTTCTCGATTTAAACCATTCGCATCATACCTTCCCCAGCTTCTTCTGTATTCTCCTACATAGCATATTCATGACACCTACTGAGCATCAAACTTGAAAGAGTAGGCTAAATGTGGACAATGATAAAACATATATAATAAAACTACAGCATTTGAAGAATTCCATGACAATGTATTCCCTGTGAACGGGTGGAGAATTGCAAGGTGTATTATTGTAATATTGCAAACACTTAGACCATAAATACACCATAAACCAAGGAAATCACTGAAAACGCAGATCTGGTTACCCGGCTAACTAAACTGTAGCTCACGTCTGAAGAAATCAAGGGGCACAACTTCTGACATTGGTTGACAGGCTGGTCAATATGTGGTTATGTCCCCTAGACTTTCGTCCTTGGAAGTCGTCTAGTACATTCATTGTGAGTTTATAACATTATTGTAAACCGTTGAATGCTTTTCTTTACATGAATATGTCCTAATTTCTTACTTTATACACTTTATTAGTTCTTTGGTGATTTGTTGAAGGTTTTTGTATGAATGTTTGCTTCGGCGCTTAGACAGATATTGTCCTTTTAAGTGTGGAAGTATTTAAACGCGCGCGCCGAACGGATCCAGAGGCCAAGGTGATATTTTAGACTTTATAACAGTTACCTATTAAAACCTTGTGATAAGTTTAGGGCTTATGTCGATGTTTCGGTATACTGATATCACGGTGTTCATTGATGGTATATCGATGGAAGCGACAATTTTTGACACTGCCAGTTAAACTATTGGTGTTTATTTTACAGATCATTTCGATAGTGTATATAGCCTATGGCCATGCAGTTACATGCAGGCATGCCTTCTGACCTAACCTTGCGGCATCCAAGCGGGAGATGGATTCAAACCCACATCCTCAAGGGACAAAAGACTTCACCCCGCACGTTGCTAGTCACTGATTCTGTTTAACACCTTGACAATATTCATTAAATTTGGCTGTGTTGAAAATCAAAACAACCTTGCTTCTCGCGTATTGAGGTCTCCACACGACTGACATATCTGTTTGATTTCTCATCTACATTATACGTGTAGAACGTATGATTAACACTTGAAGCGAAAGGTTTACTGAAATGCGGCGGAAATTTGTAATTAAGATGACTAACAGAAGAATCATTTTGAATAGAAAATCATGCGATGACGAATTTGATGACAGTATTGCTGCAAACGGTATTCCCTGTGAGTGGCAATTAAATAATGCTGTCCATTCTTTTTTACATCAAATAATCTTTTGGGGAGCGGCTTGCATAACGCTCAAAGTGTTATTGTTGTCTAATGGTTTGTGTACAAACACGTTCTGTTTTCCTTAATAATGTTATCGCCTATGACAGGCACAGAGTGTTATACCAACTCCCGTGCATGTTATTTGTCGCACAGGTAAACCTGAAAGTAGTTTACAAAGGAAGGAATTCCTGAATAAATTCGGCACGGTGTCATATATAAGTATGTGGACGTGTGACGGACTGGACGACTGTCGGCCCTTAAGGATGAATATTTATTTCAGCACACGGCATGCAGACAATTGATTGTAATAATTCATTTGTCGTACAATACACTGGGCAAATGTCTCAAGAGACAAGATCGAACGCCCTCTGGCGGCGCGTCACACTCCACAGATCAAAGTCCTATCAATTCCAGGCCGTTTGATGTTTCAATCGTTCAATTCTTCTCTTGCTCAGCCACCCACTTTATAACAGGATTATTTGTTGGAATTTTTATGGTTCATTCGCCAACAATTACCTTCCAAATTCTTTACTGATTGTATACTGGCTGTATAATATGGCCAGCGATAAGGCCAGTGACTGTTAACTGTATCGAGTCAGTAATGGAGCCTGAATGAGGGTTAGCCGATGGTCCGAATGGTACCGGGCATATATGTTTATAAAACCTATAGTGTAAAGACAGACTTGTTTACTGAATAGGACCTGATATTACACGATACGCTAGAGTGACACTCCTTGTAAGATAACTTATCTTTACAAATAACCCAGCGGATCAGCTCCCGATAGTAATTCAACCGACGCCAATACTGGAACAACACAAACAATTTCTGTGATAATAATCACACTAATTATATGCCCACAGAGCATACCAGCGAATCTTCATTCCAACTTACATTATTGCAATGTCTGAAAACGGCAATTTCCAAACCTGTACGTGATATATCATGGCGATTGAAAGGGACGAAGTTAAAGATGGTTATTAGATTTGTTCAACATAGTGCGTATAAACGTGCCTCGTGCTATGATGTTTCATATGGTTTTTAAAGTTTGATGGTAAAAGTTTTATAAATTACTTTTACTGTGTGCGGACGAAGACATTTCGACTTTTGTTTTTGAAGGCACTCAGGCCGAAACGTTGAGAAAAAGACAGATTGAAATGCAAGACAGGTTACGTGGAGAAAGATATATACATACAACTGATTAAATCAAATTAGGTAATCAAAAAGAAAAAAAAAATTAAAGAAAATATATACGTCGGTAAGGCCATGTGTTTCTTCGCTTTTTCTGTCTCCTTTCTGATCACAGTCAATAACTGAATGTATAACAATGTGTTGTTTTTCGTATGTGTCTTTTTTTGTACTAAAATTTGCTTTTACTTTAATACAAAGTATAATCAGGTAAGTACTTTGCGTGTTGAAAAGTAAAAGTAAGTTATAGCGATCAGAATTCTATAAATGAAAAATCTCTTCGTGCATACATAAGAATGTGCGAGTGTATATACATCTTCTTTTATAAAGGCACATGCTGTTTTCATTTTTGTTCAACAGATCATCCCCTTTGCAGTTGTCACTCTAGGTGTCAATGTTCTAACTACATTCAGTGTTATATTTTACTGAACAGTACACCACTGGAGGAACCAACCGTTCTTGATGTGTGCTAATCCCACAGAGGTAGGATATTCTGCCTTCGTGCTAAGCAGTAAAATATTACAGGTCAAGGTTTGTTGAGAGTGTTACTTGTAAACTTATAACTCCAGCCACGACTACGACCTAAGCTAAGGATATACACAAGTTTGATATTAAGTTTTTTTCAGAGTATATTTAGTCTTGTCAATCTATTAGAGTAGCGGTGCTACATTATGCTGTCTGAGTGGCTCGCTTGATACCGGGTGGGATGGTCTTTGCTTGGGGGTAATATACTTAAGCATGTATCGTCTTCATAAAAGACAAATTGGCTAGAAGGTTTTGGTTTCCCACTCGGATGATTAGATGACCTCATACACAACTACACAAGGGAATGTGTACGCGAGTCTAGGTTCAATCTGACAATAAAAACACTTCAGGTAAACACTTATAAATGTATACATGTATTTAGTTGTCGTCACTGAGAAATTTCTGCCTGACTTGATTTTGATTTTTTTTTTATCCTGGGGCTGTCTCTAGTTGCACACATATCTTAACGATAGATTACACACAAAGATACGACGTTTGGCATAAGCATTAGAAAAAAACGTCAGGGCAATTTGTAAAGACTGCTTTGCCTGATTGCTTCTTGTATATCGGACTCTTTGAACCGTGATATGGTTTTTGACGTAAACTGGTTATAGTCACATGTGAATGTCACCAAGTGCACTGGTGAAATAAATCAAAGAAATGTTTTTTTAACGATGAAAAGGAACACAGAATTCGATATAACATGAGGCGACTTCTCTGTGAGCTTGGTCGTTTGATTTTTGTACTAAACACGCGGAATAACTTCCTGTTAAACTGTACTACTTTCCATGCACACGCTAAATGCGGACTTAAAAATATTAATAGCTTTTGTTGGCACATTCTTATAAATCCCCTTTATCTTCGACGGGGTAATTGAGTATATATCTTAAAACCCAATAATAATTAAGGTTATGTCAATGGGAGATAAAAATTAGTGAAAAAAATGTAGTCATGTGGGTAAAATATATTACATTTGAACCATAACGAAGATTAGTCAAATAAAAACGACCAGGAAAGAATGATAAGAAAGAATAGAAACAAGGAAATTCAGACCTAATCTTGCTGACCATGGAGAAAAAAAATCAGGGTATTTAATACCCTTATTAGAAAAACATACCTTGCATAAATTAATACAAGGAATAATTCAAGCTAAGGACTAAAGGACTGGCGAAAGTTATCACGAAGACATCATAGAGTAATCACAGCCCCATTGGACAAAGTGGTTTTCAGGTAAGGTGATTGTGACTACGATAACTATACGTTGCTACGATAGTTACAATCAATTAAGTAGTTTACGATGACTTTGTGGAACGCGGTCCTGGAATGTGAATGAACTCATTCAGCGAATAGTCAGGATTACAAAATATGATAGTACTGCAAAAATGTTGTACAAGGAAAATAGCACTTGGGTTTTAGTAGACAGAAAAGAGATTGTCTATCATACTTGATCAGTGTTTCTGAATTGAACAAAAACTACGTGCCAAAATTATGTTATACTTTATGTGATACTAACTTTTTTCGGGTAACATTCAACGTATTGTTATAAAAACAGTATTTTTTAAGACCACTGACAAGGTCTAACAAGAAATAAATATTGTCAGAAAGTATATATAAAAGCTTTTGACGTCACACTATATGTGTGGTACGTACGCACTTTAGAGGTAAAACCTCATGGCAAACTGTCATTGTGAATGAAAGGTTTGATGCCTTGCTTCGGTTGGCAGAAGTTCAACTCATTTCTTTGTTATTTTTATAGCTACACCCTGGAATAAATTAAGGTTTCCAAAAGTTTGCAAGGAATATCAGGGAATAACTCAAGTCAAGAATATTCTAAAGCAATTGCAAATATCATTGTTCCAGTTCTTTTTTCAAATTATCGGCCTTAAGGCTGTGTTTTGCTGACAATATCACGTGCTAGTTTTACCATGAAACAGCAAAAGACATCCTCGCTGAATTAATAACATAGCATGGATTACTTGAAACTGACGCCATGA
Organism: Liolophura sinensis; assembly: GCF_032854445.1. NCBI lineage: Eukaryota > Metazoa > Mollusca > Polyplacophora > Chitonida > Chitonidae > Liolophura > Liolophura sinensis. The sequence goes on from NC_088300.1 coordinate 50,605,146, forward strand.
CGTTAAATGCAATAAATATGTGTAAACAGCTCTGTGTGCCAAGTCAGTCCATTTATTAGTGTTATTCTTTCCTAATACTTTTGATATGGCGACACATTGTTCTCTGTCAATCTGATCACCCATGCCGCGTTATTGATAGACATTGATAAGTCAGTGAGGCGGACAAAAAGCTAAGTTTTTTAATACCTGCAGTCGCTAAAGTGTATTTCTACCATCTGCTGTCTGGGATGTCAGTTTAGTTATGGTCCCTTACCGTTTCGGGGAAGATTTTAGCGGTAATGTAATGTATACTGATGTCAAGTACAGATAACACAGAACGCCACTGGACTGTTCGCTGACGAACAAACAAACACACACAGCTTCGGGGGAATTCATCACAGTGCACACCCGGGCTAGGGTGTGGTCAAACCCCGGGCGAATTACCCGGCTGTCACATGGCCAAATTCATTGCCCACAGTCATGCTAGTCATTACAGCACTTCTGCACTTCTGAATTTATATTTATCTGATTAGTGTTTAACGTCGTGGTCAAGAATTTTACACTTATGCGATTTTAGTCAATACGTATACCAATATGACTTCAGTAAGTACTTAGGCCTATACGATTTCAATCAATACTTAGGCCTATATTACTTCGGTAAGTACTTAGGCCTATACGAATTTTGTCACTATTTAAGTCTGTACGACTACAGTCAATATTTGTGCCTATACGACTTCAGTCAGTCCTTATGTCTACAACTTCAGTCAATACTTATGCCCGTACGGCTTCAGCCAGTCCTTATTTTTATCTTCAATCAGTGCTTCTGTCTATACTGCTTCAGTCAATACTTATGTTTGTACGGCTTTAGTTAATATTTATGTCTGTACAACCTTAGTTCATACTTAGGCCTATTCGACTTTCACTCAGTACTGACGCCTATACAACTACAGTTAATACTTAGGCATATACGACTTATACTCATACTTATAACTGAATAAACCCTCGCCTCTAGCCAGGTACATTTCAAACTTCCTAACATAAAGCTGCAGTCACACCGTAGGGAGCTACATTTGAACGTGGGCCTCATTGGTGAGTTAGCACAAAACTGGTTACGCGTTGCCATTTGTCAACTATCACACTGCCGTCGTTGCTCTGGTTTTGCTGTCTGTGCTGTAGGTCTTGTATAGTAGGTGCCCGATGGCAGCGGTAAAGAGGGCATATAATGATCTGGATTAGTTATCGAGGTATAATTGCAGATCTTTTAGTTCACCGAAGAATTTACAGAAGATAAATATTTCTCTTCAGAAATGGTGCTCATCAAGTAGTGACCTTTTCTTCTTGGTATAAATTTTGTATCGAAGGGTTGTGGTCATTTAATCGGTCAGTCAGTTTACCCAAGTACATCAAACAATGATTCACATCATTATAAAAGACCTGGTCCAGCCATAGGTAACCACTTTGTACGTTCTAGTTTAACGTCACAGTAAGCGAGCATAAATAACTCCTGCCTGACGCAAAGGGGAAACCGGTGGGAATTTTGTGCCGTGAGATAACTAATTTTCTAAATTTGCTACCGGTTCATTAATCCGAACAGTTCAGGTATTTAACCGATGTGAAGGATGGGCGGATAGCAGAGGTTGCTCACTGAGTATCGGCAAACATGAAGAGCAGATCGATAACGCTATTCCTACAGGCTCGTGATCGTCCACGCCCATAATAGGTAAATACGCGTGTAGCCAGCAAATGTATAAATAGGCTTGTTTTCAGGGTATAGTGCAGCGTTAAATGCGAACAAGAAAGAAGACATTTGTAATTTGTTTCAATAAAAGGCGCTGACCTGAGAAAAACAGTTGGGGAAAACGACCGCTAATGACAATTGCCAATTCTCGTTTCATTTCATTAAATCTGCAAACTACACAACATCATCCAATCGCACGGTAATTGGGTAATGACTAAAGCCCTAGAATTTCGTCGATAATTGTTCTCAATCAGAGCTCAGCGCACAGGTGCTGCCTCTGTTTGATTTAATACGGGTCAGTTTGTTGGGTTTTGTGTTAGCGAACATGCGTATGCAATAGTATACTTAACTGACTGCACATGTGTCAACAGTCATTTCACGCAAAGTCAGTTCCCGTGATTCGCATGCTAAACAACATATGCTAGATACAAGTCCCGTTGCCCGATGGTAGCCCGCGCGCGCTATACCGTCATTTACTGTGTAATTTAACACGTTTCTACTCCATAGCACATAAAGAACGCTGTTCAGAAAATTTCACCCAGTACTCTCTATGTTATTTAACTATGTTGATATACGTCATAAAGAACTGTGCCAATATAATATATAATAATATGGAGATTGTATGACAAAACCCCTGGCTTACATAATGCTGGAATGAATGAATGGAGGAATGAATCAGTGAATCAGTACAGTGTTGCAAAGTGAAACACCGTCCTTAATGTCCACCGTTGGTTTTACTAAGCTTCCATTTGTTATACCTAAAGATGTGGGTCTTCTTTGCAGCTCTCCACCATGTTTCTTTTTATGATAATCTCGCGACGCTAAATTACCTATTCCCAAGATGTTCTTCAGTGAAACTATATGCAGAAATTTTTCATGCTGGAAAACCCTGAATCAACCGGAAAGAACTGGGCTGCCCTTCTCAGCTAAAAAGCAATGATAAAGCATCCTGTATGTCATAAAGCGACATCCAAGAAGGTCTTTCACCCGACACCCGTTGAGGTGCACATGGCGGATTAGAGGGTTCTAGTATATTGGGGTTTCGTTTGTAAAGTATGATTTGTTTTGTATGATTTGTTAAAAAGACATTTGGTTAAAAAATGTTCTCCTGGTGTGCTATAAAGTTCAACTGGTTTCCTTGAAGAATTTTCTGACATACATGCCGTTTGCATCACTGGAATTTGAAAGGGTTTATAAAACTATTTATAAACTATTTATTTATATAAAGATAAAGATATTAATATCTTTTTTGCTGAATTTAGTTTCGACTTTTTCCTTCAGTGACCTTTCATTGTGATTTGTTGGCTGAAAAAGTCTTCATTAACAGAGAACCCTCCATCCCACACGAAACAACACAACTCCTCAACTGATCAAATTATGTTCTGGAGACATGCAACCAGAAGCGATTAAACTCCAGTCTGAGACTAGCAGAGGGTCATGTAGGAACAGCTGGCCTGCAATGCGCACGGCCAATAAAGGGTTTTGACTTTTTCAGTTCTCCCTTAAAACCCATGTAAGAATTTACTTAAAACTGTTACAACGGTATATTTATTTATTTAATAATTCCTTGTGTAATGCTCACGCGATGACGACCAGTATTATAGATGGAGGGGACCACAGTGCCATCAGTGAACCACCTATGGGAAATAGTTTTCGCCCCCTTTAATGGAACGTCAGAATCCATCAAGTTCCATGCAGGTGGGGAAATTACGGGAGTAGCCATTGCATGGTGAGGATACTGTCACTGTGACGGAGCTCTCTAATACACTGGATAAATCAGATGGTTGGGTCCAGGCACTCAAAACAGGAAACATCCCATCTGAGTCTTCGTCTGGAAGATTGAAAACTGAGGTACAATATTAACTCACTGGTTATTTTTTTCAAGTTATTGTGATTTCATGGAGAGCTTTTTTCACAAGCAGCAAAGGAGAATGTAAAATCATAGGCTTCATCAAGTCGTTTTGTGCATTAACCTCAATGTCTGCTCATTTACGAAATTGGGTAATGGGAGCCTTATTCTAACCGATACTCCACTGTACTCCAACCAGTTGAGCTCACCTGTAAGCTCAACGGAACACCCGAGGCGGAAACATCCAAACCAGAAACGGGCATCGAAACTCAATAGAACACCTGAGACTGAAACACCCGAATCAGAGACTGGTATATAAACTCACCGGAACACAGAAGCCGGAAACACCCGAGAACTGGCCTATAAACTCAGAGAAACACTAGGCGGAACACCCGAACCAGAAAAGGGCCTATAAATTCCCCGGAACACACGGACCAGAAACACCTGAACCTTCCTCCGAAGCTGATACTGTAGCATAGTACGGCCCTGATGTATTCCTCTACGAAATGTTGAACAAGAAGATATGTATGCTAATGAAAAGGGTTCTCGCTGACGATTAAAACACATGCTCGCTCCAAATGTCAGGCATTTGGTCAATCTGATCTTCGTGTTCGAATCCAGCCTTTGGTCTGAGTATTTGTGAGGTCTCTATTGAAGGTTGGTGGTTTACTCTTGGCACGGGTTTCCTCTGTCCATGAAGCTAACCACCGTAACCTTCCTTTTCTCGAATTACATTTCCAGCCAAAAGGACTTTAAATGTCGATTCTCAGTATTCACAAAAAGAAAGAACAACAACAAAAGCCCAAAGAAACAAAAGCAAACAAATGCCTGAAAAAAGCAATTTAACAAGGCTTTTCATCACATCCTAAAGTAGTATGCCTGTAGAGAAAGAGAAGACATTCATGTGCATTTGAGTATTGCGAAGGAACGTAAATATTCCAGATAAGGTGCAATCATACCTCTGTGGCGTTTATTGCAGTTTTGCACATTAATTACTAGATTTCGCATCAACACATCGTAGTTTACGAAGTGCGATACTTTGTTACCGGGTTATCCACGCATTCGGTTCTCTTCCCGCCTTGTCATCGCAAACCGGATTCCCCGGTGGGCAGAGTTGCATTTAACTTAATTTATTCCCTTAACAAGCTGTGCAAATTTCCTTTCTCTTCCCAATCATATCGGAGCAATTATGGTGCCAATTCTGAGCGTATCGACTTTAAACAATGCAATTGCTTTCAAGCGATTTCATTTGCCGGAGTCCTAATACCCGATAGTATTTATCAGTTCCGCAAGACTGTTAAAAAGAAAATTGTTAGTGAATTACAAAAGGTCTGATGCCGTGATGGTGACGCCGTCAACAGTTCTGCCCGGGAACCGCCGCGGGGCTACACGCCAGCAAATTATTTCTGTAAAGGGCAAACAATATACTATATGATTCTGTAAGAGAGAAATGGCCCTCCTTATTGTTTTTGACCACGGCCGCCTTTTATAAATTGACGAAAATTATCTGCAGAGGTCGTTATCGTAATTGAGAATTTATTACCTTTAGTGTTTGATTACAAAATCGATCGTGGTTTAGGTTTGCTAGCAATTTTCCCCCTCGCGGTTGATTGACTTCAAAGGAACTTCCTGGGCGATTTACAAGTCGTGTATATAGTCGTGTACGTAACGACTGTTATTCAGTCTGCAATTGTCTGGTTTGTGGCTCGTTGAAAGAAAACAGTTAATTTTCCCCCGATATACGATTGAAATTAGGCTCTTCCTGTCTGGAGAAATGTGTGAAGCTGGCGTGGTCGGGACCTTTCAATCGGAAAGAATCAATCTATCATAATTAGAACGCCCTCTGAAATTGCTTTGTATATTTTTACTCGACAAAACAATTTCCGCATGTAATGTAGTAGCTGTGCTGAAAACGTATCCCTCCGCCAGGAAGTTACTGCCTCCGCTTCACCGCCATGCTTCCGCATCGAGCTTTGGCAGACTGATTTATCAGCACAGAAGTACCCCTTTGTCGTCTGCCGACAATATATTGTCCCGTAAACTGACTTCTGCGTTAGTCATTGCCGCTAACCTACGACCGGAAGTGGCTTGGGAACTGCAGTTGTGGCGGTGACGGGACAAAAGCCTCTCAAACCATGCAAACTTTAGCGGTGATGCCGTGTGAACGTCGCGGTGAAAACAAATCACTTGCAAAGCGAACGGTAATTTTCCCTCCTTTTTTCATGCTCAATTAAATCAACTCAAAATTTTACGCCAAATTAAACCCGATAAAGCGATCAGAAATATAAATTGGGGGTTTCCGGAACTTTTGATTCTCGCATATTGGCCATGAGCTGAAAGTCTGCGTGACAGTCTGCAATCACCGCAGTATTATACCTGGGGCCGATTTATCTATACTGTCGCGCGCGATGCGTAAATCTCGTTGGTTCAGATAACAACGTGTTCTCACGCGAGGTTCAGACTTACCTGAGATCCAAATGTAGGATAACTTTCGAGGAATCACGTCATTGCGGCTGTGTAAGTTAACACCGAGATTTTGCGATACTGTCTAAGGTGAAGCGAAGCATCACCCATCTTGTAACCTCATAAATGTTTACTTTAACCTTTCATCACACATTGCACTTCAGTTATCATGGTTTAACATCAATGTATTGTGATATTGTCTATGGAAAAGCCAAGTGTCACACATTTTGTAACCCTTCATAGCACACACTGTATTGAATTTCAGTTATCATGGCTTAACATCAATGTATTGCGATATTGTCTAAGGTAAAGCAAAGTATCACACATCTTGTAACCTTCACAGCACACATTGTATTGTGTTTCAGTTATCATGGTTTAACATCAATGTATTGCGATATTGTTTAAGGTAAAGCAAAGTATCACACATTTTGTAACCCTTCATAGCACACATTGTACTTAAGTTATCATGGTTTAACATCATTATATTGCGATATTTTCTGAAGTAAAGCCAAGTCTCACACATCTTGTAACCCTTAATAGCACATATTGCACTTCATTTACGTGGTTTAACATCAATATATTGCGATAAGGTAAAGCCAAGTATCACACATATTGCAATCCCTCTAGCACACAATGCACTTCAGGTGTTCAGCAGGTTTGTACCAGGCATGTATAGCCGCCTTCACACGGTGCGATTTATCGTTTCGATTCTCTGGACACTGACCTACGCTACCTTACAATATAAAGACAATCAAATTCCAGGTCTTCGAATGTTGGAAGAGCAGACACTATGTGAGTGAGCTGTCGTCGATGAATGGGAGTCGTCCAATACTCTGTGTAAATCAAGTGGATTGAGTTCATGTGCAATGTCATAAAAAACAGTAGATATAAACTATTGCTCGAAACAAGATTTGATGTCATTTTGAGTGAAGAGATGTTTCATTTTTATGTCTGATTATATTGTTACTGTTGTAAGTTCGCCCATTTCATCTGTGGATTGCTTCACTTTTCCTGGCTTTGCTTGCAGAATCACTTCTCTAACCAACAGTCCGGTTTTGTTTCCTGCGTTGCCCTCAATTAAGGTATCAAAGTTGTACTCCACAAACCAAGTTTCCTTCATCATGAAGTAATTCAGAATTCATATCACCTCTTCATCCCTGAATAATGTAATCACCCCTCGATCATCACGAGCGTAACTCTCGAATCGACAGGATCAAAACTTTGGCAACCGTCAGTTTCAAATCACATGACACCGTAGCCCGGTTCGAGTTAGCAACACTCGGAATCGTCCCGGAAAAGATAAACTGGCAGAGTGTATGGATTACAGCAAAGAGATGCATACCATTAAATGATGTTAGATAACGTGTTTGAGATTCTTAATTTAACAGCCTTAGCAAAAGCAACCAGTAACACACTCACGTGATACGAAATGAAAATGCATGCTACTCGCGCCGAAATGCCCGTTACTTCACTGCTTATTCTTCATGGCCCTCCTGGTTTACTGAAAACAAATTGGCATAAGTGAACATGAATTTATTTTTTGCTTGAAGAAAACTCTGTTCTTGTGAAGTGAGAACATCACAATGGAAACGACCGGTTCAGTTCCAGGTTAGTGAATGTAACGATGGGAAGCGATATAGGCACAAATATTTGGACATCATCAACCGTTATACTTACACTGGCTTCCTCCGCGGTTGTATGTGGGAAGATCTTTCAGCAACTTGCGGACGGTCGTGGGTTTCCCTCAGGCACCGCCCGGTTTTCTCCCACCAAGATGTTGGCCGTGAAATGTATGTGAGTACAGCGTAAAGTCACATTCAAATAGATAAATGAATACTAACAGTTATTAAAGCTAATAACCTACAAAGGTTGCAGTCTTACTACCTCACTTGACGGTTATGATTAATGGATATACACCAGGAGTTCACTTCACAAAGGCATTTCAAGCTTAAGTCAAAATTTAAAACCTCTTTACAGTGTGTAGTGTTTGGTTCTGGAAGTAGAAATTTGGCCACTTTTGTCTTTAGCTAATACTAATGAGGTGGACTAAATTTTAATTTCTAAAACTGAAGAAAAAGGTTTATGATCATATTTCAATGTTTTACTTAAGCCAGGGAATGTCTTTGTGGAGTCGCCCCCAGGTAGTAACCAGCTCGGTGTCAGTATACAAGGACTGAGTGTAGTGTAATGTCAGTTGTCTTGAACATGTCGTTCCATGGAGACAACACTAAAGGCATGTCAAACATTGCATGCAACCCGCCGGCCACTGTAAAAGACTACAGTATGTAGAGTAAAACCAGAACAACGCCGACAGTGTGATAGTTGGCTAGTGGTCAAACGTTACAGGTTAAAACTTTACTGAAGTTAGGGTTTTACTCTAGCTATTCATGTCAATGCTTAAATAGTAACAACTGGCACGCCCCATGGCACCACGACTAAAGCAGAGATAGGTAAAATAGACGTATATTAGACGTCACTGATGAAGAATTACTCAAAATGCTGTTGTCATCACACTTAATATACAAACCTATTAAAACAATACACAGTAGTCTCGCATATTCTTGCCTGTCTCACAATATCTGGCGTCAGTGGGCAACCTGATAGTGGAAAGGTTAGAAGCTAGAAATACAACAACAACATACACTCATATTGGTGATCTTAAACACATTCGAGAACAGGAAATCGTCTGTCAAGTGGACACTATGCAGGTAGTACGAACTCTTGCATGAATAGCACGCTACAAATTAATCTCATGGCTCCACTCCATTCACCACTGTATAGGTATAGCTGGAGTGTGCACGATTCTACTACCTTGGACAGTGTTGTTCATGTATATATGTATACTTGGGGCTTTCTATATTGCTACATTTTTTCATTCATATGACGATGATGAGTCATCGGGTGAGTCCATGCCTATAACGTGCTGCCGCCATGAGGTACCACGCCGAAGACACCAGACATGACATCTCACCCAGTTACATTATATGTACTAACACCGGGCGAACCGGTCCTGTTTCCTTGCTCGAACCTCTCAGTGAAGAGCGACAAGCGAGATAGTAACAAATACCACATTTAATCTCATTGGTATACGACCCGTCCCTGGTTTGAACCCAGGACTCTTAACTTCGAGACGGACGCTCTAATCATTAGGCCACCGAAGCGCTTATGTATGGCCTTATAAGGAAACCGAAACACTCCAAAAACACTTAGCAGTTCCAACAGTTAGGATGTTTCCGAATTCCTATTAGCTTGCTGATTTATGCCTACGAGTTCATTTGCACAGGGCAGCAGGAAAACGTCTGTGCGCAAGTCATGCCGCGGATAGCCAGTCAAAGTTCACAAACATGTGTGTATGACTGTTGTATGTTCGGAACTTTTTGACTCTGTCACCTGACCGTCCGCTTCACGGTGTTTTACGAGAAAGTCGTGCACTCCAATTAAAAAGCGTCAGAGGTAAATGCATGCAGTTACGAGCAGTGAGCCTAGGTAGAGCGTGGCTTCATGGAGACACAGTTATGCAGACTGAAATAATGTTAAAAGTGACGTAAAAGGCTCAAGAAAAAAAGAAAACGTAAACCCTATAGTATCTTGTGAAAACCTGCACAATACCCTGAAGGAGGAAAATTCGATGTATAGTCCTACAGCCGGAGTTGAAGGGACATGTATATGTTCGGTCATATTTGATTTCAACTTCAAAGTTTCGAGCTTTGTGAATCAAAGACTCTTTTAACAAAACCGGAGTGAATAGCTGTTTACGTTAGGGCCATGTTTTGTAACGCTTTGCTGAATGACAGATGTCATGTAAAATCCGAACTTGATGACCGCACGGAGAGTCCGCCCTCTTTTCGTGCTGTGCACTGTGCACCGGTTGAACCGTGAAAACTGTACTTACCCACGATAATATAGTCTTGTTTATATCACACCTGTTTTTACAAATTGGTGATTTATGAGATGTCCCTCGAAGGTTTTATTGTACACTGCAATACACATGTATATACATGTGTATATGAAATACATATATAATATAATAATACTTACATTGAAAGGATTAAACATTAATTTAACACACACAGAGGACGTTATGCGGTTTTTGTCATATCATAGCTGTTAATGCGGATTGAGTATAGTCATAGTTGGTTAGCTTGCACAGTGCAATATTCAGGCTAATCTAAGCATGAGAAACGGTATGAAACGAATTGCGGTCTTAATTAATGCAATGAAGGAAATGGCGGGTATTATTTTTTTAAATATTACCTGTTCGAAAGATTCGTTTTAATGTTTGCATTGGTTTAGATTAAACTCACTATGACCAAAGTCAGATCTAGCAGCTGCTGCCAATGCAGACTTCTATATTTTATTTACTTGAGGGAACGGGCCGTAATATACTGGTTGAAGATCGCTTCTCTTTTAATCGCTTGGAAACATGAGACGTGCTGTCACTTCTTGTGGAACATTGTCTTCGCTGTTGTGGTTTTACTCTTTTGTTATGTTGTAAATCTTTTATTATGTTGGGTGGTAAGGTCTGTCAGCAACCTGCGGATGGTCGTGGGTTTCCTCTGGGCTCTGCGCCGTTTTCTCCCACCATAATGCTGGCCACCTTAGTATAAGTGAAATATTCTTGAGTAGTGAGTAAAACACGAGTAAAACACCAGTCAAATAAAATAAATAAATGTATTGTTTTGGTGAGAACAAAAGCCATTAGCCATTTGTGCAATCTAACGTTCTTTGAAAACCACATATCTCCCACCAGCATGGTTTATATATCTGCATGTTCCAAGGTTTAGAGGAGACAACGACAAAAGACACGGTCTCCATAGATTCCACTAATCTGCGATAACTGAGGCCAGGAGTTCGAAACTAGATGTCGCTAACATGCCAGTAGTATAACCTCAAGTTTGTCAGGTTTGGTGTCTCTTTCCATGCAATGTATTGATAGAACCTTACATGGGTACATCTGTATCCTTAAGAAAATCAAGCATATAGTCAGTGGTAAGGTACTGATAGAATCCCACATCGGTACATCTGTATCCTTAAGAAAATCAAGCATTCAGTCAGTGGTAAAGTATTGATAGAATCCTACATGGGTACATCTGTATCCTTAAGAAAATCAAGCATTTAGTCAGTGGTAAAGTATTGATAGAATCCTACATGGGTACATCTGTATCCTTAAGAAAATCAAGCATTCAGTCAGTGGTAAAGTATTGATAGAATCCTACATGGGTACATCAGTATCCTTAAGCAAATCAAGCATTTAGTCAGTGGTAAGGTATTGATAGAATCCTACATCGGTACATCAGTATCCTTAAGAAAATAAAGCATTTAGTCAGTGTCCAAATCAAATCAGTGAATATATGAAACGATTTACATTTTGGGTCATGGCAGAGAAAATTAAACTTATATGGGTAATACAACAATGACATGTAAACATAGCGAGAAGTATGCCACGCTGTCCGGCGCATTATTGCACATCTACGTATTCTAATGCCCATTTTCTGTTCATTCAATCAAGGAAAATCGAGACTCATTCTGACTGAAAGTAGTGTAACGATAAAATTTGATGCAACCTTAGCCTACTGTATATCGCCCTAATTGCTTGAAAGAGCAACCAACTTTGTCCTAGTTCCCAAGACAGTCCATTGACTGAGTTGAGGTTCAGGCATTAAATTGACCAAAAGGGCGACAAAAATTTCCCATAATTCCTCAGTGTGGCGTTATCTATTATTAGTGACCTTCCTCCTGTAAATAATAAGGCCTGGAAGAGTACAGACAATCCAAGCGTCATTATATATATATCTATATATATATATATATATATATATATATATATATATATATATATATATATATATATATATATATATATATATATATATATATATATATTTCGCCAATCATATACTGGTGTATACCCGACTGTCGTCCTGAACACTTCAAAATACACCGTCTTACCTCACAAAATTGACCTCACTATCGCTTTGCATCCAGCATCTATAGGGGGGAAGGGTCAGTATATTGGTCGGTTCAATATGAGAATCTTGTGACTGGGTGTTGCATCATGTCTAGTGTTTTGAAATGGTGTTCTTACGAAATAGCGTTGTTTAAATTATGTTTGACCATTGACCCCCATTGATCCCGACCTGCTACAAGAAGACACCATAATGACAACCCCCCTTGCACCTCCCCCCAAATCACAATAATGTTAAAAGCGACGATACAAACATAATACAAATTCTCCGAGGTCTATCGAAGAATGTAACAATAAACTGCAGCACAGCTTGGACCTGAATGTCTTTACATTATAGGCCCGAAACGTTCCCTACACAGCATTCAAAAAATGCCAATATATACATGATATACATGATTAGACATGTATGTGTACACATGTATATTTTATTTTTGGGTGGTCATTATACTCTAGGCTTTTGAATTCGTTTATACGCGACAATGGTGAGATTTATGGGTGTAGAAAAAGGAGCGCTTAGAAGAAACCATCGACATTCGACAAGTAAGAAATGGTTAAAGACTCCGCCTGAACCAGCGCGAGAACCTTCTACCTCACTGATTAACCAGCACAGTTGAAGGGATAAACGATTTATGCAAAATAGCCTGAAGGAAGAGCCTTGCATTGATTTGCCTCCACTTTGTTTCAGCATGTAGAAATGTATATGAGTATTTTAAAGACTGAATATCAAAATAGGTTGTGTTTTGTACTACACCTTGATCAAAGCCCTAACATATCTGGAGAACCTCTGTAGTACATGGAACATCAAAGTTACTAACTTGATATCCGCATAAATGACATGCCTATGAATACAAAATCCAAAATCAATTACTCTGCATATCTTACTTAAAAAGCGACCTATAATATGTGGCATATTTTAGGCAAATTTTCCTTTTAAAGCAATATCTAAAAAAGGAATATTTTATAGGATCGTCTATATATATATATATATATATATATATATATATATATATATATATATATATATATATATATATATATATATATATATATATATATGAGCAGTGTAAATTCAACACCTTGAAATAGATCCATTTATAAACATTTTATGACAGTGGTGAAGCGCAGGCATCAGTAAGAAATAATAATAAAAAAATAATAAGACGATAGAATTGAATTTTTATTTGTTGCTAATTGACTACTCAAATGACAATAGAGATGTCAGACGAGTATCATGTAAATATACACGTGTAACGTTTGAACTGCAGACGGCTAATTTATTAAATCTGCATTTCAAAAATCAAGATGTAATGGAGTCTTAAAGGGCCATCAGCGTACGTCTTATCTGAATTGTTAATGAATGAACAATTAATTTTCTATTTTTATACTTCTTTACGGGGGGCAGTTATTCCCCTTTCTTCAGGTTTTTGTCTCGCTACAGGACGTTTAGTGCAGGAGACGTATATTTATAGACCATACTCACAACCGGCCTCCAAATTTAGAAAAGCCCAGTTCAAGTTTACATCTTTTCAGTTTCTTATTTGACTGAATGCTTGGAAGTTGTTAACATTCAGTCAACCAGTCAAGATATCTGATGAAAACGTTGAAATATGTTTAATAAACATAAAGAACTATAGATGTTATGATAAACATCAAAGCACCTTTCTCATGTGTGGTTTCTGCGTTTGTATTACAAGGTGCGCAGCGTGCAGATTTACCTGTACAAAACGATTCAAGCGCGAGACTGTAGCGCTCTTTGAATTCAATAAGTGCCTATAACCATATAAGAAAGGAGCTGTACTCATTCTTGGATCCTTTTATACACATCACTGACGCATGCGTACAGAGCAGGCTATTAGAGGCGACAATCAGGTGAAATTACTTTCAAGTAAACCTGTCATTCGTGACGCTTGGAAAAAGCCGCAATCTCTCGTCAAATATTCGTTACGGCCAGTGTTCCTTAAAGTTTTTAGTGATTCTTCAGGTTTGCTCCACAGATTGGTTTTTTTTTGGTAAAACTGGTCCGAAGGTTGCAATTACAAAGGGGAACGTTTTTTTCTTCTTTTCGTCAGGGTTCATTAACTCTGCACCAATTAGCGACGAGGAGGCATTGACGACCTCGCGATATTGCCCTAATGAACGACCAATGACTGCTTGAGCGAACGGCCGATTTTTCATGAAAACTGTCAGCTATTGCACAGGCACGGAGTTCACAACGATGATTTCGCTTCTAGTGGATCTCCAGCATAGGCTGTGAGTATAGTGACTGCATGGAGAGTGTACGATGTACTTGCACAAAGGCATCGTGAAATATCTACATGTATGTGTGAAAGCCAGTGGTGATTGAGGTTAGCATGATACGACGTATTCCAAGCATGGAGGAAATGTTAGCATGCAGCGCACAGATTCCAGGCAATCGTTCAGCCTTCAGGAAACTCGCTCAGCACAGGATGTCCAGTCCGGAGGACTGTGACCATCAGGAACTCTTGCCGGACAACCATCCGGAAGTCACACCGGACTTTAAACGTAACGGTAGCTCCGTACTCACGCGAGAGGACCGAAGACGACTCGATCTCCCAGATCCATCCGGATTCAACTCCGGCGAGAGACAGCAGTATGCTTTGAATTTTAGAAAATCCGGCGTCGATACAAAAAGCAAGTTCGTTCTTAGTGTGGATACGTTAATTCGCCGTAAAGAACGGCATATCCCTTGTGAGGACTCGAGTAACATTGCTTCGCCCTTTTCTCTCCGGCCTGCTGGGGCAGATGGGGAATCTGGGCGACCGAGAGAGGATGGTTCCCCGCTATCAGACAGATCTACGGATGACTCTTCCTCCAGCCCGACTCCAAGCGGGCATCCCACGGAGTCACCTGTCACGCTATCCTCGTTTAGCGTGACAGATATCCTCAGCAAGCCGTCCAGCATCCGGCGCCCCCTCCCTAGTTCTCCACCCAGACAGGCTAAGTGGGGACCCATGGGTAACCCGTGGATCCCTGTCACTTCTTTTCACACCGCACCAAGTGAGTATTTCATATATCCAAACTGCATACAGTACCACCATGAAAATTATAGGTGTCTAATATTTCTTGTCTAATACACCACGACTTATAATAACACGATGGCCGCAATGGTTACTGCATGAACCATTTCATTAGGTGCTTAGGTCAATCTTTGCACGAATGAGCCGAGTTTGTACTCTGAATATTTTCGTTTGAAAACACCACAGATTTACCTGATAAATTACAGATTTTCAGCGTTGGTTTACCCAGGGGTAATTTGTACCATTTGATAAATTCTGTGATTGGCGATTAAATTATAGTAATAGATATTGTGTAAACATATTTGTTTGCAATGATCAGTTATCTGATCCGTCCACATACAAGTAATATGATAGCAGAAACTGAATATATTTGGCATATGTTCTTTACACATGAAAGGGAGAGATCTATATACCGGTAATACATAGTGTCAAATGACTAGTGACTTTGTAATGTCACGCTTTATAGTCGCCCAATACAATATCATCTTATAGCCCCATTTATATACTACTAAATTATTTCAATGTACTGCCGAAAAACCATTATCTCAGCTGTTGTAGTGTAAAATATCATAATCGGCGACTCTTCCATTGTTATACTTTGATCATAAACCCGCCATACAAGCGATTGCATGTTCTACACATGTAAACACAATGTACACCATGTTATACGACGTACAAAAATGCTGACGTGTTTTTTGAATGTATTTATGTAATTATATTGTACCAGTCGATCTTATAATGAGGCCAAAGAGTGTTACAGCAAAAACCTACCTCTCACAAATGCAATTTCCCAACACGAATCTTACAATGAATCACTCAGGTAACAATGAACAGGCAAGGCCAGGTATACATACCAAGTCCTACACGTATTCCCTAAAAACACATGTGACAAATACCTTTGTATGTGATAACATCAAATAAAGGTGTGAAATACCGGTTTGTATACTGCAGCCAAATGTTATTCTGGTACACAATGTACAACGTGTATGAACTTCGTACGTTTTAGAGCTGGTTCCTTTTGAAAACAGAACTATGCACCCCCTATATAATTTGTATGCGTTCACGCTTTTGCATGTTTCTCCTGTTTGAAACCTAGACCGAATGTTACTTCATTGTGGTTGTTTGCAGATTTATATTATCGTCATAAAGTTCCTATAATGAACCAGAAATGCATAAGACATAAGCTAATATAACAGGATTTTTCAAATGGTATAATTCATATATAAACGTATATAGAGTATATAGATTATAGAGTGCAAGGATAAGTTGCAAGTATTTATAATATTACTTATATGTCCAGGATATTATATACTGATGCATAGATACAGATATAAAGGATTGCTATACAGCAATTCAGATATGGCTATACAGAACATTATATGTAAAGAGTACGGAGAAGACAAGTTACAAGTAATCGTATTAATATTTACTTTAGATATTATTACTGTAGATTATGATATTATACAGAATTGTCACCGGATAATACAGTTTTCATCCCATAATAACTTAGCACAAATGTAAGCTTATATACTGCTTCTTATAACTGTACTGGTGATGGTATATGTATCCAGCCATCATTTAAGTGTAACAGTCGTATAGATAGGCTTGCCTCGTGTCCTAAGTCAACCCTGAGTCGTAACCTTCCGCTAGGTGATATATTTACGAGTCTTCAACAATGAACATAACTTCTGTCGCTTCTCATGAACTCACATAAGTCGATGGGGCAATTAAGCCAAATAGTTTCGCAAAAAATGATCATATGCCTCAAATTACTGCGCTTTTTCTCTTTATTTTTTAGGTTGTTCGCGAACTATATTTATCAACACACCGGTCTGAATGTGTTCATACTCTAACCCGCCATCTGTCAGGCGATATTGTTCCTATTATCATCACATTTATTGTTCTCTGACACTTGATTATTTCCAATTTTCATCTCTTTTTGTTGTAAAGACGACACGAAAACAACAACACGCTTTTTACCGCGTGATTTGCTCTCTCAATCACTGCATTAGCCCGATATCTGAAACATACATGTATAAAACAGAGAACTAGAAGTTACAAAGACTAGAAAACTAAAATTAATCGTTCATTTTTGCATAGTTTTACAATTTCTGACATTGCTGAATATTTTTTCCTCCTTTTTATAAAAGCAGGTGTTTTGATAAACATTATTTTCACATAACTCACCTGCCTCGCTTGAAGTCGATAGCTCACGTGCCTCAGAGCCCAAGGGATACTCACGTCCAACGATCGAACATTCCCGTTAATCCGTAAAACACCAGTTAAATTTAATGGTGAAATAAATATGTGTAAATCAGTAACTAAATAAATTTGTACATTTTTAAATCCTAAACTTGGCACGAATATACCGAATGCATAGAATATACCTTTAAGTCCTTATCTTCATAATGATGCAGGTTGTACTATAAATGATATCATCATATTTTGAGCAAGGTTGACAAAGTGTGATTAAAATGTCAATGATTCTAATTATACTGGTGATAATGGTGATATCTTAATGGCATATTATAGATACCTTGATCTTAAAGCATTAATTGGTAATGTAGAAATTTTGATTGAATTAATTTCTGTTGTAGATATTGGTGGATCTGCGCGGGTTGTGACGCCTTCAAAGTGCACACTACGGAAACACAAAACCAACAGAAAGCCAAGGACTCCTTTCACCACCTCACAACTCTTAGCGCTTGAGAGAAAGTTTCGCCAAAAACAATACCTTTCCATAGCCGAAAGAGCCGAGTTTTCGGCCTCTTTGAACTTGACAGAAACTCAGGTAAAGATCTGGTTCCAGAATCGCCGCGCAAAAGCGAAACGTTTACAAGAAGCGGAACTTGAAAAACTGCGCATGACGTCAAAACCGATGCTGCCTGCGCACTTGGGGTTTGGTTTTCCGGCCGCATCCGTGTACGGCGCGAGCATCTCCCGCGCTCACGCGCAGGGCATGCCTCACCCAAGTGTATTGTCGGCCTATGGTTACTACAGCCAGGCGGCGCTGGCGTCATCCCTGGATTACACGACGTGATATGAAGACATCATAGTCATGACAGCCAAGACACCATCCACATTCAAGCGTCATAACCCCTAACATTTCCATTCATTTATTAAATTATCTCAGTGCTGAAATCTATCGTGCCTTGGGGACTGTTAGCTTCTGTATCCCCATCGATGATTTCCTCCACCGACGCTGAGGTTACAAGCGATACAGTATCAGATTGTGTTCTACATTTGAATTTAATTGCTCGTATAATTTAATTTGGCTGCCTCCGGGCAAGCTATCTGTATAAAACTCTGTTGAGTGCATTATTTGCCAAATATTTTCAGTGTTAACGGGTAAAACGTTTCCAGTGTTCGTTCTTGAGTCTTGATATTTTTGAGTATATACCATTTTTTTTGTATTTTGAATCTTTTTTTCTTTAATTTATCCATTTTTACACAGAATGGATCTGGTTTTATATTTGAACATCTTGAAACTTACAACACCTCAGTATTTTTCATAAGAGTTCAAATTTTCACCTGCATGTCTTTGACAATTCAATATCTCATGCGCGTGGCAATTGTAATGTTGTGATAATTTAAAACATGTATATATTTCTATAATTATCCATATGATTGCTTTGTACTCTTATTGCCGTTGGGCATTGGGGCCCATCAGATGCTAGGGACCTAAAACTTACATCATTTATCCGCTAGCCCAGCTAAATTTAAGCTGGGTTGTATAGGCTATACATTGCATATACCTTGTTCCCAGTAACTCATATTATCTATTGTCCTTCATCAGTATGCGTGTCTTCATTATGTCCCACTGTGTATGATAGACCCATATATTGTTCTGTGCTCTTTTTTCTTCATCATGTAATATTGCTTATTGAGATAGCGTTCTTATATGCGTGTAATATCGCTTTAATTATTCCAGTTGAATCCCATAAAATTTTTTCGATGGTGCTTACTATAATGGAAGTGAACAGTGCGCGAATTCACACTTTTTAAAATAAAAGACAAATTGTACAAAAGCGTAAGTGTTAGTCATTTATTTCTCAACTTGTTTATGTACAAGATCCACAATGAGGAATCCAAGTTATCCCAGATTCATTAGTGTATGAGAAGTTAAATTATATTTGTTTTGGTGCATGGAAAGTGCTCAAACTTCAATGCATAGGCACCTACATGTGTATTTCGTATTTATCAGTTTGTTTGACGAAGGATTTGTGCAATAGCCCAAAAGTGTAAGACAAATATTAAGCATTACATTTGAGTAAAGTGATTGGAAGTGCCCACAGAACATTTAATCTATATATATGCCCTACTAAATTTTCTGAGAGGTTAACTTGATCGCCTGCATCAGGAAATTTATGCATTAATATGCCATCGTTAACCTGAAGCGAGATGACATGCAAACAATGTAATGAGACAAATACAATCGTAACACTACGACTACAAATGTGACATTCCCACTACAACCGTGATATTGGGACTACAATTGTGATATTTCGACCACAACAGTGATGTCGAGACTACAACTGTGACAAAAATAATGTAACAACCGTGAAATTACGACTACGACCGTGATATTTGCGACTGTAAATGTGACATTCTGACTACAACCGTGATATTGCGACTACAACTGTGACAAATATAATGTAACAATTGTGACATTCTGACAACTGTAAAAGTATGGTTGAACTGCAGAATTTGACCTTTGTTGAATAAAAGAAAGATTAATATCGATTGATTGATTGATTGATTAACAAGCCTCTGGTGGAGGGAAATATGAAATATTTGTTGCTATTATGGTATTATCTTTATATGTGTCCTCAGTTCTGAATATTTAAAAACGATCGAATTTTATAGGTAATGTTCCGAATAAGTATGGGAGATCTTTTATCGAAAGCCCTTAGCGTTATCCTTACCTTAGAAGCGCTTTTTGATAAGATGATATAATATTACAATCAAATTATAAAAAAATGAAAGAAGGCATAGCCCATACAAATGGTGATGTAGAGACCTACTTTGATGTTTACAAATGACAATTGTATCCTATAAAAGTGTAACAAAAAGCAGTCATGGCAACTCAAACAAATGTTTGTACAGCATAGAGCTGTCTGACAAACTGACAGTTCAAGTAGAAAATTCTGTGTAATGTCAGAATGAATGAATCGACTAAAGAAAAAGTTTTAAAAGAAAAATATTGTAAATTGTAAATGAATGGGAACTGAAATGATACATTAAAAAGAGTTGACAGCTAGAGTTATCTCCCCGTCGAACTGATGACAGCTATTATATATGATCGACAGAAAGTATCCGCACACGTATGGGATTGGAATTTGACAATGAAATCTTTTGTCCAGAGTGGACAAGCGAGCCTGGGCACTGTCTTAGCGCGGATAACAATAGACCTATGGTTTGATGTGTCACGAAACGGCTCGCTGTTTACGATGGACAAGAAGAATGTGAAGAACAATCCTGCCCGCCGACATTTTCAAGGGAGTGTCGGACGGGATCTTCAACAGTTGAATTCATTGAGGGGAAAACTGGTAACGGCACTCTAAAATAACTCTTCCCTCTCTCTGGTATTTGTCTTGTCTGTGCTGATGAGCGCACATTAGAAAATTACTACTTTTCAAACGTCGAGATTCTCCGAATTAAGTGTACATGCTATGTGGTTTTCCAGAATGTAACTAAAGTTTATGACTCGTTTCCAAGCAACAATTGCTATAAGGATATGACTTTATAAATCATATTAAGATTATCAGTTTCTTGGGTTTCGCCCGGGCTTTGCCCGATTTCCTCCCGCCATATCGCTGGCCACCGTCAAATAGTGAATATACATACATACATACATAAATACATACATACATACATATATAATATTTATGCGATCATTTTTTGTTAATCTTGGTGAATATTTTTGCGACATCGTTGTTACTCAGGGCACTGTATTATTGATCGATTAATTGATCATTTTTTGAAGGCATATATATACTCAAGGATTTTTAACTTTTACGATTGGGTCAGTTTCATGATTGGCGGAAACCGTGGCAAGTTACGAATTTTCCCACCATATTGTGACGTGTATAAACATAAACACCATATTGTTGAACAAGACGTCATCAACGAATGTCTCTCCGGCAGTACGTGGGGAGATCTTCCAGAAATCGGCGGATGGGCCTGGGTTTCCCCTGTGATATGGGTGAAATATTCTTGAGTTTGGCGTAAAACGCCAATTAAATAAAGAAATAAATCAACGAACGTCAGATTGCATGCGCAAACATCCATTCGATCGGCGTCGACTGCTTATATATTCACGATAGCCCCAACGAACAGTGAGAGGACGGGGCTGTATTAATGTAAAGTTCAAATTAATTACATGCAGAAATGAAAATCTGACAATTATAAATATCGCGTTGAACTTTAAAATTGGCGTAATCTGTCATAATGTTGCATGTTCATATATTCCATGTCGCCATACCGAATGTTGCTTTTTGCCCCAATACAGCTAAAACCAATCCTATATAGCCATTTCTGTACCCAAACAACACTAAACCCTAACACTAACAGCTTAATCCTAACACTAAGAATGGGCAATATTTTTGCGTGATTTGATAGGCAACATGGCATCAAGACGATATCTTGACGTTCTGCACAACACCAAATTAAATGAACCAAAAATTCTCTATAAAGCTATACTTCATATCTGGTTTGTTTTTATTCAAAACGTGCACGTGCACGTCTCGTTAGGGTTGAAATCGGGCTAAACCTTTATATTTAATATTTTTTGTATATAGCCTATCTCTAACTAAAGCAAAGATCAAGATCTTTTACCAGATCAGAAAAATATGTAATATTATAGTGATTAGTTGAAGAATCTACCCCCAAAAAAGGCGCGCAAATGCGTTCATGCGCGCGATGAAATTTGTCGTGTTCGTTTTAAAAATTTGTGTGCACGTGCCACCGAATCTAGTGTTCACATGAGAAAAAAAAATATGCGAAAAACTCGCGCGAGTATGTGCCATTCGCAGAAAAACTGGCGCGATCATTGTTTTCGGACTTCTTATTTTCTCGCGTGCTCGCGAGATTTTATGCATATGGAAATTTGACACATGTCCGTAAAAGTTTATCATCATATGCGCGCGCCTACACGATACGAGTTATAAATGACTCGCGCGTTCATGGAGTTTTGATATGGTCAAGATAAAGTAAGGCCAGTGGACGCTATCGGCTTCCTTACAAGATATCATGCGACAGAATTTCGTCTGAACCTCTTCATATCTACTGAGTGGTGAAACAGTAATCGGGGAAATGTCAGATCACCTATACTGCATCGCATTCACTTTTTGTATAAATCTTACAATTATGTGTCTTCGGACCATCTGTAGTATTGTATGCGTTCTCATACTATCGTATGCGTTCTCATACTCTTGTATGCTTTCGCATATTATTGTATGCCTTCTCAAACTATTGTATGCGTTCTCATACTATTGTATACGTTCTCATACTATCGTATGCGTTCTCACACTATTGTATGCATTCTGATACTATTGCATGCGTTTTGATACTATTGTATGCGTTCTCATACTATCGTATGCGTTCTGATACTATTGTATGCGTTTTGATACTATTGTATGCGTTCACTATCTATTGTATACGTTCTCATACTACTGTATGCGTTCTCATAGTATTGTGTGCGTTCGCTAACTGTCAGAGATTTTCACCAGGTTATTTGGGGGTTTTTGAATATCGCTGCTCTCGGATGAACCACTGCATGCAATAGGCGTATAAATAACGCAATGGTATTACAAGCTGTGTAAGCAATCCCGTTTTTCCTAGGAATCTAGCTCCATCATATTGTTGTTCATAGATTAGGACGCTTTTGGCTGTATAGAGCAAATAATTATGACTGTCTTAGAGTGGCAAAACGACAGCATATAAACACCAAACATTATTGATGAATAAAGTAGGGCGGTCTTAAATGTAGCACTTTTTATTTCCAACATTTAATGCCATTAATTACTAATAAGTTTGTTTTAATGTACATCAGTGCGTCGATTTTATCCATTTATTTTTAACCTGAAGATAACAGTACTTATTTACTTGGCAAAGTAGTTATATTTATTTATTTATTTGATCGGTGCACAAGAATATTTTACTTACGACAGCGACCAGCATTATGGTGGGTGAAAACCGCCATACATGCAAAGGAAACCCATGACTATCCACAGGTTTCCTGGAAGGCCTTTCTACGTGCAACCATAGGAAGCCTGCACGACACCTGGACTTAAAACTGTGTTCATCTGTTGTCCTGTTTTGTTGTACTATTAATTGAGTAGAGAGATATTCGGGTGTTTGGAATAAATCATCCGCCATTGGCTACAACTATTGCATGCAGGCGAGTTCAAAGTATAGGTCACGTATGGAAAGCATGTTGCCTTCTATAAACTTCGTGTAAGACTTCTTGAACGGGCGGCAGAGTTTATAGATCTGTTTATTGTCCCCAATTGTCCAAGAGCAGTGGATGGCAGAATAATGCGTTCCCTGCCCGGGACTGCCTGCGGCTGAACAACACTTCCTGTGTTTATGTGACTAGAACTATACATATGTGTAGTTCAGGAAAGCATCATTTGGTCCTCAACAATGTACCGAGGGACTTTCGTCATTCACTCTTGATATAAATCTGAATGCTGTATGCCGAAGAGTAGCCCTTAATATACAGAACGTGTAGCTTAATGTACGTATATGTATGTATGAATGCTTGGGTTTTAACGTCGTACAGTGATTAACAATTTTTCAGTAATATGACGACAAAGAGTCATTAGGTACAGGTGTACACTGTGTCTTCTTGTGGCACGGCGAGTCCTTCTCGCCAAAGTGCTGCCGCGACTGCCAAAGACACCAAACATGATTGCCCACACCGGCACACTGTACTGACTCTGGGCCGGCCAATCCTGTCTCCTTCCTCTAACCTTTCAGTGTTGAGCTCCAAACGAGGCAACAACAAGTGCCATTTTTAATGTCTTTGGTATGACTCCTGATTGATCCCGTGATCGAACTTCGAGGCGGACGTTGTACATTAGGACCATTAGGCCACCGAAGCCTTCATCCAGCTGAATATATATATATATATATATATATATATATATATATATATATATATATATATATATATATATATATATATATGACAATATTACTCTTTCATAAATGGCATACCATATTGTTAAAAATGATGATAATACATTAACTCTTTTCTGTTTCTTTAACCATTTACAGTTATTTATGTTCGCATTTAGGAGTTTACAGCATTTTTTATTGCTCAGTGTTTTGTTCAGGTAATAAAATAATATATAATATATCAGTTCCTTATGTAATGTGTTGTCTGGATAACATAGTTCCTTTTGTCGAAATAATTTTTTACCTTTCCCTTTGTAAGATGCATATGTGACAGCACGCGCGAGTATTAAAATATTCCGCCACGTCAAATGAAATAAACCACAAAATGAGATCATCAATTAAGATAGCGGGTTATTTGTATTCAATGTTTCATTGGCTTTATGTACTTTTTTTGTAGAACCTTGCTCGTACATTTTGTGGTCAGCTTTTGACAAAGCGGGCGGTGAACTAATTGACATCAATTCAAACAAGGGATTAGCTACAGCTCATGGCCCTATAAGACCTCTGGGGTCTCTTTGAGAGGTGGATATCAGGCCTTCCACGCATTTTAAGTTCATCTGGCCGGGGGCTACCACCGGCTAATTAATTTACCCGTTAGAGGGAATTAAGTACTCCACAACTAGTGACGCTATCTGGATAAAACATCTTCATTTAGCTGTCCTGGGGTTAATTGCTCTTTTTGTATTAATCCCTCTTCAGAAATGTCGGTGTTTACATAATGGACAGGTAAAAAACGCCACTAACTAGTCGTCAAAGATCGGCTATTTTATTCCACTCGATCATCATATAACACCAAATGAATCATATTCATGTATATATATATATATATATATATATATATATATATATATATATATATATATATATATATATATATATATATATATATATATATATATATATATATAATATGTTACGTTGTAATGATATATACTTTGCAAAAATAAAATAAAACAATAGCTAACAAATAGGGAAGAAGAACAGTGGTCAGTACTAGTTAAGTATGAATGATTTAGTTATTATGTTGTACAAATACAAATTGGTAGACTTTTAGATTTAAATGGGAATCAAAATACCCCTCACCTGCCTCACAGCCTCACATCGGTGTAAAAATTGACACTGCATGGAAAGTTTCAGCTGGGTTCAGTTCATTTGATTCCATACCTTCCACAGATGCGGCCAACACAAGTGAAACTGAAATAAAACAGACCAACAATAGTTTCATCAGCCCCTTCAATTGCAATGGATGTATTCATCATATTTACTTATTGTTTGTTTTTTTCAAAAACAGAGTGAATTTCTTGCCTATAGGTTACAATTTATAAATGTGTACAAATTGGCTGGAGTGGGTTTAGATCTCATCATCTTGTAGTTCAAGCACTGTGTGTCACCCCGAAAGACGCCTGTTCTGTTTGCTATGGGTAAAATAACGATGCTCCTGAACTGATTTAAACAATTACAGCATTGAGTTTGAACTTGGTTTTAGTGCAGAACAGCTGCAGTTAAGTTATAATCATGAATCATGAAAATATTCTTTGTGATAATTATCCTTGTAATAGCTCCTATTATGTTTTCGTTAATAAATATAAATATTCTCTTGAATCCATCTTAAATCAATATCATAGCGACTATTGTAAAAACATATACGCATATGCAATTTAATGAGTCTCTTAGTGCAAATTAAATGCGTTCTAGCATGTATACCACGATTCGCTGTTGTGTAAATAACAATTAACCACAAACGATATAAAGAAGGCGAAAATAATAAAATAGCACACAAGCCGATCTTTGTTCAAGATTGTATTTTTTCTTTTTGAGGAAATATTGATTAAGTTTAAATTTCCATTCTTCACTTTGTGCTATTATTGTATACCTCAAAACAACGATCATTGTATTTCTTACACATATATACCCATTGATCTGTAGACGAAGTACTTCAGTCATCCTGATACCCGTACGCGTAAATTCGTCGTTAATTTGAGCCCAAGAGGTCATGTTTAAATCTGGTTTTCTTCAGTGCTTTTTGATGACAAGTTTCCATCTATTACTGAGCCGATCTTTGATACGCCATGGAGAAATGAACTTGCCTCTAAGTGGTATCAATATCAGCCCTTGGGCGCATGCCGAGGCGAGGTGAGCGGGTGCGATAAATACCAACCCAGACAACCTGGCAACATCGTCTCATATTAAACTTTATAAAAGAACCACCGCTTTTGTACGCCTAACTAAAACTTGTCGGCGACATCAAAGGGCTCGTGTTTGTACAGGTAACAAATTGCCGTGAAGGCTTGCATATTAGTGCCGCTTCTGGTGGGCAGGTCAAACAGGTAAATCCAACCGATTTTTATCGTTTTTCTACAATTCCCGGAGTATTTTCATTGCCTTTACAATACCACAGAGGCTTCTTTTATGGAAATCTTTACACATGGTGCTGAAGGCGAAATTTACGCACTGCACGAAACCGTGACCACAGCAAATGAGTTAATAGGCTAAAGGATTATTAATAGATTAAGCTATATAATCCGAGCTGATTTGAATTTCTGGCTATCTATGCGTTTATTGACATTTATTATTAACCTAGAAACAAAGGAAGCGTCGCTTGAACAATAAAATATTATTATCCTTTCTTCCAGACGGAATTAGGACACTTTTTGACAACACTGCTCCAATTAGCATATTCGCTGAAGAAGAAAGCAATAGAATGAAACATCCTTTGTTCTCAAAATAGCTAAGCTAACTTCTCTGTACCATGCAGGAAATTTGTTAATTGTTTAGGGCTCTTACAGCACTCATTGAACTCTAGCAATCAAACTTATATATCTGGTGGACAGAAATCTCTAATACATTTAAATGGAAATTAATTTTTTCAATGTAATGTGGGGATAATGGCATTTTCATGTCACCTTTTCGCTACAAATTATCTGTAGATGATTCAGACTTAAAGTTCTTTTATAGTTAAATCAGATAACATGTTTTGTTTTAGGCCAGCTTGAAGCGACGATGAGAAAAGTGCCGCACGTAATTCTGTCACTGACATCACTTTTCCACCATAATGCCCTGTCCTAAGATTTATTTATTTTATTTATTTGATTGGTGTTTTACGCTGTACTCAAGAATATTTCATTTATACGACCGTGGCCAGCATTATGGTGGGAGGAAAACGGGCATAGCCCGGGGGAAACCCACGACCATCCGCAGGTTGCTGGAAGACCTTCCCACTTACGGCCGGAGAGGAAGCCAGCATGAGCTGGACTTGAAATCACAGCAACCGCTTTGGTGAGAGACTCCTGGGTCATTACGCTGCGCTAGCGCGCTAACCAACTGAGCCAAGGGGCTCCACCGCCCCCCACCCCCCCACTGTCCTATGAAGATAACATCCAAAGCTGTGCAGAACTCAATACCGAGCCGACCAAAGCTGTGCAGAACTCAATACCGAGCCGACCAAAGCTATGCAGAACTCAATACCGAGCCGAACAAAGATATACAGCTCATTCCGAGCCGACCACAGTTGTGCAGAACTCAATCCCGAGCCAGACAAAGCTGTGCAGAACTCAATGCCGAGCCGAACAAAGCTGTGCAGAACTCAATCCCGAGCCGCACAAAACTGTGCAGAACTCAATGCTTAATCCTGAGCCGAACAAAGCTGTGCCGAACTCAATGCCGAGCCGACCAAAAGCTACATGTGTAAAGCCCAGCCGAGCTGAACAAAGATATACACAGCTCAAATCCGAGCCCAACAAAGATATATACAGCTCAAATCCGAGCCCAACAAAGATATATACAGCTCAAATCTGATCCGAACAAAGCTATACACAGCTCAATTCCGAACTGACCAAAGCTACATGTGTGAAGCCTAAGGCGAGCTGAACAAAGATATACACAGCTCAATTCCGGCCGAACAAAGCCATGCAAAGCTCAATTCCGAGCCAAACAAAGCTATACGCAGCTCAATCCCGAGCCGACCAAGACTGTGTAAAACTCAGTTCCCAGCCGAACAAAGTTTGGCAAGGCTCAGCTCAGCAGATGGGAGACAAGTGAGTTACATATGACATTGGGAATAGATGGGACAAGTTAGTTTCATGCGCCACTGGGAACAGACGTGACCAATGCACCCTTTTGAGTAATTCCAGACCAGGTACCAGTCTTTAATGAGGTATAGCACATGGACAAAAGTGTCTTTTCATCCTATGCTTCTAACTTGAAAACAAACGGTGGAGATAAGTTCGCCTGGCATTGGAAACGCTTTTTCACAATCCCATGCAGCTGACCAATAATCGGTGGAGATCAGTTCACCTGGCGTTGGAAACGCTTGTCCATATCTTAGCTAACCAATAAACGGTGGAGATAAGTTCGCCAGGCATTGGAAACGCTAGTACATATCCTAGCTAACAATAAACGGTGGAGATAAGTTCGCCAGGCATTGGAAACGCTAGTACATATCCTAGCTAAACCAATAAACGGTGGAGATAACTTTGCCTGGCATTGGAAACGCTTGTTCACATCCTAGCTGACCAATAAACGGTGGGGATAAGTTCGTCTGGCATTGGAAACGCTTGTCCATATCCTAGCTGACCAATAAACGGTGGAGATAAGTTCGCCTGGCATTGGAACGCTAGTACATATCCTAGCTAACCAATAAACGGTGGAGATAAGTTCGCCTGGCATTGGAAACGCTTGTCCATATCTTAGCTGACCAATAAAACGGTGGAGATAACTTTGCCTGACAATTGGAAACGCTTGGTTCACATCCCATGCAGCTGACCAATAAACGGTGGAGATAAGTTCGCCTGGCATTGGAAACGCTTGTCCATATCTTAGCTGACCATAAACGGTGGAGATTAAGTTCGCCTGGCATTGGAAACGCATGCCCATATCCTAGCTGACCAATAAACGGTGGAGATAAGTTCCCCTGGCATTGGAAACGCCTGTCCATATCCTAGCTGACCAATAAACGGTGGGGATAAGTTCGTCTGGCATTGGAAACGCTTGTCCATATCCTAGCTGACCAGTAAACGCAGAGATAAGTTCGCCTGGCATTGGAAACGCCTATCCATATCTAGCTAACAATAATCGGTGGAGATAAGTTCGCCAGGCATCGGAAACGCTAGTACATATCCTAGTTAACCAATAAACAGTGTAGATAAGTTCGCCTGGCATTGGATACGCTTGTCCATATCCTAGCTGACCAATGAACGGTGGAGATAACTTTGCCTGGCATTGGAAACGCTTGTTCACATCCGATCCAGCTGACCAATAATCGGTGGAGATAAGTTCGCCTGGCATTGGAAACGCTTGTCCATATCTTAGCTAACCAATAAACGGTGGAGATAAGTTCGCCTTGCATTGGAAACGCTAGTACATATCCTAGCTGACCAATAAACGGTAGAGATAACTTTGCCTGGCATTGGAAACGCTTGTTCACAATCCCATCCAGCTGACCAATAATCGGTTGAGATAGGTCGCCTGGCATTGGAAACGCTTGTCCATATCCTAGCTGACCAATAAACGGTGGAGATAAGTTCGCCTGCATTGGAAAACGCTAGTACATATCTTAGCTGACCAATAAACGGTGGAGATACCTTTGACTGGCATTGGAAAACGCTTTTTCACATCCATGCAGCTGACCAATAAACGGTGGAGATAAGTTCGCCAGGCATTGGAAACGCTAGTACATATCCTAGCTGACCAATAAACGGTGGAGATAAGTTCGCCAGGCATTGGAAACGCTTGTTCACATCCCATGCAGCTGACCAATAAACGGTGGAAATAAGTTCGCCTGGCGTTAGAAACGCGTGTCCATATCTTAGCTGACCAATAAACGGTGGAGATAACTTTGCCTGGCATTGGAAACGTTTGTTCACATCCCATGCAGCTGACCAATAATCGGTGGAAATAACTTGACTGGCATTGGAAAACGCTTGTTTACATCCCATGCAGCTAACCAATAAACGGTGGAGATAAGTTCGCCTGGCATTGGAAACGCTTGTCCATTTCCTAGCTGACCAGTAAACGGTGGAGATAAGTTCGCCAGGCATTGGATACGCTTGTCCATATTCCAGCTAACCAATAATCGGTGGAGATAAATTCGCCAGGCATTGGATACGCTTGTCCATATTCCAGCTGACCAATAAACGGTGGAGATAAGTTCGCCTGGCATTGGATACGCTTGTCCATATCCTAGCTGACCAATAAATGGTGGAGATAACTTTGCCTGGCATTGGAAGCGCTTGTTCACATCCCATGCAGCTGACCAATAAACGGTGGAGATAAGTTCGCCTGGCATTGGATACGCTTGTCCATATCCTAGCTGACCAATAAACGGTGGGGATAAATTCACCTGGCATTGGAAACGCTTGTCCATATCCTAGCTGACCAATAATCGGTGGAGATAAGTTCGCCTGGCATTGGAAATTCTTATCCATATTCAAGCTTACCAATACAAGGCCGACACTCGTATGCCACTTGCAAACCATGTTTGTATATTCCAAGTCGATCATCCATTTCCAAAAAAACCTGAAACACCAATTTCCAAAAGAATGTGGAGGGAATAACTACATAAATATTAAATAAGCTTGTGACATGTTAGAGTACGAGACATCATTTTAAAGATAGTCGACATTTAGGGAATGCCTAATATCTAATTAAAATTTCGAACTCGGAGTTCGTGAATCATTTCCAAGTGGAATACATATATATGATTGTATGAATCTATATCTTCTATATATGCAAGTTTTATATTCTAAGTCGCACTTTGATTGCAACTGTTCATGAAAGCAACATGTGTTCGCGTAATACACATGCATGGATGCTTATACATGCCGTATATATCCCATGGATGTTTAAGCGGAATTAGCTGCACAACAACGAGACAGTTTGCCAGATGTCTTGGACGATCTGTTCATACTCACCAACAAGAATATATTCACTAGAATTTTGTAAAATGTGAACTTAAGTCGTACGCTGGGCCCTTTTGGAGTACAATCTCCTGATAAGGATAATTTAGATTTTATAAATCCCTACTGGAAGTATATTCCATATCTCGTGCATGACACCAGTGGTCTCCGTCGTTGGGTCGGAGTCTCCTTTTTAGAGCAAATAAAATAAATCAGAACACATTTACCTGCAGTAAGTTCAAATCTAACTGCTGCTGATCCTCTGCAAGGGCATGTTGGATTTCATTATCTGCATTATCATTGTCACGGTATCCGACATATTAATTAGCAATTGAAATACCCCAATCGAATAATTAAGTATCGAATTATACCCGCTTGACGTAATAGGAGTATGTAGGTAATAACATGGCAACGAAATGACGCCTACCTGTTCTGTGGTGACATTTTATTAACATTAAAATTCGATGGAACGTCAAGATTCAATACAAGGTATATGTTTGTGTATGCAACACTGTGAGGTGTTAAGATTTATTTATTTATTACAGTATTGTGGCTTATACGGTACTCAATCATTCGTTATAAGTAACATAGTCCTGGTTTATGTATTATTACATATAAAATCTTAATGATATACCTGGCAGGCACATACGAAATGTCCTGACGTGAAGCCAAAAGAACATACGGGTACATTAAAACATTTTGAAATTAAAGAAAATGTAAAGTATTCAATGAACGTTTAAAACATGT
Source organism: Liolophura sinensis (assembly GCF_032854445.1). Classification (NCBI taxonomy): domain Eukaryota; kingdom Metazoa; phylum Mollusca; class Polyplacophora; order Chitonida; family Chitonidae; genus Liolophura; species Liolophura sinensis. Next base: position 50,637,001 of record NC_088300.1, read on the forward strand.
TATCAAATAATGCAGAAAACTGAAATATTAAATCAAAAATGAGTGACACATTGCATTATTAGAGAACATGGCGCACTGAAACAAAGAACATGCGCAATATTAATTCAATCAAAGAATTTAATCAAGTATTAAAGACATTTAAAGCAGGGAAGCATAGATCATATAAAACATGGAAGTGAAGAGCATGGAAAACTTGCATATACTAGAACTTGAAACACATAGTGTCTATATTCACAATTTTCCATATATTTTCAGGAATGCAAAATGCTCTGACACTGAGAGACTGTTGAACTGAGGATTGATTCAGGTCAGAGATGACTAACCTTGGGCTGTAGTATAAAATAAGGAAAAATTACGTACAGTTACACACCTGTTGCAAGGAAGCAAAACTGTTATTTCAATATGGAAAGCTTCCATAGAAAATACCTAAAAAGTTAAATTAAAAAGCTAGGCTTTTAGGTTCAATCAAATTTTTACCCATTATTCTTTTTTTTTTTTGAATGGAGGAAAACAGTGTGAACTTGTTGTGAAGGCTTCGAGGAGCTGTTTGTTAACACGGTCTTTTTAATTCAGGATCAAAATGTCGAATATCTCTATTATTTTTCCATTATATTTAGAAAAGGACATGCGACAAATCATGGTTAATCAGAATCAATTCTATCAGGATTTTATAGCATTTATATTTTGTCAAAATTCAGATGTCACGAACAGTGTGTGTGTTAGGATGCACATACAGCAATTTGCATTCAAATAAATTTATCATACATGCATCACAATGTCATATAGATCGTGTTTATGCATAAAAAATGATGGGTCTAACTTGTAGAAAAGATCTGACATACACACAACATAAAATTATTTTCAATTATCCCTGTCTCCATAAAGAAATATGGAAAATATGTTAATATTTAATAATAACCTTCACAGTCTTCCATATATAAAATTAATGTCATTTATATGTTTCACCCGTCCTTTAACATTTTCACAAAGCACCATCTGAACGTTCATATTTGCAGGTTGTTTAAATGTAGACCTACGTAATTACATTAAACGCGATTAAGTATTAACAAACTCAGTAGTACTACTGTTTGTACATTAAATGTAGTTTCGCAGGTATTTACCTTCATAAAAATTTACCTGAAATTAGTGTTAATCTGAAATGCATTTATTCAAGATTTAATCAAGGTATTTAGATTAAAGTTAAACCTTAGTTATTTGTAGGTCAGTTTTATTTTTCAGCATTGATAACGGTTGACTCACATAAGTGTGTAACTCTTTTTTTTTCAAAATATATTTAACCATTGACGTTCCTTTATGCACAATCTATTTCGCACAATTACAGTTATGAATATTGCACTTGGAATAGCACAAATATCAAGCACAAATATCATAGATTAATTACTGGAGACTAATGTATCTAGAAGATGATCTATCAAACATGCGCGTACATATGGCATAATTGGAGAACCCTATATAGCGAGTCATCCATAACGCTAGCGACACGTCATCGGGTTTTTCCACTCAAATCGCTTGTCTAAAGGCACGCGCCTGTTTTAATCCGTGCTCCGAGAAATCAACCTTTGATGTTTAAATATAAATCCTGTAATTTTTTTCACACAGAGATTTCTTTTATGAATTATGCCGTTGTTGTGGTTTTTCTAGCCCTTGCTTGTTTGCATCTATTGTCTGCCCGTGTCTTCTATTGTTGCGCTTTTTCTGGTGCAATCAATACACATAATGTCAAGTTCTAATTGAATAATCTAAGTGGTCTTTGTTTTGCTGGGCCCATGAATGTTTTCTGGCGAGAAAAAGTGAGGAATCATGCCTACATGTCACTCGGCTTGAGATGAACGGGTCCCGTCCTCACTTTATAATGAATGTATATAGTCCTGTAATAAAAGACAAAGTGGCCTTTTAGCGAAAGTATTTCACCATTGTCATTCTTTATTTGTTTGTTGTCTGTTTTTTCCTCTGGTCGGGATCGTAATGAAGCGATTGTTTCCGAGACCGGCTAATCTGGGGATATGTCACTTAAATCCTCACCCTGCTGACGGGTTTCTTTGTTTGTCCAATGCTGTATATAACGACACAGCGCTAAGGCTTTCAGCCGCTTACATCTTTATTTCTTCACTACAACGGTGATCAGGCCACAAGAACAGGTCTCAGAGGACTGCAGGTTTTAATACTCCTTTAATTGCAGCGGATACTTTAACCATGCATAACGTCTCCCGCCCTCTCTTTCATCCCATTCGAGTGGGATGTGAGAGAGAAGTGTACCAGTAGGTTTTTACCTTTTTATTCACTTCAAACCTATTAAATTAAAGTGGCAAAATATTATAATATTTATCTATAAGTACAGAGCATGTACAGTGAACATTTTTGTTAAAACCGCAATTGTATGTTAGTGACACTGATTACCTTTGCTATCACATACGTAAATGATGATTATAAACGAAATAAATGTAATCTGCGTTTGACTGTTTTTAAATATAAGATATTGCACATTAAAAACTCATCATTGTTTAGGCGTGTTGGTTGGTTCATTTCCTTCGAACGACGGACACGTCCAGGAAGAGAAAAGCAAAATAGCAGCCAAACATTCATTGTTTAGGCGTGTTGGTTGGTTCATTTCCTTCGAACGACGGACACGTCCAGGAAGAGTAAAGCAAAATAGCAGCCAAACATACGATTCATGCATGTCCGGTACTGGATTTTTTTTTACAATATTTACATACGACTATATATACAGTTTTACACATATTTCTTTACAGAAGATAATGTTGTACACAAAGCTTTTTTTATAGTTGTATACTAATATTTATAGCACGATCTTAATCGTGATGTGTTTAAGTTATGCCAAAGTAAAAAAAAATAATTTGAGTTGACCAAATAAAGTTTTTCTTCCATTGGTGTTTAACGCCATATACTTTATAAATCATTCATTCTTAACCACCGATTCCTGTTGTGGATCCTGGGCCAAATAAAGCAAATAAGTAAATAAAAAAATACATAAAATGGTGTTTGTAATTGTTATGAAGCTGACAAAACCATTTATTTTCCACCGACCGAAAGTACCTGACTCTTGACGAAAACCTATTAATCTGCCTCGAAACAGGTCTCCATAAATAACGAGGCCTCTGAAAAGACACGACTTTAATCTGTCATATTAACTCGATGTCAAGGCGCCAGAGATAACCATTTACTTCATTTTCAATTAGAAATGCTTAATGCGGTTCAAAACCTGACTAAAAGATTTAAATGTACACAGGGACCTAACAAATTTAGCCCAGCGTGGATATTTACACATGTAAAAAAACACAATAGTCCATAAATTTTCAAACGGGTTAAAGACTAAAAGCTTTGTTGATGGCATGATTGATTTTAAGGGGAAACTAGGTTACCATGGCTACATATCTATTTTAGCACATACATACACATGAGGTACATTCCATCTATATCTGACTTATCCAAACACAGACTGTGTATTCAGAGAATGGGGGTGTCTGCATCAAGGACTTATGCAGGGGTTTATAGGTTTGGTATATTCCGCATCCGTTATAGTTTGTGTTTGAAATGGGTTTCAGATTAAAGGCAAAGAGCAGTCCAGATTTCTCCATAATTAGTATGGGATAAACTTGATCACGCAACACTTCTATTGTAGATGATAGTATATGGTACATGAAACCAAGGTACAGTGACGTCTAAGGGTAATTGATATTATGGACCATATGGACTTCTGCATAATAAAGTATATTCATTGGACTTTTACCAATGTGAACAGATTGTTATCAGTATATTAAAATCGTGATGTTTGTATTACCGACAGTGCATGTTGGGGATTACCGGTATAGAGTTCAGGTTGTGGTAATACTGTCTTTTTTGAAATTGGCCTTTATGGGCCAGCAAATTCAGGCTGTGGAATTGTGCTTGGCAAGACCATTCGTACTGGAGTTTGCGTTTATTTATATATGTATGCTTTGGGTTTGGTGCTGGCTTTGACTGTCTATAATGGGGTTGGTGTTTATACGAACAGATGTCGGGCTGTGGTGGTGTTTGCTAGGACTGTTCGTATTGGAGTAGACGTGAGTCTGTGGTGGTGTTTGCTAGGACTGTTCGCAGGTCGGAGGTCAGGCTGTGTGGTGTAGCACTTATCGCTTACAGTATGGGTTGAGTGTTAATAGGACCAGGGTCGGTTTAATGAAGCATACTTAGTGTTAAGTAGCCCTTAACTTAGAACACTTTATATCTCTAGAACATTCGTCGTCATGGTAGTTAAAGGCAATCTTAGCTAAGTGAGCTTCATGAAACTGGTCCCAGACGAAATATTTGCTGGTAAAAATTAGTATCGAGGGAAATTTTTTGACATGGTAATTTTTATTTATTTATTTGACAGGTGTATTCCGCCGTACTCAAGAATATTTCAGTTAAACGACGGCGGACAGAATTTTGGTGGGAGGAAACCGGGCAGAACCCCACAGGAAAACACACAACCATCCGCCAGCGGCCGCAGACCTCCCCACGGACGACCGGAGAGGAAGCCAGCATATGGTAATTTTTGGGAACCGGGACTGTATGTATTGTCTAACGTCAAGCTATACGGTAACATTTATTACAGGCTGTCGGTATTGAGCTTGGTGTCTACAAGAGCAGAAGTCAGATACGGTAATGTTTGGGTAAAAGACTGTTGGGTTGGAGTTTGAAGCTTATATAAGAAAAGAAGTCATGATACCGCTAATCTTGGGTATTGAACTGTGTGTATTGGGGTTGAAGCTTATATAAGAACAGAAGTCAGGATACAGTTAAACTTGGGTGTTGGACTGTGTGTATTGGGGTTGAAGCTTATATAAGAACAGAAGTCAGGATACGATTAAACTTGGGTATTGAACTGTGTGTATTGGGGTTGAAGCTTATATAAGAACAGAAGTCAGGATACTGTTAAACTTGGGTATTGAATTGTGTGTATTGGGGTTGAAGCTTATATAAGAGCAGAAGTCAGGATACGATTAAACTTGGGTATTGGACTGTGTGTATTGGGGTTGAAACTTATATCAGAACAGAAGTCAGGATACTGTTAAACTTGGGTATTGGACTGTGTGTATTGGGGTTGAAGCTTATATAAGAACAGAAGTCAGCATAGGGTTAAACTTGGGTATTGGACTGTGTGTATTGGGGTAGAAGTTTAAGCTATATAAGAGCAGAATTCAGATAACAGTAACTTTGGGTAGTGGACACTGTGTATCCGAGTTGAAGTTTAGGCTATATAAGAGCAGAAGTTAGATAACGGTAATGTTTGGGTATTGGACTGTGTGTACTGAGGTTGAAATTTATAAAAAAGTAGAAGTCAGATAACGGTAGTTTTGGGTAGTGGACGATGCGTATTGGGGATGAAATTTAGGCTATATAAGAGTAGAAGTCAAGTAACGGTAATTTTGTGGTATTGAATTGTACATATTGGGGTTGAAGTTTATATAAGATCAGAAGTCAGGCTATGGTAATACACGTAGTCGCCGCCTGGGCTGTGACAGAGGTAATCTATGAGAGCCAGTCTCCACCACCCAGATCAGGAACTCGGCGGGGCCATGTGATCGAACTTGGCGGACAACATCAGCAATTACCTGTCTGAGAACGCTAACTAAATTGAGCAAATAAATTCTTTGACCCGAGGGGAAGTAACGTTCGGCTTGTAGATTGTAGCCGTCCGATTATTATTGTTTGTACGAGATGAGGCGCTTGCGTGCGGCATTTTTGCCGAGATAGAGAGAGCCAATCGGGCGTCTGGTAATTGACTGGCATTGCCTCGCCTGCCGTAATTGTATGAACGAGGTAAATTGATTGTAAGGAGCTATCAGTGATTGTTTGGAGATGAACAAGGCTTAACCACTATCCATCAGGGGAAATTTAATTGATCTAAATGGTTTGATAACTGCCGGCTGTCACATAGAAGACTCGCCTTCGATTTTCTCCACACCATTCTCTGGTTAGAGATCGTCTTACGCGCTATAGGCCCGTTGCGTGCTGGTAATACCCCAAGCGTCTAAATGGTTCGCAATTGCGATCAGATAAAAACAAATCCACGGCGTAATTGGCTTTAACCAGTTGAGGGTCAATAAATGTCACCTTAAATTTATCTGCAAGCGGGAAAATACTGTTATTACTGTAACCCTTGGAAACCGATGGAGTCTGGAGGCTGGCGAGTCCTGGTTCCAAACGGTTGTCCACCCATCTATTCACAGAACACAGGCTGGCTGGCTTCTAACAGATAGTTAGGCGAGCAAACTCAAATAACACGTTTTTATCACCTAATTGCACCTGAATTGCAAGATACAGAAATAATTAAATCTAAATTATAGACACTTCAATCAATCACTTCATTCAAAAAGTGAAAGTGATTCCGACGTCAGAGAGATCAACCGAGTTAAGCAACTCAGAAAAAAACCACTCTTAAATTTATAGCTTGTTTTGGAACATGAGACATGGCGCCTTTCCGACGGATTTCAACACACATTTTTCATCAAAACGTGCAGGGTATATGTGAGAAGTAATTTTGCCCGTCGGTTTTCCTAACCTTAAATACGTAACACGGTGCGTGCCTGTGGTAAATAAATCAACTACATTATTTCATCTTTGTATAATGTGTGTGAGTCATTACGGGTTGTACTTCTGACTTTATTCATTACGAGTTTCTTTGTGCTTTGAACTTCTCTGAATTATTATTATATCGATGTCACTATAATGTTAAAAGTATCTTGTGAATTATTATTATATTATTATCAGTAGAATATTAAAAGTACCTTGTGAATTATTATTATATTGATATCACTATAATGTTAGAAGTATCTTGTGAATTATTATTATATTGATATCACTATAATGTTAAAAGTTTCTTCTGAATTATTATTATATTGATGTCCCTGTAATGTTAGATTTTTTTTTTTGATTGGTGTTTTACGCCGTACTCAAGAATATTTCACTTATACGACGGCGGCCAGCATTATGGTGGGTGGAAAGCGGGCAGAGCCCGGCGGAAACCCACGACCATCCGCAGGTTGCTGGCAGGCCTTCCCACGTACGGCCGGAGAGGAAGCCAGCATGAGCTGGTCTTGAACTCACAGCGACCGCATTGGTGAGAGGCTTCTGGGTCACTACGCTGCGCTAGCGCGCTAACCGACTGAGCCACGGAGGCCCCTTGTAATGTTAGAAGTATCTTGTGAATTATTATTATATTGATATCACTATAATATTAAAAGTTTCTTCTGAATTATTATTATATTGATGTCCCTGTAATGTTATTAGTATCTTGTGGTTATTCTCCATCAGATCAAATTAAAACAAGCCTATGTGTTCTATGGTGGGCGTGGTTATGGTGCTTGTTTGTTTTCAATCACTACTGGTCACATGAAACATGGGTACAATGCCGTTATCGCACAGGGAATATTGGGGATGCCGCCTGCTTCCATTTTCCCACAAGGCCTTGGTGGTATTACATGATGTCCGCTTGCTTTTCACCAATATAACGTATGTCACACGTGGTAAAGTTCGCCAGTAAAACTTGCCAAAGTTGAGTTTTTAACTCCTGGCTATCCGATTTCCTCCTGGGTTTCCTTTTTCTGACGTTAAACGAGTGCCCCAGAGTGACTGTAATGCAAAAGGCTTAAAAATACAATTCACGCATGCTCGTCGTCCGCCTTGAAATTCGGAGACTTGGATCAAACCGCTTGGTTGGGTTATACCAAGGACTTTAAAAAGGTAATTGTCGCTGCCTCGCATCACGAGGAAACGGGACTTATTGGCCCGGTGTCAGCATAATATTACTGGGTGGGGTGTCATGTGTAGTGTCTGGCGGCAGCACTTTGGAGGCATGAACTCGCCCTCCCACAAGAAGACAAAGTGAGACACCTAATGATTCACGGCACAAGAAGACACCTAATGATTCAAGCCCAAATCATACATATACATACATGCTTGAATATTATTAACTATGAGGACAGTTGTTTGCTCGCACATTAGCCTGTATAAAGCTATAAGTTTCGTTTTGACTTTTAACTTAGTCGATTTGCCAGGAAGGCCTATACCTGGTGAAGGAAAACGATTTTGTCTTGCTTATCTCTGGGTCACCCCCCCCCCCCCTCCCCATTTGATATAAATAAACTATTCTTCAACATGACATTAACTTCCTCAATCATAAATGTATAATTAAAAAGAGTGAGTGAGTGAGTGAGTGAGTGAGTGCTTGGGGTTTAACGTCGTACTCAACAATTTTTCAGTCATATGACGACGAAGGAATCATTAGGGTGCATGTACGTGTAATATGCCTCCTTGTTGCAGGACGGATTTCCACCGCTCTTTTATTTAGTGCTGCTTCACTGAGACGGCTTACCGAAGGCAAGTAAACCACCCCGCCCGAGCCATTATACTGATACGGGTCAACCAGTCGTTGCACTATCCCCTTCATGCTGAACGCCAAGTGAGGAAGTCACAACTTCCTCTTTTAAAGTCTTAGGTGTGACTCGATCAAGGATTGATCCTGGATCTACCGTTCCTGAAGTAATTAAAAAGAGCTATGAGAAAAGAGTTCTTTCTGTGCAGGCGATCCCTGCCTGGGTACGTGCCTTCCCATGAAAATACTCCGGAAATAGTGTGAAGTTTCAAAGAAATAATTAACAACAATTATCAGGATGGCTTATGTTTAAATAGGTTTGCGTTAGTACATTATCAGACGTAAAATTACAAGGACCATACCTTTATTTTATTTACCTATATACTTATGCAATTATTATACACGTTTTACATAATTATAATTTTAGCGTACATGTATCGGATGTCAGTTTCATTTATTTGTTAGATTTTTGTTTCATTATAAACGTTTTCTTTTGAATATTCATTGAAAAATTACATCTGTATTACTACACATGTGTTGTTCTCTTTTGATACTATTATACATTCCCTGTAGAAGTGTATTAATTATACAGTCTGTAACCCATCGCCCACGATATTCAGAATGGTGACTTTGACTTCAGTCATTTGCAAAGACAAAGGAAGGGACCTGCCCCCACTGTGGTTGGCCCTGTATATAACTGCGATAAAAAGTGTTTGTCATTGTATTGTGGGTGAGGTTTACGAGGCCTGAGTGGGGACAGCCTGATTAATCTGCTGCTGTTACAGGCAGCTGAGTTCAAGGATAACCCCCTGAGGAATTAGTCATACTCCGTCCGGACAGGTGCTCGGTGAAACTATCACCCGTCAGCTTCAAATTAGTTTGTCATTTGGCGCGTCCGATGAGAAAGTTACCACGCGACAGCCTGAACATATAAGGTCAGCACCTTGCCTGTGGCAAAAGTGCCGCGAATGTTTTATCATTTTTTCCGTGATAATTTTTAACATTTATAATATGGGAATACTAAAAACTGCAAGAGTGAAGAAACTTCTGTGTGACATATTTGTAATGTCTTTTTAATCATCACTGAAACAGTGCAGCGACTTCACTGAATTTAGAAGTTGTTAAAATGTGTTCAAACAATATTTTCCTGGATGGCTATTTCTGACTCAGAATCTGTTTACAAACGCTTAAACGTTAACCTCCTTTTGAGGTCATATGTACTAAGGCAAGTATCCTGCTATATCAATATATTTATTTATTTGTTTGTTTATTTGAATGGTGTTTTACGCAATATTTCACTTATACGACGGCGGTCAGCATTGTGGTGTGAGGAAACCGGCCAAAGCCCGGGAGAAACCCGCGACTATCCGCAAGTTGCTTGAAGATCTTCCAACGTACGGCCAGAGAGGAAGCCGGCTTAGCTGGACTTCAGCGATGAGCGACCACATTGGTGAGAGGCTTCAGGGTCGGTGCACTGTGCTGGCATACTAGCCACCTTGGCCATGGCCGCCCTATATTAATACATGCTGAAGTTGTATGTATTCATGTCTATGTAACTGCCACACATATTCAAAAGGTTTCACATATGGTAAAAAAATTTCCTTTACGGCGATGCATGTGGTCTTTGTTAGTGTGGACGTTACAGTGAAGTCCACATTGAAGAGCGCAATGCAGACATATGTGTGGACAACCGCCTTTCTCCACCTACCTGACAAACATCCTAATTTAAGGTTACAGTAAAAATCGGCGGGAACTGGACTGTACCCCCGACCAGTGGTTCCTCGGCTGTAGTGTTAACAGCGTTATACTTGGAACAACAATTTTGTCCATGTATACAGATCGCGTGAAACATAAATAATTAACATGGAACAAAATTCATTCAAGACACATGGTATTTGCTTGGGTATAAAGAGAACAACAACACGAATTGTTCACTTTAGATGTCCTGTTTTCGCCGCAAGTTGCCAAGCCACAACAAAACAACATAGGGAAAAAATGTTCCGTTCAAAGCTGAAGTTCAAATCATATAATTCTACTTTTGCAAAGTTGTCGTCTTCTTTAGACCTCTCTGTTTTTTTTTTTGATGTATTCATTCACATCTACAGCAGGTATAGTTGTGACAGATTATTGCCAAACCACGGCAAATGAGTTGTTATGTCGAGCAATGGAAAATGGTATTTTTGTTCGTGACATCTCTTCTCCACTTTAATTCAGAAAGTCTTCAAACGGATAAACATGTAAGGTCTGAGACGGAAGGAACAAAAAACAGTTTGAAATGAAAGACTTTCGTTTTATTTCATCTGTCACCGAGAGATGTTATAGCTTGGATCTGTCAAGTGAACGAACAAAGGACTGCCAAGTGAATAAAGGGTAAATTATAAAAATCACAAATCCCGAAACCGCCGTAGGCTATAAGGTGGCTGTGCAATTAATTCGCCTGACAAACAGGGGTGTTGCGTTCAAGTAGCTACCACGATGAACCATAGATTATATGCGTCCATGGTCAGTTGACGAGGGAAATGTAAAAATATTGGGCCTGTTATGAAGGCTCTGTGTCGACCAAAACATCTGCGCGGAGAGCCATAGCGTGATTCCCGCGAGGAGGGATAAGACTTTGCGTGATTAGGTGCCATCAGCCGACAATTTTAACAACTCTCACTTCATCATTGCCCTCATAATTTGCATCTGGCTCTGAAATGGAATTTAAGTAGCTATTAGAAGTGATAGTGGCTTACAGCACTACTCTTAAAATATGTTCACCTCGGATGGAGGGGGTCAGACTGTCTTGAGTCGGCTATTTTGTTCGATTACACCAGACTGATAATCGCTGTTCATATTTATCGAAGTAAGACGGACAGAGCGATGTTGGTCTAGTAGAGGCAATTGTTCAAATGCATGCATACATATACACAATGATATTCATGATTAGAGGTTAAATGGTAAAGCACATCTGTTCTGTCTTTTTAAGAACAAAAGATCGGTGCCCAAAAAAATGGAGTGTTCAGAGACACCGGATCATAAGTCCAGCTAGCTGAAATTTTGACAGATCTGTGAGCACTGTATAAAATTAGGAGATAAATGAGAGTGACAGCTAGGGTCGCGTCCCTCTGAGGAATAAACAGGTTTTCATATATGTAAGTACAGCAGCAAGACAAATTGAAATAACAGCGTTAGAAAAACTCCCTCAGACTGGGGAATAATGTCACGGACTTTGCCGTACGAAAATTACTCATTGTCAGAGAGAAAAAAAATTCCTCTTCTGAATTGTAAATTGTTCCACGTAAAAACTTCACAATTTGCGGTTATACGGTCTCGGCTAATTGCTGCCTTAATTGTTAAAATCAAGTCACAAGAAACAAACAAACAAGTCTTTTAATTCATTACTGTAGCTAATGAAGGTTTAATAGTACAATGGAATATTCACCATATATCCGTCACTCCTATCTAACACCACACTCCTTAAACTTAAATTACATACATTAAAAGTTGAGTCACTCTGACCACAAGTTCTAAAGATTAGGCGATTTCTATACGATTAGCTTGATTAGCCTCACCACATGAAAAGAAATGTCATTCTTTATAATTTATCACCATGACAATGGCATCTTTATTCCGTTGGTTTCAGAGTCTTTCCGTTTGCCGCATGATTGCTGTTAAGCTTGTTTTTAAACAAGTATTTTCCAACTTTTATATGTACTGTAACAATGGATCAGTTTACCTGTTTCTTTAATATTTTAAGAATTCTGAGCTGATGGCGCCATATCTATGAATAGAGAAAAGTGCAGTTTAAACCACTGATCCCTGGCAAATTACAGGCAAACTTATTTTCCCACTTGTGATACTGGTGCAATGCAAACGTCTCCTGTGAACACTCTGCTTAAACAAGAGACAAACTCAGCTTTAGGTGAACTGAATGTACAAGCTGAAAGTGTGATGATGTGCTAATAAAGCATAAACTAAGTGTCTGGAAAATTGCTTGTACGGTATAAGCTGAATCTTTGGTAACTTCATGTTAGGCATAAGCTAAATGTTTGTTGAAATGATTGTAAAGTGTATCTGGAAAACTACTAGTTAGATGTTAGTCTTTGGTGAACTTTTATAGTAATATTTATTTATTTGATTGGTGTTATACGCTGTACTCAAGAATATTTCACTTATACGACGGCCGCCGACATTATGGTGGGAGGAAACCGGGCAGAGCCCGGGGAAAAACCACGATCATCCGCAGGTTTCTGCAAGGCCTTCCCACAGTACGGTAATAGTATTAAGCTGAATGTCTAATAACCTGTTTATGATATAATGAATGTCTTAAAACTTACAGAATAGAATCTGAGCAGCGACGATAGCGTGATAACTGGCAAATTGTCCCATATAACCAGTGGAGCACATTGATTGAATCTTTGGTGAACTTTTTGCTAAGTATAAACTAATTGTCTGGTGAACTTCTTGTTAGGTACATGAACAATGACTGGTGAACGGCATGTTATGTAAAAGCTGAATGTCTGGTGATCAGGAGGTTATGAAAAAGCTGGATGTCTGGTGAACCACTTGTTAGGAACATAGAGAATGTCTGGTGAACGGCATGTTATGTAAAAGCTGAATGTCTGGTGATCAGCAGGTTATGAAAAAGCTGGATGTCTGGTGAACCACTTGTTAGGAACATAGAGAATGTCTGGTGAACGGCATGTTATGTAAAAGCTGAATGTCTGGTGATCAGCAGGTTATGAAAAAGCTGGATGTCTGGTGAACCGCTTGTTAGGAACATGCAGAATGTCTGGTGAACTGCAAGTTATGTAAAAACTGAATGTTTGATGAACTGCCTCTTATGAAAAAGCTGGATGTCTGGTGAACCGCTTGTTAGGAACATGCAGAATGTCTGGTGAACTGCAAGTTATGTAAAAACTGAATGTTTGATGAACTGCCTCTTATGAAAAAGCTGGATGTCTGGTGAACCGCTTGTTAGGAACATGCAGAATGTCTGGTGAACGGCATGTTATGTAGAAGGTGAATGTCTGGCGAACTGCTTGTTAGGTTACATGTGGAATGTCTGGCCGCGGGATCATGAAGTGATCTTAGACTTAAGTCAAAATTCCGATCATTAAAATTGGTATGTTCCATTCCTTTATTTCATTTGAAATTTGTTTTGCGATAACTTATCCAGAATTTAAGTTGTCAAGCAACATTTTGACCTTGTTTTGTAATAAATTTTAAAGTGATCTGAAATTTTGACTACGTCTGTGATCGCTTCGTGATCCCTGCAAAAATTTCTTTCTCGGTATTCGATGAATCTATGGTAAACTGTTTTGGTATAAGAAGAATGTTTGGCGAATTGCTTCTCAGATATGAACTTAATGTCTAATGACTTAGCTCAAGTATTTTGAGCTAAATGTTTAGTGGTCTACATTTTAACTGCAAGTAAAGTGTGTGGTGAGCTGTTTATCACTGAAGTCTACGCTGAATGTGTGATGAACCGTTTATCAGGTATACGCTGAATGTGTGGTGAACTGTTTATCACTGAGGTATAAGCTGAATAAGTGGTGAACTGCTCACCAGGTACACGCTGAACGTGTGGTATACTGTTTATCAATGAAGTATAAGCTGAAAGTGTTGTGAACTGGTTATCACTAAGGTATATGCTGAATGTGCGGTGAACTGTTTATCAGGTATACGCTGAATGTGTGGCGAACTGTTTATTACTCAGGTATACACTGAATGACTTGCGAACTGTTTATCAGGTATACGCTGAATGAGTGGTGAATTGTTTGTCAGGTATACGCTGAATGTGTGGTGAACTTTTTATCAGATATACACTGAATGTGTGGTTAACTGGTTATCAATGAGGTTTAAGCTGAATGAGTCGTGAACTGTTTACCAGGTATACGCTGAATGTATGGTGAACTGTTTTTCTTTAATATGCTGAATATATGATGAACTGTTTATCAATTAGGTATACGCTGAATGTGTGGGGAATTGTTTAACAGGGATACACTGAATGTGTGGTGAACTGTTAATCAGGTATACCCCAAATGTGTGGTGAGCTGTTTGTCAAGCGTACGCTGAATGTGAGGTGAACTGTTTATCAGGTAAACGCTGAATATGTGGTGAACAGATTTCGAGTATACGCTGAATGTGTGCTGAAATGTATATCAGTCATACACTCAATGTGTAGTGAACTGTTTATCAGGTATATGCTGAATATATGGATAACCGTTTATCAATTAGGTGTAACTGTTTCTCAGTGCGGCACACGCTGAATGTGTCGTGAAGTGTTTATCACTGGGATGTATGCTGAATGTGTGGTGAACTGTTTATCAGGCGTACGCTGAATGTGTGGTGAACTGTTTATCAGGTATATGCTGAATGTATGGATAACCGTTTATCAATTAGGTGTAACTGTTTCTCAGTGCGGCATACGCTGAATGTGTCGTGAAGTGTTTATCACTGGGATGTATGCTGAATGTGTGGTGAACTGTTTATCGGGTATATGCTGAATATATGGATAACCGTTTATCAATTAGGTGTACCCTGAAGGTGTGGTGAATTGTTTATCAGATATATGCTGAATCTGCGGTGAACAGCTTATCAGGTAAACGCCAAATGTGTGGTGAACTGTTTATCAAGGGGATATACGCTGAATGTATGATGAACTGTTCATCACAAATACGGTGAATGTGTGTTGAACTGTTTATCAGGTATACGCTAAATGTGTGGTGAACTGTTTATCACTGAGGTATACGCTGAATGTGTGATGAACTGTTTATCAGGTATACGCTAAATGTGTGGTGAACTGTTTATCACTGAGGTATACGCTGAATGTGTGATGAACTGTTTTTCACTGATGTATACACTGAATATGTTGCAAACTGTTTATTAGTGGAGTATACTGTGAATATGTAGTGAACAGTTTATCACGTATACGCTAAAGAAATGGTGAACTGTTTATCTGGTGTACGCTGAATATATGTTGAACTGTTTATCAGGTATAGGCAGAAAGTGTGGTGAACCGTTTATCATTGATGTATATGCTTAATGTGGGGGGGGGGGACTGTTTACCAAGTATACACTGGATATGTGGTTAACTGTTTATAACTGAGGTGTACGTTGAATGTGTGGTGAACTGTTGATCAGTTATACGCTTAATGTGCCGGGAACTGTTTCTCAGGTATACGCTGAATTTGTTGTGAACTTTTTATCGCTCAGATATACGCTGAAGGTGTAGTGAACTGTTTCCTAGGTATATGCTAAATGTGTGCTGAACTGTTTATCAGTTATACGCTAAATGCATGGAGAACTGTTTATCAGGTACACGCCGAATGTATGGTGAACTGTTTCTTAGGTGTATGCTGAATTCATGATGAATTGTTTATCAGTTATGTGTACACATAGTAAGTGGTGAATTGATTAACAGGTATACGCTGAATGTGTGCTGAACTCTTCATCAGGTATACGCTGAATATATGGTGAACTGTTCATCACAAATACGCTGAGTATGTGTTGAACTGTTTATCAGGTATACCATAAATGTGTGAAGAATTGTTTATCAGGAATATGGTAAATATGTGGTGAACAGTTTCTCACTGGGGTGTACAATAAATATGTGGTGAACTCTTATCAGTTATACGCTCAATGTGTAGTGACCTGTTTATCAGGTATGTGCTGAATGTGTGGTGAACTGTTTATCAGGTTAAAGGCTGAATGTATGGTGAACTGTTTATTAGGGATACGCTCAATATGTGGTGAACAGTTTATCAGTTATACGCTGAATGTGTGATGAATTGTTTATCAGGTATACGCTGAGTGTGTGGTGAACTGTTTATCAGGTGTACACTGAATGTGTGGTTAACTGGTTATCAATGAGGTACAGGTTGAATGTGTGGTGAACTGTTTATCACAGAGGTATACGCTTAAGATGTCGTGAGCTGTTTGTCACTGAGGGATACGCTGAATGTGTGGTGAACTGTTTTTCAGGTGTAAGCTGAATTTGTGGTGAACTGTTTATAAGGTATACATGTGGTGAACTGTTTATCACCTGGGTATACGCTGAATGTGAGGTGAACTGTTTATCAGGTATACGCTGAATGTGTGTATTCATCAGGTTTATGCTGAATACGTGGTGAACTGTTCATCACTAAGGTAAACGCTGAAAGTGTGCTGAATTGTTTATCAGATATACGCTGAATGTGTGGTAAACTGTTTCTCAGGTATACGGTGACAGTGTTGTGAACTGTTTATTAGTCATACGCAGGATGTGTGGTGAACTGTTTATTAGGTATACGCTAAATAAATGGTGAACTGTTTATGTGTGGGGAAGTGTTTATCAGTTATACACTGATAGTGTAGTGAACTGTTTATCACTGAAGTATACGCTGAATGTGTGGTGAGCTGTTTATCAACGAGGAAAAACTAGTGATCTGTTTGTTAGGTGAGGTGAATGTCTAATGATCTGTTTGTTAGGTCTGGTGAAGGTCTGGTGATCTGTTTGTTACTTCCGGTGCATGTCGGCTGATATGTTTGTTAGTTCTGGTAAAAGTCTGGTGATATGTTTGCTAGGTTAGATGAATGTATGGTGATCTGTTTGTTTTGTCAGGTAAATATCTGGTGATCTGTTTTCGATTTATGTAAACGTCTGGTGATCTGTTTGTACGGTGAGATAAAGGTATGTTGATCTGTTTGTGTGGTCAGGTTAACGCCTAGTTATCTGTTTGTTAAATGAGGTGAATGTCTGGTGATCTGCTTGTTAGGTCAGGTAAATGTGGGGTAGACTGTTTGTTAGATCAGGCCAATGTCTAGTGATCTGTATGTCGGTAAGGAAAATGTCTGGTGATCCGTTCGTGAGGTGAGGTGAAATGTCTGGTGATCTGATTGTTAGGTCAGGTGAAAGTCTAGTGATTTGTTTGCTAGGTTTGGTGAATGTCTGGTGATCTGTTTATTAAATGAGGTGAATGTATAGTTAAGTGATTGTCAGGTCAGGTGAATGTCTAGTGATCTGTATATTAGGTGAGGTGAATATCTGGTTAACAGATTGTCAGGTCAGATGAATGTCTGGTGATCCGTTTGTTAGGTCAGGTGCATGTATGGTGATCTTTGTTAAATTAGGTGAATGTATGGTTAACTGATTGTCAGGTCAGGTGAATGCCTACTGATATGTGTATTAGGTTAGGAGAACGTCTAGTGATATGATGGTTAGGGGAGTTGAATGTCTGGTCATCTATTTGTTTGGTCAGGTGTATGTGGGGAGAGTGATCTGTTTGTTACATCAGACGAAATGTGGTGATCTGTTTGTTATGACACGTAAATGTCTGATGATCTGTTTGCCAGGTCAGGTAAATGTCTGGTAATCCTTTCGTGAGGTGCGGTGAATGTCTGGTTATTTGTTTGTTAGATCAGGCAAATGTTTGTAATGTGCTTGTTAGGTCAGTTGTCTGGTGGTCTGAATGTTAGGTCAGGTGAGTGTCCGGTAATCTGTTTGTTAGGTCAGGTGAATGTTTAGTGATCTGTTTGCAAGGTTTGGTGAATATCTGGTGATCTTTGTTAGGTCAGGTGACTGTCTGATGATGTGTTTGTTAGGTCAGGTGAAAATGTAGTGATCTTTCTTTCAGGTGAGGTCAATGTCTGGTGATCTGTTTGTTAAATGAGGTGAATGTCTGGTTAACTGATTGTCAGATCACTTGAATGCCTAGTGATCTGTTTGTTAGATCGGGTGAATGTCTGGTGATCTGCTTGTTAGGTCAGGTGATTGTCTAGTGACCTTTTTCTCAGGAGAGGTAAATGTCTGGTGATCTGTTTCTGAGATGAAGTGAAATTCGAGTGATGTTTTTGTTAGGCCAGGTGAATGTCTGGTGATCTGTTTGTTGGGCCAGGTGAATGTCTGCTGATCTGTCTGTTAGGCCAGGTGAATGTCTACTGATCTGTTTGTTGGGTCGTGTGAATGTCTGGTGATTTGTTTTGTGAAGTCAGGTGGTTGTCTGTTGATCAGTCTGTTAAATCAGGCAAATGTCTGCTCTGTTTGTTAGGTCAGGTGTCTGTGATCTGTTTGTTAGGTCAGGTGAATATATCGTGATCTTTTTGTTAGGCGAGGTGAATGTCTGGTGATCTGTGTGTTAGGTGATGTATCTGGTGATCTGTTTGTTAGTTGAGGTTAATGTCTGGTAATTTGCTAGAAAGTTCAAGTGAATGTCTGGAGATTTTTCTTTTACGTTAGGGGAATGTCTGGTGATTTGTTTGTCAGGTGAGACGAATGTCTGGTGATCTGTGTGTTAGGTCACCTAAATGTCTAATGATCTTTTTGTGAGGTGAGGGAATGTCTAGTGATCTGTTTGTGAGGTAAGATGAATGTCTGGTGTTTGTAAGATCAGGTGAATGTCTGGTGATCTCTTTGTCAGGTGAGGAGAATGTCTGGTGATCTGTTATGAGATGAGGTTAATGTCAACTGGTTTCTTCGTGAAAGCAGGCAAATGTCTGATCATCTGTTTGTTAGGTCACGTAATTGTGTGATGTTTGTTTTGTGAGGTCAGGTGAATGTCTGACCATCTGTTTGTTAGGTCACGTAATTGTGTGATGTTTGTTTTGTGAGGTCAGGTGAATGTCTGATCATCTGTTTGTTAGGTCACGTAATTGTGTGATGTTTGTTTTGTGAGGTCAGGTGAATGTCTGATCATCTGTTTGTTAGGTCACGTAACTGTGTGACGTTTGTTTTGTGAGGTCAGGTGAATGTCTGATCATCTGTTTGTTAGGTCACGTAATTGTATGATGTTTGTTTTGTGAGGTCAGGTGAATGTCTGATCATCTGTTTGTTAGGTCACGTAATTGTGTGATGTTTGTTTTGTGAGGTCAGGTGAATGTCTGATCATCTGTTTGTTAGGTCACATAATTGTGTGACGTTTGTTTTGTGAGGTCAGGTGAATGTCTGATCATCTGTTTGTTAGGTCACGTAATTGTATGATGTTTGTTTTGTGAGGTCAGGTGAATGTCTGATCATCTGTTTGTTAGGTCACGTAATTGTGTGATGTTTCTTTGGTGAGATCAGGTGAATGTCTGTGATTTGTTTCTGAGGTGAGGAAATGTCTCGTGATCTGTGTGTTAGAAGACGTAGATGTTTGGTGATCTGTTTGTTGGTGGAGGTTAATGTCTGGTAATCTGCTAGAAAGGTCAGGTGAATGTCTGGCGATTTATTTCCATTTTTTATGGTAGTTTCTATGCTCATAGCGGGGCCTCCGTGACCGAGATGGGAAGCAGGCCAGCGCAGCGTAATGACCCAGACCCCCCCCCCCTCCCCCCAACACACCAATGCAGTAGCTGAGAGTTCAAGTCCAGCTCATGCAGGCAGTACATGGGAAGATCTTCCAGCAACCTGCGGATGGTCGTGGGTTTCCCCCGGAATCTACCCGGTTTACTCTCAACATAATGCTGGCCGCCGGCGCAAACACCAATGAATGAAATAAATAAATAGATATGCACATGGCTTTGAAATGTTGGCTATGGGATACATCTTCAATACTGCTACATGTTAATACATCGTTTTCGTCTTATACTTTTGGCATGTATTGCCCGCATGATTTAAGCTGATCCCTTGCTACCATTGTTAAGTCTCTGGGCCTTTATAGCAATAAACAATCGACGTCACGCACAGATCTGTTTATTTGCTTTCTCTCAAAGAAATTTTATCCACACTACAGTGGTTTACTCAGAACGCGCGAAAATCTATGTGTTAATATACCCATGATCTTCAGTGAAATACTATTTAGGACTGGCGAACAAGAGAAAGACTGGAAGAACTGGATGTCGGCATACATATAAGTAGTTGTTTTTCAATGTATAAAGGTTAAATTTAATTTAATTTTTTTTTGAAGTTTCGTCAAGACATTTATATTTCTTTGAGAATTTTATTCTGAAAAGCGGGGAAGTTATGTGTCACATCTTTCAATGTCAACTTTTAGATCAGTCTTCGTCTTCCCATTTCGCTAGTTTTGACGGTATGGTTTTTGAAGGAACCCTCTCCCAGCTATAGCAGCCATCGACTCTGATGCTCTCGTCTAAATGAGAAGGCTTGTCTCCACGATCAGAGACTGCGGGAATAAATTTCAGCTCACCTTAGATGGAGTTTCAAGGATCTCCGGTGGAGGAAGTGAGCAAAAGGCGAAGAGCGATAAGACCTGGAGAAATCAATTTGCAGACGGAAGTTAAGAGCGAATCAGTAAAATTATTGATGTCTAATAGGGCCAGGGTTATCGGCGGGTGGAATACAACTCAGCGACACTAGCGACATCTATCTGATTCTATCAGATCCCATTTAACACACATCTAATTAAAAATCAACTGAACCGTACCCTATATCTAAAACAACACGGAACTTTCTCCCCTATACGCAAGTGCCCACAGCGAGAAAATGTCATCCATCTTCAAGATATCGTCGATTTCAGTTGATCCATACGCAACCAGATAGTTTCGCCGGTTGGTTGAAAATTGACGCTGGAGTCAGCGACTTTGTTTGTCAACCATAGAATTTTTATCGAATGAAATAAAATTAAGTGCTGACATTGCTTTAAATGCCACTTTGTATAGATAGATCAACAGATAAATAAGTTTATAAGACGTCATGACAGAAATGCATGGGATACATCTTCTACTTCCCGTCCTTGTTAATTCTGTCGAATAAGGAGTTACCGTGGTAATATCAGTGTTGTTAAATATTAATATCTAAATTACTGACTTTGCTTCGGCTTCGTCAATAATTGAAAATATCTCACCCTCTCACCTTCTGTACACGATAGACTTGACTGTCTGGATTCATTATAACGGAGCTAGATTCGTCATCATCTGAACATACATGTATTTACCTTCTATATATACATACGATAGACGTTATACAGTCTGGATGTAAATTATGCAATGTATGTACTCTAAAAAACAATCTGTGAAATTTTAACGGAAAGTCTGTTGTTTGAGTGATGCTAGAATGTATTTTGTACTATTTCAGCTGATTATTCTGTCAAATATAGCACACATATTCTGATAAGTTCAGAATTCTGATATATTAAGTGTTAGGCTAAGAACTAGCATATTATGTTAAATACGACACAGTTTTATGTTATAATAACAGAACACATACATTCTAGCATCACTCAAACAACTTTCTGTTAAAATTAAGTTTATTTATGTTATTGTAGGAGAAGTATGAATTTACCGTTGATTAAATATTCTTTACACAGTTTTGATGTAAGCTAGGCTGTGTATAGGTGGTGGTGTGTGGGGAGGGGAGGGTGGGGTAGTTACATCACTATAAGTGAAGATATATATTTTTCTGACTTGCTAACAGATTATGTTAGAGCGACTTAACGTTATACCTTGACTAGCTGTATTTCAAGAGGAAGTTTCTTAACTCTCTTCTTAACCCACTAAAGTGAACTTCCTCTAGGCTCTGGTGATAACTTGATACATATAACTTTGGTATAAAACTCGCCCGCGACCTGGCCGCGGTATTTGCCCCGCAGATAACCGTCGGACTGGGGGGTTAATAAAACCACCTAATGTCGTTTTTACACAAAGCTAATGGAGGCGTTATCTGATAGAATAAACGGACAATTTCTCGTGATTTATCACGGCTTCTTAATGACGGGGTGTCAGTACTCCAGCCAATCATGTCATTTACAGCACATAATTGATTTCTCGCTCTTTGCGAGATTTGGAGCTATTTGACCGAGACATGTCAGTTTTTACCAATATTTACCCAGTGTGTGCCGGAAAAACTCACTCGAAGCACGCGGACCTCGCAGAGCCGCTTGCGACTAGATCATCCTTTTATTTCTCTAATTATATATTATGCCAGAACACACCATGTCATCTGGCCGGCTGTGTCCAACTATGTCGTTATTTGGATAGCATCCATGATGTTATAAGCGTAATATTTACGGCCGACAATATTTAACCACTATCCTTTGTAACGCTTTCTGATCTCTATAACTATATCATAGAGACCAAGACCCACATTTGTATCACCATAGCCGAGACGCCCTTTACTGCCCGATCACAGTTTTGACGCGAAGACAAAGAAAAAAGAAGAGTAGGATGAAACAGGAAAAAATAAGCAAAATAATGTTATCGAGGTACATTTAATGTTAAGTTTGCACCACCACAAGAAGTTTCTTTCACAACACCCTGAAAATTACACACTGAAGTAACGTCTGTGTCTTGAAATGTGGTGCAAATGTTGGCAAATGTATGCACCTTGCGTTCCATTAATTGCTTTATCCTTCTTTATTCATTTATTTGATTGGAATTTTACGCCGAATCCAAAAATATTTCACTTACAGGACGGCAGTCAGCAATATGATGGGAGGAAGTCGGACAGAACCCATGGAAACTCACGACCATCCAGGTATGCAAGTGTTTATATTCTTAAGTACACGTGTGGCTGTATATTAGCATTTATAATCATAGGTCAACACTTGCTATAGAGTGCTATGTGAATTTAACTGTTTACAAAATTGTTAGAAAATATTGTAATCTAAAACTATCTTATGTCAAAATGACACTCTTCATTATTGTGTTCACCGTTGTAAATGTTAAAAATCTTGAAAGCATGTATTTTAAATGTTTTGACTCTCATTGTACAGCTTTCACCATGTTATATTGTTTTAATACTTAGAGAGGAGTAAAAATTTATACCATTTGCATTTTATCAGGCTTCTACACGCAAAAGTTCTTCTTTCTTTACGTTCTTTTCTGATTGTAATGTTCTCGCCTGTGTATGTATATACATTTACGCGTGTGTTCATTTAATCCCTTGTTGGAGCCATAGTGGCACCAGACCTGCATATATAGCCCTATGCACCCAATTAGCCATGGCATCAAAGTCCACAGCCTGGCGAATGAAGAGAGCATTTATAGACCACGCCAAGTAAATGCAAAATAGACTTTTCCGTTATTCGAATATATCCACACTCGCTTCATTAAACTTTTTCTTAACCATGGCTTTCAGAAAATTAAATGGCTTTGCTTAACGAGTCCTTTTTCCAAATTTGTGATATCAAAGCCTTTTAATGCCCTTTTAGATATTGGGTCTAACACGTGAACTATGACAAACAAGTCAGCCCACGATTTGAATTCTGGCCTACCTCTTTTGGTCCAGTGATTTTTCTGAAGGTTTTTCCTGTTTAAAAGCCATTAGAACATATGCCCTGGTGTTGCCAACGGCCCTATACATAAGAACAATATTAGCGCGATATAGGTATAATGCCAAATTATAAGAATATGTTCAACATTCATAATAGGATAATGTTGATTTATGTGATTTCTGAACCCTCTTTTTCTCAGTGTATGTGCATGTAAGCTAATAGCAGTTCATGCAGCAGATGTTATATTCTATTTATATACCATGGAAAGCAGAAGAATATGTGTAGCCGCTGTAAACAGGTATCAGACGTTTTTTTAACATATATTCTTATTTTTTAATTTATTTTTTAAATTTAACATAATACACAGTACTCAAAATTCATATTTCACTGCATGAATCATGCACTTTCATTGCGTTCATTAAATAAAAATGTTAATGTTGATTGGCCTCTATACCTTGTCAATAATGGCCTGCTAACAAGCAGATATAATATACAATAGTCTTTCATGTTTTCACCATCAAACATTCCGGCTCGTATGACACGATGTGTAAGCGCGATATTTTCACACATAGTCAGTAGCAATTAAAACTCTACTGACATAACTTAATCTTCTATTTGATCTTATTTGATTTTCGATCTCTTGTTTATGAATTGTTCTTGAATTTGTTTATGACATTTGGATATGGTGTCAGACATCGACAAGTGTTTCTCCGACATCACTGGAATCTGCAGGGTAACCTTTGGCACATATTTAAAGCTGAAAACATCATTAGAGGCTGGTATCTGACATCATCGACAGATGATGACTTCAGACATCAATCGAAATGATAACTTCTGACATCTTTAGAAGCTGATAAATTTGACTTCAATGGAAACTGAAAAGTTGGCAGCTGGTAACATTTGCATGAATAACTGGAAGCTGATAACTTCTGCTATCATTATATGTTGATAATTTCTGACTTCACCGGAAGCTGATAAGTTTTGAGATCATTGGAAATTGATAACCGTTTCTGTTTTATACATGTTTATAAACATTCTTATTTTGTACGTCGTGCTTACATCATTAGGATTAGTGCTAAGTGATTCTCGAATGCAGATTTTATTATTATTTTTAACATCTTACGAGTTATGAATGGAATAGTACTTTCGCGTTTATTTGTTCCACAGATAATTTTCCAGACTTTCATTATTTTCCTAAATTTCATTATAATAAACTCGCAGACAAATTGTGAACAACCACATCATGAATGATACTGATTCTGTTTCACGTCGAGTTATTTAAATTTTAGGAATGTATTTCTGGTCTGCAGTGTTTATCATGAGGTTGGTTCGCGTTGGCTCGGCGATTTAAGCCATCGTTTCGCTGATGGCACATGTGGTCGCGTGTTCGAATCCAGCTTCCGCTACCACTTCTGATGTTTGCCATGCAGATGCTTGATGTGGTGCAGTGTTTTGTTTTTTCACGCCTCAGTCCTTTTTCTATGGTCCAAAAATATAGCTGCCGTCAGATGATAATAGTATATTCATTTTCACCTGGGGTCGTCAGATTTTCAAGAAAAGTTCGCTTGGCCTTTTATACTTTTTTTTTAAATTGTTCGGAACACAAGCTCATCATTATCCCGCGTTCACTATTATTTGAACTGAATCATATGTCAAAGTTGCTACAATCTGGTAGGAAAGTTCAAGTATGAGCAATGGCGTTTGTTGTTTTTAATTTTTTCGTCTACCTAACTCTATAGCTAGCTATATGCTAATCAAAACACACGTGCCAAATGAGGTCAACATTCAGATATTTACTAGAAACACTGCGCTCACAAAAAATAAATTAAATTTGCGTTAGTAAACAACTTAATTAGAACCATAAAGTTATTACACGGCTAATTACGTGAAACACCTGCTCGAGCAACGTGTCAACGCTTTTTCGCAGAAAGTGAAAAAAAAAAATGAGTAAATTTTCAACATCTCCTCAAGGTTTTCTTTACCTATATAAATATGTAACTGTCAAAACTGTCAACCGGGGGGGGGGGGGGGCGCTATGTTATTATATATACGTTGATTTATATGTGATTTTTAAAACTTTAACATTTAACAAAACCTGAATGAATAAGAAAGTTTTACGACTTCATGGCAGCTGACGTAATTTGCATATTGTTGTATGACAACTCAATTACATCCTAATTTTCTTTGAAGTGAATGCATGTAGTATTTTGCATAGAAAGGACATTCTCCCGAGGCCAGTATGAGCCGTATGAGGCATTCATGTTAGATGTGTGTCAATATAAATGTATATGCTCATGATTCCCTTAATTAAAATTCGTGATAATTTTGTCTTAAATATTGAAGCATTCGATAAAGTAAAACATGTAAAACAATGCTATATACTTGCCTCATATATATCAAAACAAATGTCTGATTATCACATTACATGCGTAAATTATGTAATAATGAATAAAACATCGATCTATATCCTAAGTGTCATTGTGTCAAAACCATGTTCATGTCCAGTTTATCAGTGAGATTATAGCCATGCACAAATTGCCATGTAAAGGTGGCAGTCTGTTAATATGTAATTCCCGGTAGTTTGAAGTGTGCATACCGGCTAATATCCAGTGGACAATTCATTAGACTAAGACATCTGTGTCAAAATAGAGTCAATAAATCTCCCACGCCTGTAAACATATCCGAGTCGCTAACAGTCGTTACAGGGTAATGCCTCCGACTACACAGTGGCCTGTTGGGCTCGCTAGGAAGGGTGTCATATCTCTGGGCTACTGCAGTTTTTTTTTCTTGTACCCAACAGGGGTAAAAAAAGAACTGAAAGGTTGTTAGAGAGGGGTGGTTATTTGGCTAAAGGACGTTATTTGTATACCTGTTATTACCCCAACCAGTAAACCATACGAGCTGCGATGTACCGCTTTCTGTAATTATACACATTCCCGAACATCCAGGTAGAAAATTTATACCTTACGTTCCCTGAATACTCCAAAGCGATCTCTCTCCTTGATAAATCCCATTCTCCGTATGTTTCACAAGCCCACCCGTTACTTAGCCCATTTGTGATATAATAGCCAACATTGAAATTTTATCATTCTTCCTAAAAAGTATTTGCACTTCGTCTAAAATAATTATTGTGTGGTTAATCAAGATGTCCTATAAATTATTAACAAATTACCAACAAATTGTTGACTCTAGGTGCCCATTATCCATTAACAAAACAGGAGTGTAATCACTGATTTTTATTGATTATCGACCAACCTCAGTTAGCACTTATTTCCATGTTGGTTTAATATTCAAATCGAGTTGATAAGTGAAATTTAAAAAAAAAGGACAGTATGATATTTTTGGGGATTTATAAAAAAAATGCAGCTATCAGTGAGATTACGTACATGTAGGTGTTTACAATTATAGCGTACTTACAGGAAGTGAATGCAGATCCCCATATTTTATTATAAACTCACTTTTTGTCGTAAAACGACAATTAGGACTTGTTAAAACGTCACTCAGGGGTCAGTGGTTTGATTTATATGCGCATTTGTGTATATAATTGGGAGTAAAGTATGATCAACGAAGTGATTATTACTGTATGAGAAGTTCCTGTCAACTCTAAGGCGTCCTGAGATACTGTGGCTCCAAAATGCCTTCTCTTTATGGCCCTTTGTGAACGGCCAGTTTCCTCTGAAAGTCATTTGGGCAAAGTGTGGGATATCTGAAATTAAAATCGGAAGAAAAGGGACATAAATTGGGGGTTAGGACTGAAACTCTGTGTTTGCGGGATCTTCTCACTGCAAACGGGTGTATCGTTCATGATAGGAAATCCCGGCTGGCCTGTGTTTGGTGAAAACTGAAAAGACCATCAGTGGCGCCTACCATCAGTGTCCTCGGCCCTTTACATTTTTGTGTTTTGACAGATTTTGATTGATGTGATTTGCGACAAATTTCGCACCGCAGTGTCACACATTCACGGAGAGAGTCTCCCGTGGTTTTTGCATTGTGAGCGAGCATCCAGGTAGAACGGTTGATTTTATGCTAGATCATCAGCTAACTCGCGGTGTACGTCCGCCTGTCCATATACGTTCATCACCTGGCTTCGGTCGAATCGCCGGGTTTCTTCTCCCCAATACATTAAGAAAGATCCTTTTCAAAAGATGACCATCTAAAATGGCTGCTCCGTTTCGGTAGGCTCTGGCGGATGTGTGTTACTTGCCTCAGTTTTTCTCTGGGCAATAAAGCGATTCGCCGCATCCACCACAGTAGGCTTGGCTGCTTTATTGAACGGGATATGTCAATGACAGGGTGGGCGGAGCCTCACTAGCAATGTTGGCCAATCGGCGTCAAGCTGCCGTGCGATCGGTATGTCATAAAGGCCCCGTCTAGGTTGGAGGTCAGTTGAGAAATGAACAATTCGGAAGAAGGCACGCGGAAAGTTGATAGGTGATTAGGCTTGAATGTTCTCTTATGAGACTGTGTAGAGTTTAGCAGTTGTGATCACAGGCTGTAGTCAGTGTAATTACAAGACGCACTTCCCCAGTCTACAGGCAATCACAGGGATTTGTTAGTCAAACTGTTTCAGCACCGAATATACTTGTCGGCGTATTAAAGTTGTGCTGGGAAATGGTGGAACAAGGAAGAGGCACGGAGGACCCGCCAACTGACCTCCAGTCGTCACGAATTTGCAAAGAAGTGCCCGAAACAGCGAGGGATTTCAGTAAATGCGAGGATTTGAGGATGAGAGGGGAAGATAGTCAGGACGTTCCCGAGAATGTGAAGTGTGACAGGGAATGCTGTGACAGAGTGGGCACCTCTCCCACGACGTCACCACACAATAAGAACCCTACTTCCCAAAGAACCCAGATTTCCTTCAGTGTAGAGTCAATCATATCAAAAGACAGTGACGTTTCCACATCTCGATCGTCTTCCAAACACATAAGCAGTGGTGGTACGCCGAGTCACTTGGACAATCCTTTTTCTGTGGTAGATATCTTACGCCGACCCGAGTGTTTGAAGACGGCTCGCCGGCCCGTGGACGCTCCCCAGGGCCCTCTCCGACCCGTCCCTCATCACACGAACCCCAGGTGGACCCTGCCAACCAGCCCAGGTTTCCATCCCTTCAACCACGCTTCCCAGATGTCGCCTCTCTCCAGTAAGTACTTTGTAGCACTTGCACACATTTGTCCTCATGTCGCTTGGACTTTCATGTAGTATTAATAGATGTTAAGGCTTTGTTAACACTGTACGGAGTGGAGTACGGAGTTGTGTCACCGGAGTTAATGTTCTACGCTGAAGTAGACTTGCAAACAAATAAATTGCAAACAGCACAAGAACAGACTTTTTAATCAGCCACATAATAAAAAGTAGCACTTATCCTGTTTAACTCCATAAACTATTTTATACGGATTTTTTTTACCACAACGATGTTCACAGAAGTGACATATTATGATATTGAAAAAGTATATAATATTAACAGCGATAGATTTTTTAACTCACTAAATTACGTTACTAAAGGCCTTCAACATTTGGTATGTTAGGTTTAAAAATCAAGGTGTGGATTAGTTTATATCAGTATACGAAACCGGTCCCAAAGAGTTTTGTGTACAATTTGATCAGTTACTTTGATCATGCAGATGTTTGTGTAGTAATCTTTTTTTCACACATTCTAGTAAATAAAGCTTTCGGCCGTGTAATAATAGTTTAATGAATATTTTTACAAAAGTCCAAAAACAGGATTAAATACAAATTTATTTGATCTCATATTTATTTACCTGGTTATTTTATAACCAAACAGTGCGAAAAGAATTAATGTTACAGTTCGTTAGTTGATCAGAAAGTTGTTGTGCACTGACTCCATTTTTAGGATGGAAAAATACACAACTATTTCTTTTGTGTTGTCTTCTCGACTTCTGGCCTAGAAAGCTAACCGTAATATTTAAATATCACTGTTAAGCATATACAAGAGAAATGCGTTGGCATTTGGACCAAAGTGATTTTGATGAGACATTTACTATTGGCTTGCAAGTTGTGTCAGTATATTTGGTAGCTCGTTCTAGTATCTTTCCCGCTGATTAACTCTAATATTTCTTCATCAGGGCCGACCTCGCCACCGAGAATGAACCCCCAGAAAATGACCCTGAGAAAGCACAAGACTAATCGTAAACCACGGACCCCTTTCACTACCTCTCAGTTGCTGTCTTTGGAGAAGAAGTTCAGAGAAAAGCAGTATTTATCCATCGCCGAAAGAGCCGAGTTCTCAGCTTCACTCAATTTGACTGAGACCCAGGTGAAAATCTGGTTCCAGAATAGACGGGCCAAAGCGAAACGACTACAAGAGGCGGAGTTAGAGAAACTCCGAATGGCCTCCAAACCGATGCTTCCACCGGCGCTGGGCATCACTTTCCCGGCGGCGGCTGCTCTCTTCAACGGCAGACCGACGTACCTACCTCAGGGGATAGTCCCGCCTTACGCAGCCTATTACCCAGCCTTCTCCAGCGCCTCGCCTCATATGATACACTGACAGTGACTTTCTTACAATCACAGATGCCAAAGTGGACAATTATAATTTATCTCAGATAAAAACAACTTACATTCGATGATGCCAGGGGACTGTTTACATTATAGCGTCGACACTGTCAAACCACAAAAATGTCAAATTGGCTGTTAGTCTATGAGCTTTCGTTATTATTTTGTTTTTATTTACATCTCATGAACTTGGATCCAGATGAACTGTGGCAGTGTGACTCTTTTACAGAATGAACTCTCCCCAGTGTAGGGACGTGCTACAATGACTGAACTATGCCCTACTACCGGCTCGTCAGTGCTATTATTGTCAGAAATGTACATACCGTGTATATAGTATATAATTATATATATATATATATATATATATATATATATATGTGTGTGTGTGTGTGAGGCGAAAGAAGTGTATATAATATTATATAAAACCTGCAACTGTCTCATGTTTAGGGCGGATGATCCCGTGTTACGTCGTCTCACATCACCAGAGTTGATTATTTAATATAACCATGTCTTCCCACAATCAAAATTGTCGTAAGTCTTTTTTACTTTTATTTAATGTTGATCTCTATAATTTGAGACTTGGTAAGTTAAGAAATTTTGAGTCATACTGGATGCCATGTTAGCAACTGGTTATGGTGCAGTCAATGTTAATTGGTTGATTTATTGATTAAGCGATACATTAGTTGGTTGTTTGAAGTATAGTGTTAATCAACAGTTGATGTGTGGTCGTCCGGTAACAGTCTAACAATCCTCCAGTGGCTCATGGTTTCAATATGCTCTCGCCACTTTATGGCTGTAATACTGTTGAAGTGGCGTTAATTCATTCATTCTTTACTGTGAATACAATAAGTATAACACATATTATTACATATAATGTTCAGCTCTCAAATGACTGGAACTAATATTCGCCGATTTTACGGTAATTTCTTTCTTAGGATTTCCACGAAGGGAATCCTTTCTGTTACTGGAGTAGCATTAACTATAGAAACAATCAAGGACATTCAATGTATGGCAAGTTTTAACGACATACATTCTTCCGTGAGGCCGGTGGGTTTGGCCAGCAGTTTCACTTGTTTGGATTTGAGAACACCTGGAACAAATACACGATAATTGTCTTCATTGTTCATCTGAAAGTGATCCAAATATGCTCCAAGGATTTTACAGAATTCTAAATCTGTCTAGTTGTACGGACTTTAAAAAATACGGACTTAATAAACATATAAATGACACACGCCATGTCAATCAAGCCATATAAATCTAATTTAATAATTGAGTTCATTGGCTACAAAAAAGTGGTTGATATTGTTTTATGCGATGGCGTTTACAATCAGGTTTCTCATTGAGTGCGTTGGCTGATTTAGAGTGCTGATAGTTATCAATCCGTAAACATTGTGCTTTTATAAATAATACAAAACCCGATAAGTAGTCGTTCTCGTGCGTAAAAAGCCCGTTTTCAGGGGCAGCCAATAACAGACAGTACCTGTCATTCCAGAAATAGGCCTGAACCATGTTTGTCAACCTTCGAATGGAATCGACAGAACAAGATATGAGAGATATTAGGCGGTTTTTTCTTCTATTTTGCCTTTTGGATAATAACATTTTTTTCTGATCATCCATCGCTGTGCATTGGCTCATCAATAGGATAACAGATCTGATGAATTTTGATTAAGGCTTTGTTTCCGCCTTTTTTATTTCATGTCTCTCGCATATGTTTGCCACTGTGCCAATTTTCGCTCGCGTGCAAGCGCGCGCCTCTGATAATTAAGGTTGTTCAGACAGATGCACCCCTGTCTATCTCATTTGATCTTTTAATTGTGTCGTATTAAGCCAGCGCTCTATCAGTAAAGACACTCTCACACCTCCCGGCAATTCCACCTTCCACTCATATTGAACAGCATTGTCGAATTGCTTTATAATTGAACTAAAATCGATATAAATAATAGATGATTCGGAGCCTTGCACGTGTCGCTTTCCCGACACCCACTCTCTGGCCCCTTTTTGTGCCCACGCCACTTCGCTTTCCTCCTCCCCTCTCCCCCTTCTTCCTCTAGGATACAATCAGGACCCCCGCGTTTCCCCAACCCTGCTAAATCGGGTGTCTTTCTTTGCGGGTTTTAATGAGCTCGTTGATAAACTATAGTCTCTGTTACATATATTGTTAAATATGTTGCGAGAACACATGTTGGAGTTATCACCAATTATAGGTGTTAACAAGCTGGTCATTTAATCAATTACTTAGTATGATTAAGCAATTAATCAACAGCTGTTGATGTATCGAATTTTTAGGTCAAATTTTCAAACAAAAGAACCGCATGTGCTTAACTCAAATAAAAATGCAAAACAAATGTAATTTCTTGAAATAAGCTTCCGTCCTTTGTCCTGTCCATTTCCATAACGTGTGAGAGTATGAAGCATTGGTTTAAAGTGGCCAGCTTTGTTTTTATGTTCATTCAAAGATCGAGCATCTCCTTATCCACAAATATAACATCTATATATAATATGACACATATGCACATAAGTTACTCCTTTAATTATTTATTTTCCAGCTTGAGTTTAGGTATTGAGACCTGTATCTCAAAGCAATTTCAGGCTTCAGTCAAACACTGCAATTTTTAAGTATATTTATGAAATAAAATAAATTAGAGAAAGTCTGATTCTAGGCTGAGGTTATACATTTTCGGAGAGGTTTAAGCATCTGGCTTAATATATTTGGTTTTGTAAAGACGATTAAAGTATTAGAATTTAGGAAGACTTCATGGCTTTGAGAAAAAGTTCCTGGGGGCATGACTTGAATGAATTTAGTTCAACAGTGTATCAAACTCGAAGACAGAAAAAAGAACTATTTAAGCTGAAATGCATGTTTCTGGAAACACAGACATACAGAATATAAATATAAATTGAGTGAAACCAATATTGCCTTGCATTTCCCATGGATAAAGATTTCTGGCCTAGAAGACTAAACGTGACCCGAATGTAATGGTATATATATTATATATCAGACATATACGACGTTAAACTCCAAGCACTCACTCACTGTTAGACATCATTATTAAAATTTCAATTTAACTTGAATCGAGCCTTTCTCAAACCCGAAAAGAGGGGCCATTGGTAAATACCAATCCTTTTACTGACATCGCAAAAAAACATGTAAAATTACAAAAAATGAAAATTACAACCATACTGATTTTGCGATGGGTCGCATTGATGCTACATTTACCCGTCATATATGTCTATGCTTTAGAAATGGTGTTAGCCCTTCTACGACCATATAGCGGTTTTAGTTATAAGAAAAAAAATAGAAACAGTGTTTTCGAGCGTCGTGAACATAAATGTTTGCAGTGTTTGTAGAGCGTTACCATGATAACAGAGATGTAATTAATGACGCCGCTAGGGTGATGATTAATCTGTGATTAAGAGTTGTGTGGAGTTTGTCCTTGGCGATAGCTTTTGAGATGACATGAAGATAACAATAGTAAATGCTATATGACGACGAGAATTTGTAATGTAATTACATCTTACAAATAATCCAGCGAATATTATTAATATCATAAGGCCAAACGTAATCAGTTAAAACAATGGTGATATTCATAGACTGAATTTGTAGTGATAATTTTAACGGTAATGCTATTAAAAATGTTTTTAATTGGACAAAAAGATAGGAATGATTTTTTTTAGTAAACTTACCATTATTTAAAACGAACAAAGATATCATGAATGAAAAGTCGTAATGATAAGGCTGATGGTTACAATGCTAAGGATGGTAATAATGATTTTTACGTTGATAGCAAGGAAGGTGACATCGTATTCTTGCACCTATATACATTGGGGTAAAAGCTGACTGCGTTACTGTTCATGACGAATGGTTATGTCAGTGACGAGTTTAGTAATGGTAATGGTGTTGGCAATGAGGACAGTGATGTTTTAGTAATGAGAACAAATTGTTCAAGACAGGTGAAAACCGCAAGTGTCGCCTGTAAGGCCTCCCTAACACGACACACGAGACTGACAACCATCATCCGTGTGTAAGACCAGGCCGCCTTACGGCGATCAAAATTCAGATGATGATTTGATGGGCACGATTTCTCAAGGGAGGTAATTTTACGGACGATTGCGTGGCGAATGGACGCCCATGGACGCCGCGGAAGAATTAATGCCGCGTCACGCGCTTGACAGGGAGCTGATGCCTTCACATAACTCAGCCAAATTGCACATCAAATAGATAGTCTCCAGGCGAATGTTACACTGGACAATGTCCAACTGGATCACAGGTGACCAGTACATTTACTAGACACATTATGCATAACTTCGTCCAGGGAAACCATTAAAACTAGCTGTGGTGGGATGGCAAAAAGCAGCTTGAAAGTCTCAAACATGGCGTAAATTACTGTTAATGAATGTTCTGGAACATTCGTTCCACACCAAAAAAATACACTGTTTAAATACACTCTTTCCAACAAGAAAAACGCATATGCCGCGCCAAAATAAAACTCTTCCATTACTTTTCATACATGACGTTCTAGTTCAACAATTGGCATCAATGTGCTGCAAGATGCTGACTGACATGGGATAATGCCTTTCTGCCTGTAGCTAGCTGGAAAGGTCACGGAAAAAGAACTGTTTGCAATATCCACGTGGAATTCTGACGAAAGGTGAGGAGTGAGCACCCAGTATAAGATGAAACATTGTAAGCAGAAATCTGAAGGCAATCTGAGTTTTGGTGATGCACGTCATTTCACCAGAGCACCATTTGTTACCCTTGTGGTAGATATCCAACACAATTCAGCGAAAATCGGCCCCGAAGTGACAGACCTCGGGTTACCTCTATCGGCCAGCATCCGGGTAATTCACTTGCGGAGCCGTGCCGTCGGAGCAACTGAAGCTATAGCTAGAGTACCTGGAGTGAAAAATGTCGGAACGGCCGATTCGTAATTGCTTGCGACTCACAGCCATACCAGCATATAATGTGGCCTAGTGCTGAAACAGCAACGTCGACGCAAACAGATTCAACAGTTCGTCTGGCAAAGTATACGCAGCTGAAACCTGGGTACGGGTTTGGTTTGATGACGAATCACGACTTTTGCTTCAACGCCACTGTGGGAGCAGTCGGTTCTATATACGGAGGTCAGAATGAATGTTTTGCCCAAATTTGTGTCGTACAAGCCAGCTGATGTGCTGAAGGTAGTGTCGTGGTGAGGCGACAGAGATCATAAGCTGTGGACACTTGGTTTGCATTTATTAAGTTGGCTTCTAATGGTAACTTATTAAGCACTCTATCCTACCTTGAACAAAGCAGATTAAATATGTGAAAATTCAGCTCTCTGTGTTTCTTTCATAATGAGTAAAGTAATCTCCTTTTACAATCCCTGTCCAACTGTCAAATAACGATTTAAGCTCCATGTTGTCACCACTTAAAAATACCAACCTGTGTTAAAAGAAAACGTAAACGTCATTTTTTAAGCGTGCAATACATGGAACTATTACTTTCAAAGAAGAGGAAAAAAACAAAAATAAAAGGGAAAAAATTCGTCAGACACACAGGTGAATAAGAGTTTCTGAAATATAAAAAGGAAATGACCTCGTTTTACACTGGTGACTTTTGGATAACTATGATTGCGTGATTACCCGTAACGTACGGCGTATTTGTTGAGGTAAATACATTAGTGGCCTTGTCTGGATACGTTACCGGAAGTACTATATATACTATGAGTTATGTTTAGACCAAATGTTACTAAAGTTGTACATATTTTTACTACGCTTCTTTATTTTTTATTTACATTTTTTGCAGTCAATTGTGACTCGAAAAGTTGACAAGACGATGTATAAAGACGATGCACAAGAATGTTTTTAACTGGTCATGCGCTGTATTAACTTTGTTTCGGTTTCGGGAGGTAAAATTAACTAAATAGGCTGTTTCGTTATATGGCCATGAAACGAAAATGGAGGATTAAAGTTGTAGTAGACAGAAGATGGAGAAGAACCCCGGGGACAGTGAAATTTCCAGGGTGGTAAAGACGCTTGGACGCTTAGGTTGTGTGTATAGGTACAGATAAACTTCAACTATATCAGTTTCTAGTCACCTGACGGCGTGTAAACGAAAATTATTGAAATGTCACGTAATTCGGGCAGGAGGGCATTCAGTACCTTTATAATTAAAGTGCAGGGACTGACAAAGATGAATATGTATTCAGGCCATAAGGTCGATCAAATAAATTACCAGGATCATGCAATTTACACAGTTATTAAAGAAAAATACATTTTAATAATTTGCATATATTTCATTCCTGCTGTATTGTGACAGGTTATGCGGGGAAAATTCATTTACAAAAAGGGATGAATTGGAATCTTGGTGTATTACGTTGTGTCAGTTAACAGAATACCGCATATAATAAATAGCGAATGAATCATAAACCTTTTGTGGGTTTCCATTGTTATCTTCCAGGAGAAGCATAAATGTGTCAGTCCAGCTTTGGGTTGTAATATATGCTATTTTATTTCTAGCCGCCACCAGCAAGTCTATACGTTGCTGTTGTTGTTTAGGATTGATCATGGGTTTGGAAATGTGCATGCGTCGCTTCTTACGACCGAACATTCACGATTTTTCTTATTGTTTTTCAGTATTGACAGATTGGTAATATATAAATAACATGTTCTTTAATAGTCATGATCTTCTTAACCGTGGTAAGAAAGAAGTGTGATTAAAACAATGTGATAAAAAATAACACCTGCGCATGTGTGTGACTATCCGAGTGCTGCCGAATCTTGTCGAAATGCGCGTAAGGTGACCGAGTGTAGCATATAACATACCGGAAATGTACGAGTAATAGAGGCGATTATCTCGCCTAATTGACTGCATTAAAATTGCCCATATATACAACGGGTCGTTTCGTTTTCTACAGGTTCTTGTTTGTATACCCATCACGCTATGCTTAATATAATGAGTGACGCTAATTCACCTGTGGAAACAAATACAAAAGATGTCATCGTCGGAAACTTATATGTGTAGGTAACAATGCAATTACTTGATGGCAGGATCACAAAGTTGTTCTTTGGCGTCTTGAATTATTGTATCCACAAGTGCTGCATGTTTAAGGCCTAAACCCATATCGTATATACATGAGGACGGATATAAATATCACAAACATGAAATTCTAACCCAATTATATACAAGGGAATTAGAACATTTTTGCTCGCCCTCAATCCAAGACAGTAGTCAGGTTTTAATTTTACCACTTTTCTCCAGACGACTAAGCTTCAGGAATGTAGCATTCTGAAAAGCCAAGGAATCCAGGGAGTATATGGTGTGACATGGTCTCTTAAACTCAGCAAAGTATGGTGTAGTGAGTGCCATGTGCCGGCTGTGTTCGAGCGAAAATGCCAGCGTATGTACCTATATGTCAACACCAAGCTTACTCAGGCGTGGAATTGGTGTAATTTATAATTTCACGGCAAATTGAGCTCCGCTGAACAGCTTTCGAGCTCTGTGAAACACTTAACAACCACCAAGATGTTTTTAAAATACTAGAAATATTACTGCTATTATAAACTTAATATGTTATAACAAAAGACTCGTAAGTCACCGTAACATCAAAGGCGAGGGCAAGCACTCACACGTGTACCAACACGTTTACACCACTGCCTTTATCATTGTCGAATAGAGTGTTTACCTGTTAGTGTTGTTAACGTGTACAAAATCTATTAAGAAAATGAATACGGTCAATTCAAAGTCATGTAGTGTCATCAGTTGATGTTTCAAAATGTGGTTATTCGGAAGAAGTAAACAGCAAATACATATGCAGTGCAGTTTAAACTATGCAGTTTAAGGTTCAACACACAACACTGAACGTTGCCATAAAAATAGTTTCATCAAGCAGCTGAATTAATCAAACAAAAGCGTGACAAATACACAGACATTGTCATCAATTAATTGAAGTTTCAAACTGAAGCACTGAGTTATTCAGAAAATGGACGACAAATACAAAGATAGTGACATCAGGTGATATTTCAAGCCGGACTGTACTGATTTATTCAGAGGAGGTAAACATAAAATACAAAACAGTATTAACACCCGAAGTTTCAAAATGAAACTCTGAATTAATCATCAAAAGCAAAAAAAAAAAAATTACAAAAACAAATCACACAACCCCCCTCCCCCGATAAATGCGAACACAATAGTGTCATCATGCAGTTGAAGTTTCAAAGTGTAAAATTATCAGTTATTCAGAAAAAAGATAGGCAAATACATTACCAGTACCATCGAAGAATTTTCAAACAGAAACTTTGGGATATTAAGATGCTATTCTTAATAAATAAAATTTGAATTATTCTTTCAACACCATAAGGCCTTTAGGGACTTTGTATCGTCATTAAGTGTACAATAGTGTGAACGCATGAGATCTTGCCAACTTTTCCCAAGACTTCATGGCGACCAAGAGCTTCCTTTCATGCAGCATGCTCCATAACATGTATGTTACACAACAATGCCTAGACTTACATAAATGCGTGACGTTAGATTAAATATAACAACAGGTTTTATAATATATACCAGAAACTATTTCCAGCCTAAAAGTGTGCAGTGTTTATATGAAACTGAATTTGTAGCACGCTTTTATCTCTAGCCGTGATGCCTGTTTACATGTATCTACATATTAACTGCAATGGCCATTAATTTCGTTGTGATCATTTTTAATGAATTGAATGAAGCGCTTTGTTCATGCAGATAATTTCAATAGCTGAATGATTCATTAATGAATACTTTCCAAATAGACCTATACAGTTTGTTCGAATCGTTCACAGAGTTATTTGATCAATGTCATCAATCAAATGACGGCAACCCGTATAACAGGTGTTGAGAAACCAACGCAATGCGTCAGGTATACCTGACAAACTATCGGACTTAAGGCCACATCCGCATTTAAAGCTATACCTCGCCTGGTCTTCAAAACAAGTAATTTTATAGTTACAGACTGAAAGTTTGATTCAGAAGAACTTTACTGATATGGTAATATTTGGTCGATACACAGGCCTGCTATATAAACCAGGTTCAAACTGTCACTATGGCTACTATGCTATACGGTTTGTCGGTTTATAAAAGCTGTATAGCTATATAGTGTGACTTAGTACAGCTAAGAGGGTCCAGTGTATAAAAGGGTCGCGGTATAGGCACGGTAACAAACATGTCGGTCATGTAAGCAGCGTGTGAACGAATTGTTCTTTTCTTCGTTGTCGTCTATGCATTCACTACAAACAAAGCCCATTCAGTCAGCTGGTAAAATTTGGTAAAACAACACCGGGCATCTAATTTGTTCCGATAGCTCTATTACCTCTATTTTAAGCCAGTAACAAATAGAATAATTGTACAGAAAACCGTGTGTTAACACGCTATCCAAGACAATTCCGTGGATTAGGTAGCCTTTTGCATTATTTCATTACAAACACTAACATCCCTGAATAGCGTGTCACAGCCCTGCCATATGGTTTGAGTTTCTTATGTACCGGGAAACCAACGAACCGTAAACGAGATTGTATAATGTCGTAATAGATCGCCCCCGATAGCTAACTGAAATGTTATGCTTAAGACATATCTATATTGTGTGTCAAATCATACTGGTCCTACCTATAGAGAATGATTTTTAGTCATTATAAACTGAGTGGAAACACAAAGGACGGTGTGATACGAGTCAAACTGAGCAAGCGACCTCTGAACTCGTGAACGACACGAACTCTGATGCCATTGAGCATGCCATAAAACGTTTGCGAAGAAGTTATTGCGAACGACACAATT
The DNA here is from genome assembly GCF_032854445.1 of Liolophura sinensis. NCBI lineage: Eukaryota > Metazoa > Mollusca > Polyplacophora > Chitonida > Chitonidae > Liolophura > Liolophura sinensis. The sequence goes on from NC_088300.1 coordinate 50,676,785, forward strand.
CCCTTTATTCATCTGATTACACTTAGTGCAATTCATTGTAAGCGCTTGACACGTTATCGTAATGATGCACGACAACTTGAAATGTCACAATGACGCTTAGCGCAGTGATAAAAATAAATTTTACTGTTGCTGTGTATATTATTGTTAGTAAACAAATATAAGACAAAATCAATGTAAGCGGTGTGGTATTGAAACGGGAACCAGCTTGTAAGGTAAATTCTTGGAACAACGTATCTATGAGGTGAACGAATGATAGTATGTCCTTGAGATGTACACTGAATCCGTTGCCTTGCGTGGGTTCTCAAATAGCCAAAGACTTATTAATAAAAGTTTATGGTTATCTGTAGCTTCATAATAGTTTATACTAAAGTTATTAGAGTTTAAACTTTTTTTGTATATAGCACAGAATCTAAATGCTGAAAATCAGCTGACTACCCCGGGATTCGAACCAGCGACATCAGAATCGTGAACCTAATGGATAGTACTACGGATCAATTAGCACTACGGATATCTAGCCTACTCGACCAACATGCTTCCCACAGAAAGCAGATATTTGCTGACTGGTATAGACTTTTCGGCGAGTGTGAATTTTACCCGTCTGATGATCGGAAACGATCGACCAATCTACTAAACGCGTGTATCTGGTTTTAGTGAAGACTTTCACTTAACTCATGCAGTAAAGAATTTTATATGACTGATTTGAGGAAGGCTTATACATGTGACTTGTTTATAGTGACTCTTACTAGTTCTTTCTTTTGTGACTCTTATTAACCACTGATTTATATATATGCAGTGGTTAGTTTGACAGTGACTGGTTACAGCCAAAAGTTATATGTAACTTGTAAACTATAACATTTGGAAGGCTAAAGTGAATGTTAGCGTTTGACTTGTTCGCATTTAACTGGTTAAAGGGAGGTGTTTAATAGACCAGTTAAAGTGAATTTTTTTTGTCTGATGTGTTAGTCAATTTATGTATGTGGTTAAGTACATTTTTATAAGTTTGAATATGACTGGTAAAAACTCAAGCTTATATATGACTGGTTAAAGCGAAGGCTTATGTGTGACTGGTTAAAGTGAAAGCTTATGTTAGACTGGTTAAAGCGAAGCCGTATATGTGACTGATTATATAAGCGAAGGTTTATGTTTGACCGGTTAAAGCGAATTCATATGAGTGACTGGTTACATAAAGCGAAGGCTTATCGGACTATGAATTTGAACTTTGATATGGAATTCATTGAAAACTGATGACCGCTTCTCTCTTGTGTGTTACCGGCTTTATTTCTTATTTATATAATTTCTTACATACCTCTGTCTTTGGGAGTTAGTGTTAAACGTTGTTTTGGAAATGGATCTTGCGATTATCGACTTGGAACGCCCTTTAAGGACTACGAATGGTATAGGAATGTCGGACTTGACGCTTATATGTGTGACTGGTTACATAAAACGAAGGCTTGTGTTTGACTGATTATGTAAAGCGAAGGCTTATGTTTGATTGGTTAAAGCGAAGGCTTATGTGTGACTGGTTATGTAAAGCGAAGGCTTGTTTTACTGGTTGAAGCGAAGGCTCATGTGTGACTGATTATATAAAGCGAAGGTTTATGTGTGACTCGTCATATAAAATGAAGGCTTATGTATGACTCGTTATATAATGTGAAGGCTTATGTGTGACTCGCTATGTAAAGCGAAGGCTTTTGTTTGACTTGTTATACAGTCATGGAAAAAATTATTAGACCACTCATATTTTCTTTGGTTTCTTGTTCATTTTAATGCCTGGCAACCCTAAAGGTGTATTAACCGAAGATTACAATGAATACGATAAAAATCCAGCTGATTCCATAATACTTTTTCGTATTTGATATGCTTTAAGGTCAGTTGTATTCCTAGGGTGTATGCCAGGCAATTTCATGCTTTCCATTTACATGCAGACTTACATAAAGAGTGGTTTCCTGTTTACATGTAGGCTTACATAAATAGGGGTCTCTTGTTTATATATTAAGACGCAGCACAACTCGGCCAGCTCTCATAATGCCTAAAACGAAAGAATTATGTGGAGCCAGAAAGGCAGCCATCTTGGCATAGCTGGATACTGGATTGAGCGAGCGACAAGTGGCCAAAAACTGAAGATCTCTAAGACAGCAGTTCATTACACCAAGAAAAAGCAAGCCGAACATGGTACTACAAAACTGCTAGCTGGTCGAGGCAGGAAACGTCTTTCTACCCCACGAGATGACCGAGCACTCATCCGGTCCTGTATCAAGAATCGTCGTCAGACCTCCAGAGACCTTAGAAATGAGTGGGCATTGTAAACAAATGTGACTTGTTCAGCAAGAACAGTTCGAAACCGACTTCTTGAAGCTGGTCTAAAGTCGCACAAGGCACGGAAGAAGCCCTTCATCAACGAGAGGCAGCGGAAGGCCCGCTTGCGTTTTGCGAGGGATCACAAGAATTGGACTGTTGATGATTGGGCTAAAGTTCTCTTCAGTGATGAATCCAATTTTGAGTTGATGCCTACTCCAGCCAACTTACTGGTTAGGAGGAAGCCTGGGGAAGCCTACAAACTTGCTCCTACTGTAAAGCATGGGGGTGGATCAGTGATGATCTGGGGTTGTTTCAGTATGGGTGGAACAGGACAGATGCAGTTGTGTGAAGGGAGAATGAACCAAGTCACATACAGAGCTACTCTTGAAAACAGTCTTCTTCCATCAGCTGCTAAACTCTTTCCTGGCTCGAATGACTGGATTTTCCAACAAGACAATGCCCCTTGCCACACGGCAAGGTCAGTTAAAACCTGGACAGAGAACCGGAACATTCGAACCATGAATTGGCCTGCTCAGTCACCTGATCTGAATCCAATTGAAAACCTGTGGAATATTATCAAGTTCAAAATGGAGAACCACAAGCCCAAAAACAAAGCAAATTTGTTCGAATTTTTGCAACAGGAATGGGCTGCTGTGACCGCAGGGCAATGTAACAAACTGGTGGAGAGCATGCCAAGGCGCATGGCTGCAGTCATCAAAAACAATGGGCATGCAATCAAGTACTAACTCCCGTGTGAGACTGAGAGTCATGTGACTACGTGACTAGGAGACATAAGAAAAAATGAAATGCCAAAATGTTTTTGAGAATACAGTTGCCACATCTACAGATGTATGAACTTAAGTGATTTTGGTCATTGTCAAGAAAGTCATAGAGAACTGATAGATATCACCTCTTAAATAAAACCCTTATGAACTATTTCTGTTTTCATCACTTTCTTTGCCCAAACAAATGTTCCTTCAGTTGTGCAAGGTTTTAAAATGAACAAGAAATGGGAGAAAGCAAGGGTGGTCTAATAATTTTTTCCATGACTGTATAAAACGAAGCCTTTTGTGCGAGTGGTTATATATGAGTGGCTTATGGTGACCTGTTAAAATGAAAGCTCATATATAGATGATTGATTTTATTGTGGAGATTAAAAATCAAATCACTTGAATTGCCACTAAGAAAGTAAATCGTTCAGGAAAGTTAATTTGTGCCGATTAAGCTGTTAAGTTGAGTTGGTATATTTCCAGCACCACACATCTCGTCAGGAGACTGAACCCTGTCGCCGCATGAGCTTGTTTTGTAGGGACCGTAAACCACAAGACATGAAACAAGCGCCTTGTATTGCTAGGCGACGCATCAAATATTTAGGAAGAAATTTTCATTTGTGAGTTTTATATTGACAATTCGAGCACGAGACAGAAGCTGGCGTGTGTCTACAGTTAGTAAGCTAATTGGCGTATCTGTGCTTAGGTTCCGATGGGGTTATTATCAATGGATCTCGGCTAATTTAACGCCAGAGCCATAAATCAGATACGTAACTGGAAAAGCCGGGCTACGACGGACGTATCAGCGCTGTACACGCCGAGCAGAAGGTCACTAGAGACCAAATCAAACTTTAATAATTCCATCCCTTTTCACTTTAATCGACTCGAATTGCATGCGACTAACTGGCGTGAAATTAGAAATTTGTCACCAAGATCCCGGTCGAGTCCCGCAGGAAAAAGTGAACCGGAACGAAAAACTATCAACAGATCGGCGATAACGTCTTTGTTTAAGCTCTAAGCAACCAAATCGTATGGGTGAACACGGTTAAAAACCTAAAAGCCGTATCTCCTCAAACGGGTCGCCATTTGATTTAGAGAATTCCCCATGCACCCCGAACAGTAATCCATTAAGATTTGCTCAACAGACGGTAACTGACCACTTAACAGATTAGCTAAATTGTGAAACGACGTCATCGCGTATATTTTCCATGGCTCGGGGGTTTTGGAAAAGGTTTTGAATTTGACTTTAATATTAATTAGTCTGACGGCTGCTGTTACTGCACTTATCAATGCACTATGAATCACTAGTTGATCGTAAAAGACGGGATCTGCAGGTCTCAGCGACCTTTGGGATATTAATTATGCGGCGATATCACCTGGTTATAATTATATTGTTGTGTTTTCAATGTAGAAAGTGTCTGGCTATTAAAAAATTACATTAGCATGATCTTTAACCCAAACACTAGTTTTGTATTAGGATTTGTACAAAGTGGCATGGATATTGACTCCTTGCTTGATTTGCTGTAGAAAAAATCCATCGGCCATTGTTAACCAGGTTGGATACCATTTTGAAACCATTTGAACTGTCACAAAGTAGATGGTTACATGTGTAACAGATTTAAATGTTGTGTGGGTGTAGTATGACGAGTCTACAATTGACGCCACGTGTCATTACAACAAAAAGTAACATATGTCAAGGGCTTCTCACCAAACGCCTTTGCTCAAAGTTTCTTGAATTTTAACACCGTGTATATAATTTCCATGTGAGAAAGTCATTTTCTAGAGTCTTTAAAATTCTCTTATTCCTGGGCGAGGGGTTATATATGCATCGTGTTGGATAACACCGCCACGTTCTATATATGAACCGCTGTGATCAAAACGCGATTCACGTTTTTATTTATTAAAAATGAAGTTATTTCTGTCATGGTGCACAACTTGGATTTACTCTCTTACATAGACCATTACTGGAAATTAATATCAATTTATAGTATTACTGGAAACTGAAGATGAGCTTCCCTTTTCGCGTTTCTGTATAATGTCTTATCTGTTGTGCTGTCTTTTTTGGTGGATTGTGTTAACGTTGATTTGGAACTAGGTCTGCGATTACTGACCTGGGACGTTGGCGATGGGGTATATGGATGCCTTACGCACGCACATACTAGAGATGTGTGTATCCTTGGAGCTAAGTGTGGCTTCCACATCTTTAACTTAATTGAACTATCATTCAGTTCTTATACTCTAAAACACATAATATAATCAGACAGGCAAACAATGAACTCCCCTTTAATCTCGTTGGCCGGACACTTTGAATTCATTAATTACAGACATCACGATTGTTTTCAAATCAATAGCTACCAAATTTTTGTACATGAATGCACCACTTTAGAACCGCGGATTCGGGGTGAAACCAGATTTTGAAGACCATTTGGCGCAGAGTTGAGGTCCTGTTTCACGCGAAGATCGGTTACATTGATGAACAGTTTGACGCCGTCTGGTTTGTAGACTGGTAGGCATAACATTACGTGATGTCGATCTCCTCCACATCCCCGTGGGTCCAGTGCCGCGGCGAGGGTTGTTGCAGATCCAGTGCCAGGCGCGATTTCCCCTGTCTTGTTTGATGGTCGAAGGACAAACATTGTTTAGAAGCAATTACCCAGGCCATAACGTGGATGTAGCCGCTCTCAGTTCCGTCAAACACAGACCTGTGCTAATTGTCCCGCTTACCTTAGCCTAATTTGCACCGCTTAATGGATACTGCAGTAACTGTTGTAGACAGGCCTTGGAGAGACAGCATCACAAAGATTCCACTTCCTGCAATTAGGGGTTTTATTGCACGGGTATTTAGAAAAGCTTGAGGTACTATTTAGCAGCAATGGCGCCGTCTTGTGAACGTCTCTGGACGATTTTCACAACAGTCAGGCGTTTCCCATGTAAATACAATACGATTGTACAGTGAAGCCTATCAGTCACTGACATACTCGTGAGACGTAACACAAGCTCGTGGTTTTACACAGAAATTACCCCATTGTGTAAATACGGTCCAATTGTTCAAGAGAGACGTGATGGGCTGGCTATTTCACTGATGTATCCTAAAGTACACGGTGTAGAGTTTATGTTCTTTCTTTAAGGATAGTCGTAAAACTTCGAGTAAAGCTAAATGTGAAGACATGAAGGAGATGTCTAAAATGGGTTCACTTTAATGCTAACTTTGTAAAATATCTGATTTGAAATGCAATTTATACTTAATTCAGTGTACGTGGAAAACAGCTTTAAAACCTCACAAATCTTCTCGATTTCACCTTCCGTAGATCAGTTGCTGTTACAACATTTATCACTCGATGCGGTAACATACAATATCCACCTTTTGTTGTTCATTTATGAGCCAGGCAGCAAAGAACAAGATATACAAGGTTACACATTATACACATCGATGTACGCACCTTCAGCCAAAAAGTTAAGATGGGAATGTATATCTCAAGACATTGGCTCTAACATTTTCTCACAACGTTCCTATTTCCCAGAATTTACCACGTGTATGTTCGCATAATGCATTTATTCTTACCGTGCTTTCTTGCCTATTTCTCCACATTTCCATATACTTGCAACCTATTGCTTTACAATATTAGATTACAATCCCCCAAACTTACAAGCCAATCTTTACAGTCGTATAACCTATTCTTTATCATCCCATAGCCGTTATTTGCAACCTTATAGATACATGTAGATTAAGTGCTTGGTGTTATACAATCCAAGATACTTACAACCTATTTGTTTTACTGTCCCATACACATACGCTATCTATTCAGTCAAAATCTCAGATTCTCAGAATCTATTCATTTAACACCCTTATACAGTTACAACCTATTACATGCTAACCGAAAGATTTATAACCATTATCAAATACCAAAACACTTACGACCCATTCTTTTGTAACTCAAAAGACGTTTACCATCCCCGACTCATGTACTTACCACCCATTCCTTTAAAATCCCAGATACTTTAACAATCCCAGAAACTTACAACTCATTCTTTTTACAACCCAGTATACCAATATACCCCGCTGCAGGCCCTTACGCCCCATTCCTTTACAATCCAAGGCACCTTAACAATCCCGCAAAATGATTATAACAATTACTTTAAAATCAAAAACCTTTTCCATCCTTGCAAATTCTTCAGGCCCTTTTCTTAACAATCCAAAACACTCTAACAGTCACAAATGGTTACAACCCATTCCTTTACAGTCCAAGCTACTTTTAAAATCCTATGCAAATACATGTACTTATAATCCATTCATTTACAATCCAAGGCACTCTGACAATCCCGGTGGTCGCAAGCCATTCTTTTCGAATCCAAGATAGCTTTACAATTTCATGCAAATACTTGCAACCAATTTTTTTTAACCCCAAGACACTCCTAGATGGTTACAACTTCTTCCTTTACAATCATAGATTCTTTTATCGCTCCAGATGGTTACATCCCATAACTGTACAATCCCAGATTACGGACCAGTACGTACGTCTTGTTTACACCGAGATATGCTTTAACCATTCATACACCCCAGACATAACTCGACAGCTCGAAACCACATTGGGAATGTGATTTTGAAAAAAGTCGAGAAGGTTTTCTTGTCTTTGTTTTTTTGATACTACATGCAGTTCACGTGTTTTTATTTTACAAATACTCCTCTTGACACATACTTTGTATTCAGAAATACATGTATGCGAATATATGCAAATTTGTCAGTAATGATTTATTCTTTTCACGTAGTGGCGAAATATTAGAAAGTTCCCTAAACAGTACACCTTTAACTGCCACTGACAATAAAAACTGATGTCAACAATACTCTTAGACTGGCGAAATATAAGAAAGGCCTATAAAATCAGACTTTCGTATCTAAGTTATATGGAAACTGTAGTAAAATAGCCGGGCCTTAGTAATACAGTATACAATTTCGCGCCAATCGGAGGCGGCAATGGTCGGCTGTACATTGATCGAAGTAGTCTGGGTAACATGTGGCAATCTGGTTAGTGTCAGTGGTTGGCTTAGTCTAATCAATTAATGAGTGCTAATTGTTTGACAGATAAGAGTCTCTGGGACGGTTTGTGGTCTGGGTCAGGACCAGACAGGGCGTCGGGGTCGCGGAGACTGGGTGTGTCGGAGGACCCTGTCTTATGGCGACTACGCTCAGGGACGAACCGCACGCACATCAGCAATCGTCTGCTACAGCGACGTGAGAAAAGCGGTCAACCATGAAGACCGGCGTGCCGGACACGAGACATCAGAATTGGCAACTTTCACCGCCTTTTCACAATTTGCTTTAGAATCTAGATGTCGAAACAGACATTCGTATGTCAGCAAACATAATGTACGTTCCGGATCAATAAGCGCAAATCAATTTTCTAAATAACGTAATGAAGTCTTAATAAATTAAGGCGGATTCATCCATAGAGAAAATGTCTGCAGTTTTCACTGATGATGGAAAGAGGCAATACATACGTTTTAGATAAATAAATTCGATCAGTATATATCCAGCTCATGCACAATGTTAGGTCACACGTTGCTTCGCAACTATCAGTATATGTAGACGTTACAATGTTAATTGTTCATCACGATAAATGTACTCCTATAGTCGAGAATTAAGTGGGATTAGACACAGTCATTAACCTGAGTGACTTACATCATAATGAAATAGGCTATACCGGAGATTTTTGGAAAAATATGTATATATGTTAATCAAAACAAATTTTCTGTGTTTACCAATTTAGTGCAAATTATTGCCTTTCACTTGTGCCTGTAATACTTATGGCGTTAAAGTGATTTTAAAGTTTGTAAAAAGTTATAATGCGACCCGCTTTATAAATTTTAGGAACTTTACTAGCGATTTTGAACGGTAATACTTCCACAGGCGAGACTGACATTTTGTGACGTGTAATTACTTGCGCTATTCTTAAATAATAGCAAATTTTCGAATGGATAAACTCTAATCGATTTTTTACCAAAAAGCTCCGTTTTAGCCTCTTTAATGTTTTATTATTCGAGTATTGTGAAAAAAGTGTATGTTGTTGGCATACTGCCTTATTGAACTGTATAAAGTTGGCGGCGGATAGACAAACTTCGTCAATCTCGTCGTGTTTGTTATGTTTTAACACAGCACGTCTCAGCTGTTTTTTCTTCCTAGTCATAAGCATTTAAATTTGTACTCGTAGATCTCACACTGGGCCTGTAATGACAAAACGTTTGTTTTTCTTTTTGCTCTATATTACCGTTCACCAAAGATGGTGGATGAACACTGTCATCAGATCCTTTTGCCGTAAACAACCTCATTTACACAAAATATAGACGGGGACAATAATATAACCGTATAATCTGATGTCTGCAGTCCGATAATCAACCCCCCAACCCAGGCAAACGTTTTACATCTCCAAACCAGACGATCTTTCTACATTTTTAAAATCGGTCTTGGCACAGTAATAAGTTTCCATTTATTTTTCTCTTTCGTTTGCAATTTTTCATCTTCACTTTGCCGGGTTCCTTTTCAGAATTCATTTTTGTTGCCGCATCTATTTTTAATCCCAATTTTCCTACTGCCATATCAGAAAAAAAAGGGCGACAAGTAATTTTTACCCGAGATGTCCTTCTCGGGTTGCTTGAAAGGCCTCTTCGTGTAATAAGCAGAAATAATGCGTGGCGAGTGTGTGTCAAAGTTTAATGGTGTACCATTGCAACCCCGCTGGTTTTCCTCAGAGAGAAGCTATATGATTTAAAGCCACCGCCAAGTGATGCTGTGAAAAGACCATTTGACAGGGCTATGACGATTAGTTTACCCATATCGCATATCTGAAAGATCATGTATTTTTTAAGCGAAGAATCAACAACGTTCCTACGCGAATGCACAACGCTACAGGAAACGCCAGGAGAGAGCGACAGACCCCATAATCAAGACGAATCGCATCTTGTCATATTCTCTCCAGGAAAACTTACCCGAATAATCCCCGAAGCCATCAAAAGTATATTCACATATTACTAGATAAAAATAACGACCTTCTCTTCTATTATATATATGCGTATCGCAGCATGCGTTGCAAGCGCCAAATCCACCTGACACATAGCTCAAAACATAACTGTCATATTTTTGTCCCCTTCGTCAGAATTAATATGATTTGCCTTTAATGTCTGCATTCGCTGTTACGTAAAAACAACACCAGACTGAGAAGAATTTTCAGAAGGATCTTGCATATCTTAGAGTAAATCTGAAAAATGTTTCTTGGTATTTTCATAAATTGTATATCCAATACGACTTTATCTTCATTGCTCAATTACTGCACTCGCTGCCTAACCTAATTAAAACTATTTCGTTTATATCGAAGCCTGTTAAAGCGAATGCTTTACACATGTATAAACATAATCAAACTATCAAAGCCTTTGATGTTTAATCATTGGCAACAGGAAAGAAGTATATATTCATCTGAAGGAGTGTAATAGGGTTAAGAGGGTTGTAAGCTGATCACAAGTTAATGCGAGAGCATTCGGAGCCAATTTCACAACACATGTAGTACGTGGAGCACACACATATATAAATATGAAAATGAACCGATAAATATTTATTAGTATAGCGTGAACGTTCAAAGAAAAGTAAATGAAGATTTACACTGTGATCTCTGTCATTTATATCTGCAGCGTTTAGTAAGATGACGTCAAGTATGTATAAAACGTATATTTCAACATTAATTGTGAAAGAGATAAGACCAATGGTCTTTATACGATCGGGAACATATTTAATGAACTATTTCTGTGCTTGATGTACCAGTTAAGATGATCATAAGCCTTACACAAATTAATGTTTAGTATTGTGAATGACACAATTAATCAAACATACTGGATATGTACAGAGGCGTGTTGGAATATAAACTGGTTCATTGGGAAAGTGAATATTGTACAGCACCCACCCATTAGCCTAGAAAGGTGATGCAAGCCGATAAGGGTAAGTTACACATTAAAATGAACCTTTGTACCAAGATTTGACAACACCCATATAAACGCTGTTATAAATCAGACTTGAGGTGTATACTGATAGCGTTATATGCCTCATCTGCATGACTATATCCAGACAAACTTTCACTGAAATGAGCGACAAGACGACAGAACTATATACCACGTGCATGTATAGATCATTAAATAATCTCCAAACCCCATTCATTTTCTCCTACTAGGCGGCATAAAATATGGTTTCAAACTAAGTCAGAACTAGGTTGTTGTAAACAAAAATTTCAGTATAGTAATCTGTACTGGCTTGCAAATGTCATTTTATCCATACAGTATTTACATGTTAGTAGTGAGGAAATAATTAAGGTAGGTCTAAAGAAGCACTTTTTCTTTTATTCACCCATGCACTTGAATTGCCAGATTTTTGTTGACCTTATACTCAGTTATTCTGTCGGGTATTTATTAAAACAATTAGCCCTTTTTGAACATGCGTTATCAACATGTAGATTATTCTTTAACTTTCCTACGTTTGCACATTCAACTCATTTCTGCGTTGTTCATGCTGCGGTATATATGTACAAAAGAGCATAAAAAGTTAAGTCATACAGTAAAATCTTACTATAGCAGTATCTTTTAATGTTCGCCATGATATGAAATATTGCTGAAATGGCGTTAAGCCATAATCATTCATTTATTAACTCTTCTCAATGGAAAGTCAGTTTAAGTTTTAAAACTTTAAACATGCATGGTTAAAATGGCATTAGGACTAATTCCTTATATAATTTTGAAAAAAGTGGCCCCTGACCATGCATATATATATACTCTGTCCTGGGTGTATTGTTCTTCGGGTCGTTCGCTCTCTTAGCTTACCGCTTGGTTTCCGGTGTACTCCTGGTAGACTATGTAAGTCTATATCGCGGAGATTGGATGCCGCTGTGATAGAATAAATTAAAGGTCGTGACCTTTCTTTGGAGAGTGTGAAACTGGAGGCGATATGAGAGGCTTATAGGACCGATCCCGCTGTAATGGCGGCGATACTATCGCTAAATTCATCACACGTTTCCTTTCATCTTGGCGCATTTTCAGGACAATTTTCCACTTTCTATCAAGATATTTTGTTTCTAATTTACCATAACCATTTGCAGACCCTGCTCCTACATAACAGCCCTTTCGCGCTTTACGCTCATTCTCTAGAAATGCCTATATATATGTAAAAGCAGCAACATCCCGTCACTTCTAATCAAAGTTTAAGGCCATATCTGATGGGTAAATTGAAAGCGAAATGATCCGAGGCTGTTTCATTTAAAATCATAACGAAATCTGATTATACTTCTTCTTATCATGAAGCTTTTATAAACTGAAAATAAAACAGCAAGCTTTTCTCATCGTAAAGTGTGTCAAATCTCGCAGATGCGCGAAGTTTTGCTCGGATATTTAACTTCATAAGTTCTCCCACTTATCCCACTGTCGTCATTTCCAGACACTCCATGCATGATGCCTGGCTCAACTGATTTCGTTCACTTTCCTGTTTAAACCATTAAACAACTTCATTGTAAACAACCATTTTAATCGTTACCTGCTGCAATCATGTATATATATATATATATATATATATATATATATATATATATATATATATATATATATATGTGTGTGTGTGTGTGTGTGTGTGTGTGTGTGTGTGTGTGTGTGTGTGCGTGTTACGAATTAAGCGCCTTTGCGAATTTTGAAATTTCATTAGAAAAGTCACTTTAAGTTGCACAAGCATCCATACAACACATATCACTGATACTATAAAATGCACAGTTCTGTAAAAAAAATTTGCCAAGTCGTTACTTTATGGACTCCTGAGTAAGGTTTGTCACAATGTTAACTTGTACAAACTTGCTGCAAAAGACGCCCCCCCCCCACCACCCCACCACCCGAAGCGCATAGATGTGTAAACCGTGTGTGTATAATCGGTGTATACCGTTAGCCTTCATTATCAGGCATGCTGACAATGAAAGAACATTTTGGAAAAATGAAAATATTGATACGTCAAATATACGACTACACGATTTTTTCTAATTTTAGGAGTATCTATGCTTTTGCCGTGTACTGTTAGCCATTACGACAATATAGTTTGGCCTTCCAAAGCCAATATGGAGGAATTGCATGCAGAATGGTCACTTAATATCTTGATCAAATTCATGTACGGATATAGGGACTGTCTAATTTCTATGACCCTGGCCCGTGTTCCCACATAAGAAGATCCTAGACTCTCAGGCCCCGGATACGTTATCTTGTAACTCCGATTGACGGCTAGTAATCACAGCTAATTAACGCCTTAACACAGGCCACTTAGCCAGATAGTATATTGACTCCATATGTGGAGAAAGCTTTTAGAATCACATCACAGAGAAATTCCAGATCCAGTCTCAGGGCTCTCTATTGCTGTGGAATCTCTCCTAAAATGTGACTGCTGTGGGAATTGCCTCCCAAAAGTCGTTTCAGGCCATTCAAAGAAGATAGAACTGATTGGAAACAGTTTTACATAGTTTTAAGTGAGAAGGATCTTCATTTTTATTTATAGTTCAATAGTGGCAAAGGACATGACGTTAACTAAAAACAACAAACGAAGCAACAACTACCAACATTGATAATAAAAAAGAAATGCAGAGTTATAAAACCTATAAAAACAGTTTGTAGGAGGGTTTCTTAATTGATGTATTCAATACATGTTCATATTTGATAATATTCTCTTGTGTAAACGTTCGTGTATATATTTTTTTCTATTCTTTACATATCCTTTTTTAACTTTTAGATTTACTTGGATATGATTACCTGATTTAGAATTCACATCTTATGATTAATGAGTGGCTCACGGGTTTAAGGACTGAATTAGACTCCAGAAAAATCTAATAATATATTATAACGTTGGTGATGGGTGATCAACGATCACCCTTAAAGTAAAGGCTCTATATGTAAACAGAAAATGAGCGTGTTATACACAAATATATTTGACCTGTAAGGTAAATAATGCCACATAGAATGAAGATCTGCACCTCTGTACATCTACCCAATCTGAATCTATGTAGTGAAACTTCAGGAGATTAGGGAGCTCAAAATATGAACAATGTAATTAAGTTTCTAACTTCTAGGCTTCATAAATAAAATTCGTCTTAACAATCGCCCATTGTTATATGCTGTTCGTACTTTTCCTTTTTATTTTATTTCTTGTATAATGTGTGTATGAAAAAAGAAGGGGATAAAGTACTCCTACACCTTTCAAATCTTTGCAACTTGGCAAGATTGAGACATCTGGAAAAGTTAAAAGTGGGATGGATGTACATAAACGTTTTCTCAACGTCGAATTTTCTATGTCGGCGAAGGAGGTGTCAAATGGTGTCAACAGTGATACTATCAGAGGTGAACATATAAATGAAGCGATGTCCAGTTTTATCGGTGGTGGTTGACGGCTGCACGTGTGCTGGCTCTTCACGGTAATACCGTGTCGAGACGGCTTGTCTGTGCACCCTAGACGGACGCTGCTACCTCGGCCACTCATCACCACTTCATCATTACACGACCACTTATCGGCTTGGTCAAAATACTTAACCACGGGATACGGCGATACGGAGTCAATAAAAAGCGGACTGTCTCCTCTTGTTATGTCCGTGGGATGTACGTCTCGGTGGATATGCCTTGTCCACCTCGGTCAGATCTCCCTCCGTGGTTCAGACAGTTGACGCCAAATCAAACCAAGGCTGAAACCTCTCGTGGGAAATTTACCTACTGTTCTTATTATGTACGGACAATCGATTTTAACACGAAATTAGAAATGGGCATACTTCGTCTGGCCCCAGTGAATAACAAATAAGGGGATCAGAATGAGACATGAGCTTGTAATGTGAAAAGGACAATTTGTTTCTGATGGTCTCCAGAGTAGACCAAATAAATCTAAGTAGACTGAGAACGCCTAGGGATTCAAACTGTTTTATTAGATTCAGTCTGTATTTGACTAGTATGTCGGACAGGGTTATGAACTACACGTATGAACTTTCATGCGTGCTTTAGTCTATATAGTTTCAGTCCTTAATTTAATTCCTAGAGTGAGTCAATTTTGAAGCAGAAGACAATGTTTTTAAAACCGAAAGAATGTAAAGATCCAATACACAGCGTAATATGAAGCAATTAAGTTACTGCGTGTGTTGCAGAAATAACTTCATATGTAAAGATATAAGAGCTGATCTTTTATTCGAAATGAAGTAAGTTCTCAAGAAAACTGTAATATGTGAAGATTCCATATGTGGCCTGATTTAAGACAGACGTTAAAAAGTATAATAAAACCGTAACATGTATATACAGACCAAATAATCTATGTTGGACACACATTTGTGTTAGCTTACTGCACATAACAGTATTTTTATGTCCAGTTATACTAAGTACTTAATGTCGCCAACTTACGATTCCAGACGATACTAAACGCATCATTATTATTATACAAAGTACAAAGTTCCAAATGACCTTTCATAGCTTCAGCCGACACGTTCCAGTTTTGTGTTATTGTATGTATATATAATTTCAAGGACAATTTTTTTATCTAAGCGAGAAAGACGTTGGAGCATCCCTCTGATCCGCACGGAATCATTCATACAGGATGTCCCTTACAAAATCAGGGGCTCCTATAGGTTTACTCCCCCCTTGCAATGTCTTTTGTATTGTATGTTAAACCGGGATTGCAGTGTTCCTTCCACTGAAAAATGAAGGGTATAACTTTATAATATTATGACATTTACGTTTTTACTCAAATCGTTCATATAAACACAGCAGTCATGCATGATGTATATAGACAGTTAAGCGGATTTTGATGCAAAGCAAGAGCTAGCTCAGAGGTATGGATGAAAAAGCTTATGTTTTGACCGAGTTTAATAAGAGGCGACTGAGTGCAAAATCTTGAATAAAAACCCCTGCAAAATGTTATGGCAAGGGCTAGAATCGTTTATTTTTAATCATTTGTGTTGATTTTTGCTCATTGCCATCTCTGCAAATCACAAACGCAATTTGTTTCATAACAAACGTTCAGTGCTTTGATCTTTGTACAAAGATGCACCTATTAGCTGAGTAGCAGAGTCTGTCGCAGTCTAGACCACCAACACTCGGCCAATTAATATAAGGTGGTGTTTTTAGATCCAGTTCCCAATCCATTGGCTGCAAACGGCTTTGTATCAAAAGCTTTGCTAGATACATGCAGGGCGAGGTTAAGTGATTTTTCCAGATCTGCGGTTTCTTTATCACTTAAACCTGAATAAACTCAAATGAATGAGGTATTCTTGAGTTCGCTGTAAAACACCATAGCAAACATGATAAAGGACATCTCGCTACCTTGACCTTTGTAATACAGGGCGACACAGCGAGGTAACAAGGAAGAGAAGCGAGATAACGAGGTAAAGAAGTAGCGAGGTAGCGATGCGGGGCAGCAAGGTAGCGATGCGAGACATCGAACATAATCTCGCTGCCTCGCACCGCCACCTCGCTGCCCCACTACCGCGATGCCACGCTGCTTCGCTTCGTTGTTACCTCGCTACCACGTTTCGCTGCCTCGCTGCAATGTCCAAATGTCGATGTAGCGGGATAGCGAGATATCTTCTATCGGCTTCCATAGATTTTGAATCGTGGCACTTGGGGATGCTGCTTTTGACGTCGAGGCTGATGCATGGTTCAGCTGGGCTTCTGTTCATTTAGTTCTGGAAGAATCTCAATATAATATAAAAATTGTCCATGAATTGTAAATTGTCATAACAACTGTGAATTATCATCACAGTCTTGACTCTTACGTTAGTTTAGAGATATTTGCAGATCACTCGGCAACAAAATCGTACTCTTCATTTCTTTTGAATATGGTCAGTATTTCCCCTATCTGTTGAATATGGTCAGTATTTCCCCTATCTGTTGAATATGGTCAGTATTTCCCCTATCTGTTGAATATGGTCAGTATTTCCCCTATCTGTTGAATATGGTCAGTATTTCCCCTATCTGTTGAATATGGTCAGTATTTCCCCTATCTGTTGAAGGATGGTCAAAACTTGGCAGAGCACGACAAAAACTATACATGAAAGTTTATGTTAGGTCAAAGACAAATCGACATGAGCTGGATTCACACAGTTGTTAGATTACAACTTACTTATCTTCCTGCTGGTCAGAATTTATTCCATGTACTATCGACCGAGTTCCAAGCGTAGATGACCGATTTCCGTCATCACTTACGTCATCATCAAATGGGTTATCCATCGGTGTTAGTTGAGAGCGGATCATTGTAGACATTCGCTTTGTATGAAGAAATGCCTCTTTACCATTCATTGTACTTCATCCTGTTAGGTGTCTTTCGCGTTTTTTCGGTTGCATTTTTCCACTGGGTTTTTAATTGGGAGTACTCCTGCGTCTTTGTTAAATTCTCGGTTATAAGTGTCCATGCGCAGTCTCTCTGCACCATTGGCTTTCCGTCATGTCGTTTGTTTTCAATCGCAGATTTATGATTTTTAAGCAAATTTTTCTTTCAGTTTAGAGAAATTTTTGTTGCGCTTTCCTTTAAAAGCCATTATACTATACACAGATATTCTGAAGCTAAACAGGGGATGCAGCTACGTGAAAAATGCGCTATATCAGACTATAAGGTCATTCATATATACGCCAAAGAGATCCTTAATTAAAATACCAATAACATGAGTCATCAGTGGAATCATCTGAACACATGAAGTTTAGCTTGAGCGAAAAAGATAATCTAAACATTAGTTAATTCGAACTTAAAACGGTTGGTGCAAAAAGGTTATTCTAATCGCAGTTTAAGGACAGATTAGTATACCCCGACTTAAACCAAACCTTAATCTATGTTGGAACTAACGGGCTATGGTCAGTGAACAAGCCAACGTAAATAACACTATAATTCAGTTTAAAGTGTGGCGCTTTCACTTAGATCTTACTTATCTTATATATACTAGTATATATAGGCAACAGTATAAGAACAGACCCTAACGTTTTCATGCAGCTTTCCACTGTCAAATCCGTTCAGAAAACGTAGGCATATTTATTTAATTACAGCCTACTTAAGTGGACGAGACTGTTTCTAACCAAAGAGTCTTTAATTTTGTCAGCAATTCTGGTGAGAGAGGCCTGTAAGTTGTTAATGTTCCGTTTCGACTAATTGGAGTTGATAGCCTCCAACAAATACGGATTGTTGGTTTTCCACAGAGGCCAAAACACGCCATGAAGATCGAGGATAGGGAGGAAAAGCACGATGCCTCAGCGTGTTCAAAACACATGCATCTGTTGCTGGAGGTACACGTACATACCTGCAGACAATGTTGGCAGAATCCGTGGGGACAGCGGAGAGCAGGGTAAATTACCGGGTAAATTAGCTTACGAAAAACAGATCATTGGTTGCGGAAGGCGATGTTAGTAACCGGATACGCGCTGTTTAGACGCTTCCTTCCAAACATAGACGGTGAGCCAGGCTATTAAGTAGGTAGAGCCTAGCCAGATACCACACTTAGGATCTGTTATGACTGCACGCGCTTTCCAATTAGGTGAAATTTGTCCAGACCCTCTCTCTAGCAGGTATTGTAATTAACTGGCAATCGGGGCAGCTCGAGAAGCCGTTATATTGCAGGGGCATCAAAGTGATGAGCTAACGCGAGTGTCTTCCTCCACCAGGAACCCACCCCGACACAACTTTCGTAACTTCATTATCTTCTAACCTTCCCGGTAATTACATTGACGCCTTTATAGTCTCTTACAGGACAAGTTTCTTCATTCCTCCAAAACCACCCGCCATGAGGAGCAGCTGACGAGTGTTTGACTCCTGGAGTGCTCGAATTCTAGTTCTGTCAACAGCAGTAATAACTATTCATGGAAATAAATTGTGCCTATATCATTTCTTTACTTTGTTTTTGAACATACCTTTGTCACCAAAAAAATTTGTGACGCCTCTATCGGAATTTTTTTTCATGCCAGGCTACGCATGGAAGTACTGTATTTAAATCTGATACAAAATCAGAACTAATAGTCAATGGAGAATAACGAAAACAGAAGTTAGAGTTCGACAAATTAGTTTCAAATCAATACAACCAGTATCATCATGACCAAACTATAATTGTAATATGATATATTGCTGAGAGGGACTGGAAAGACCTTCAAGAGCTTTGCTGTGTTAATATTGCCTTGGGTTCAGTCCAGGGGTGCATAAGCATCGCTGATTTCAAACCAGTATATGGTGCTTATATAACGTCTTAGCTGAGGTAAATTGAAAAGAAGATTTCACTGATCACACGTAACTTTTTGGTAACTGGTATACTGTCTTGTCACTACATATATACAGCTGAAAATAACGTCTTTCTCAGATACATTTACTTTGTATTTAGACCAAGACGTACATGTGTTCCAGGACATGCATTCCTACTGATATGAAGTTTGTGTCTGGAATATAGAAAAATGGTTCCTGACATCACTCAAACAGTAAACTACGGTATGTGAAATCAAAAATCATGACATCACTCAAACAGTAAACTACGGTATGTGAAATCAAAAATCATGACATCACTCAAACAGTAAACTACGGTATGTGAAATCATATCATGACATCACTAAAACAGTAAACTACTTTTATTTATTTGATCGGTGTTTTACGTCAAGAATATTTCACTTACCCGACAGCGGCAGCGGCAGCGGCAGCGGCAAACATTATGGAGGGAGGAAACCGGGCAGAGCCTTGGGGAAACACACAGCCATCCATAAGCTGCAGCAGACATTCCCATGTACGACCGGAGAGGAAGTCAGCATGAGCTGGACTTGAACTCACAGGGAACGCATTGGTGAGAGGCTCCTGGGTCATTGCGCCGTGTTGGCTTGCTAATCCCCTCGGCCATGGGGGCCCCCAGTAAGCTACAATATTCTTACTAACGGCTTTACTGAAACATACGGTGGTGGCTTGCTTTACCGTGTATTTGTCCTAAGAAATGACACTTTTAGTTACATACTTTTACAGGAAAGTTTTGGGAAAAGTTCATTTTTTTTTTGTTTTGTCTTATCTGTTCCAATACATGATCATGTCTAAGCGATCACACTTTGTCTCTTGTCTTTTCCAGGCATTATATCAATTTAGTACATGGACAAACATCTGCTGATTCTGTCGTTATCTTCCACATATATACTACCATATATACGCAAAACTTTCTTACGATTGCTAACAGGAAACTAAAACCAGGTTTGTGGCAACCTTCCCCTGGACCCAAAATGGTGATAGATAAGAAGTCAAACTTATTTTATTCAATAAAAATCTTTGATGTCATAAACGTCATGTTAGCAGGGTAACCCGTGATCTGCCGGGTGTAACCCACCTTCTCCTATCTTACACCCTAATACTCAACGTTTAACTTTTGGATACTCTCTACCACCTTAACTCTTTTCTTCAAAATACTTTCTAAACAAATCGGGATATATAAAATTATTTGTTTGGATACAATACTGTGTAAAGTGAGAAATGGTGTGTGGTGACAACGTAATGTGAGGATTGAGCTGTGTGGGCAGAGTGTAGAACACATGCTGTTAAAGGTTCTATTAAATTTTCGTATGTAACTAAATGGGACAGCAAACAATACAACATAGTCTAATTTCACGCTTTAGGTGCTTTTCCTTTACATTCTGCTAAAAGCAGGCCACGATGAACTGAGAGATTTTATCTTCACCATGCACAACATTATGGCGAGTAATCTTGGTGGACATTTTCACCAAAGTAGCTGTATATGGAAGTCAGTATAGGGCTTTATCGGAATGCTTTTAAATCACAAACACAGAAGACGTATTTCTGCTGAGTGTCAAGAATTCCAAACGTCATCAGAAGCGTCCAAAGAAGGATGGGCTATTCAAGACAAGTCAAGTGATACTCGGACTGAACACTGGTCGTTGCCATTCTACTCTTTGTCCCCATTCACAGCGATAACATCGAAACAGACGACCTTCTCTCCTTTAGTAAGCTCTCGTCTGTTTCCACTCAACTTATATTCACTAGCTAGCAATGGTGCTGAATAGCTTGAAGAGCGTTCGCCATAAAGTGCATCCTCCACGGTGTCGACTGAAGTAGAACTGTCTATCTCAAATCCTTGTCTGGCGTGTTGCTCTTCAGTTCGCATTTAGAGCCGGTCATCCGTGAAACACACACAGCGTATGTTTTGTCAATTTGTCGCCCGTAATTGCTGCCTTGCCGCCACCGGACAAAGACTGTGTTCTGGGCCGTGAAAGCTGGGGTTAGACCCCGATCCCCAAAGAGCTGCCCCGTACCAAAGACGCGCGAGTGGCTCTCCGGATGAAGAAAGACCACATACCACCCACAATCTGTAGTCATGGCTTCGTTTTGAAGACGGACAAAGACAGTGCTTATGTCTGAGTGTAACACATAAACGACCAATAAAACCCTCAACAAGGTGTGCGAAATCTATACCATGTTGTGACTCTGTGCCAGACATTGTTTGCTCCCTGATTTGATCCAATACTCATGTTTTCTCAACAAAGAATTGTCAGTTATACTTCTAACATCTAAAAAATCATACCGTACAAATAAAGCTATACTTTAATGATCAACCACATTGAACTTTCTATTATGACTCGACTATAGCCATGATCAGAAAAGTGTGGCAGACATAAAGATTTATAGAGAAGACAGAAAAATGTGTTATGCATTCGTACACTATGAATGGGGATGTGTTTGTACGACCGCTATTGCTGAAACACTCAGCAATAGCTCAATGTTCTGGGAGTGATTTTTGATCACGAGTTATATAAATGTAAATGGGTTTAATTCGTCAAATAGTCGCCTATCGCGTAAAACTGGATTTCACTCTGAATTCCGCACGCAGACCTAATCGTGACAGCAAGTGTTCATACGCAGACTGATGTTAAACTGTACACCAACTTGAGTCAAATGATGGAACTAGACATTTACATGTTAACTGTGGTAAGCGATCCTATACATATGGTAAGTATTCCCGACCACGACTGCAAATGTTGTCTTTTATTGAGCTAATTTGGTGGGAGGTTCGAATCTCGTTGTCGCTGGTCACATTTGGAAGTTAAAAAGCTTTAAGGGGTACTTAGCTATTTGAAAAGTTTCTCCCCTGATCTGATCGGTTTCTTCTCTTTAACAAATCCCGACTGCCGTGATATAAGTGAAATATCCTTTGAATGCGCTGTAAAAACCCCATTCCCTCAAACAAATCAATGCAATACTGTTTGAGCCAACCTTTTCGCTTGCAGAGGATAGGGGTCTCAGAGGGCGTTTCCGTGCGTAACATGTGAAAACTCAAACTAAAACTGATGCCATTCTTATTCATTTCCAGGTGCGGTTCTCGTGCAGCACTTTGTCCGGGTTTAAATGCTAAAATGTCTCCTTCGAGCGAAGACAAACAGATTTGACTGGTATACTTTTGTGAATGTCACTATTATAACAAACGTATTAAGCAACAGGACATAGGACGTTAGTTTTTTTTCTTCTTTCTATCCAAAGTTGACGCTTTTATTACTGGCTTTGCCATGTAACTATATAGAGACAGGCTTTGTTTTGAGATACATTAGTAACATATGGGTGGTATAAAATGGTACGTGCGAAACAAAGCCGCGGATGGCGACAGACTCAGTAAGCATGCGTGAGCTGTTGGTTGGGAAGTTTCTTCCAAATTCGCAAATAATTGAGATGTAGTCTGACATTTAGACAAAGCCTTCCTGCAGGTGAAAGAAAAAAACGGATTTAAGTAGTAACTGTAACCGTTCGCCCAATAAACCCTCATTTCTATATCGTCACGTGTCATTGACGGTGGCCATGGCATAGTCGCCGAGCCGTGTACGATGACTATCGCCTGGCCGACAAGACTCTATGAAAGCTGGGACAAAGGGCAATACGCTGAGAGCGACCTCCTTTCACACGGCTTATGTGTAGCACAAACTAACAAAGCAGCTAATTTGATTTTAGCCTCCCATTAAAATATGGCCCCGTTTTTCAAAGATGCAGTTTGATGCTCCGTTTCTGCTCAAGGTATTTTCTCAGAAGCAATTTGTTTTCCCTTAATCTCGGCTGAACGACCGATGATAAAGAGTTGAGAATTAATCGCCATCTTGAGGCACCTGCCTCTAGTCACGTGACATGTCACTTCATACGCAAAAGTCAAGGATCTCTTGGTGTCTGTGGAATAACTTTTTCGGAGTTTCTGACGTCTAGGAAATTTACACATGGCTATAATTGAAAAAGACTTCTCTCATTTTTCTTACTGACTAGGAATGTATTGTTTTGATACAAGCCCAGAAGCGTACAGAGGTATATTTTAAAACATACCAAACTTCCAAAAAATAGTTCGTGCCACCCCAGGACTATGAAAAAGAATTAAGATTCGCTAATTGCATTCAACTTGACGGAGATAGACAGAAAAACACAATAGTAAATGCAACATAAGAAAAGATGGCTAGGGTAAACAGATTGGATTCTTGTAGTATGCCTTATTTACTTACTGGTAGCCATTATGGTTTTTTGCACATCACTACAGACGTGTAGCTAATTTCTTCCCAACTGTCGGCTGAAATTACACAATATATTAAATACAGTCGGCTAATCAACTGGCGGGTCTGTTCAGTTAGACAACTTTGAAGTGTTTATTATACAGAGAGGAAAAACAGATGAAAATCTGGAACTTAAAACAACCCAAAAAATTGCAACAAATTTCCCTAACTGCAGGAGTTCCGAGTCTAACACCTTCGCCGAGGAAGAGAGAATTGTAATTCCTGCAATCTGAAATTATTCCCCTGGGAACATCAAAAGGCCATGTGTTTAGGAAAGACCGTGATTAAATATCATAACTTCTGAAGATATTATTAACGAACATAATAAGTCCTCTTCCAAGAAGCCGCCCATGTGTTTCTGTCCCGGTAAAATTATTTCATCTCAACGAAAAGTTTTTCCACCACGAGTCTTCAAGGCGATCTCCCGTGGACTACCTCTGACACTGTGTGGAGAAAACATATTAGCTTTCGGGTTTTTCATTCGGCGGGTAAATTACACCAGCAATCAGCGGCTCGTTCTAAAGTTCGTCTGAAATGGATACAGCCTATGATTACGCATGCGGTATTGCAGCCTCGCTTTGGTTTCCCCGCGGTGGAGTAATTTGATTTTTATGACTTAGACGAAGAGAAAAAGCCGGAGCGAAAAGCGGACTCGGTAGGGGGCGATACACCTATTTCCTAAATCAGCCAGAGAAACTCTTAACTATTATGAGACCTGTTATGCTGAATTCTCTCAAGGGTTTTAATTTCAACCAACGGATAAAAAGTACAGAGCAATTGCAAATTTCTCCATTCGGGTTACATGCAGAGCGAGGAAATTATTAGCTATCTAGTTCGCCTTTTAGCCGGGGCTTGCGTCTGGTCTCATCATGATCTGCTGTTAGAAATTGGACAAGGGGACAGAACAGAAGAACACCGACTGACTTGTCATCTTCAATACGCTCATAACAATTAAACACAACTAGAATAAATTCCTAGTTAGTCAGGAGATTATTTGGTTTTGTCGGCTTGTGACTGGTATATGGCATAAAGTTTGCAAATTGTCCATTCCACTCGGTGCTGATTTCACCCACCTATGTAAACTCATCAGTCGCCATATGAGTGAAATATCCTCTAGTATACGACAGTCACATATAAAACACCAATCAAATAAATACACATTAAATGGAGTGCTTATATGTTCGTCTAACAAGAACCAAATGTATTACCAACACACTCAATGTAGATTTAGTTACAATCACGTGAAACAGTGTTTGCTCTTCGTATTTGGCAGATGAGAATGTATTAATGCGGGCAATTCTGCCTAAATCAATAATAAAGCAGTGGAGTATGGATTGAATTTATTAGATTACATCCACTTTCATGAAGGTTAAAATATGTTGCAGTGTTAACTGTATGTGTTAACGTCTATTTTATACGCAGAAACTCAGGCCGTACGTGGGGAGGTCTGTCAGCAACCTGCGGATGGATACATATATATATATATATAAATATATATATATATATATATATATATATATATATATATATATATATATATATATATATATATATAATATATATATATATATATATATATATATATATATATGCCCATATTTGCATATAGGCCTATGTTTAAGTTTAGATCATTTTCATATATTGACTCTAAACGCAAATTCTTAAACTTTTGTATTCAATAAAAATTAACGTGGATTCACACCCTAATTGTCTCTGGAAATAAAAACTTTTTATATATGTATATTTTTAATTTCATCCATACCAATACCCAAACATCCAGTTGTATTAACCATTCCTTGCATGTGGTTATTCCGGAGAATTTTTATTCCTCTGGATAGAAGAAAAACTTTTTTTATCTCAGTTTTCTGATAGATAAAGGAGTGGTAAATTCCATCCATTGGAGTTCAAGGAGTGGACTGAAGATCCGTGTCCTGCCGTATGGTGGACTACCCACCATGACAGTATAAATGCTCGTCTCGAACATATACCACCTTCTGAGAGATGTGTCGTTTCGATTTATGACGGCTCCGATTTGCCCTTCTGCATGCAGGCTGAATTTATCATAGTTCTAATCAATCAATTTCCAATCATCTCAGGGAAGGCGGGAATGTTTTATCGTCAGTCTAAGGAGGAAGAGTTGACGCGTGACTCTCAATAGACGCTCGAATTAAGGAATCTCTGATTCAATTTCGCAATATGAATGAGGACGTTTCGGTAAAATGACAACACCACTGATAAGCGCCTCAATTTCCCATCAAAGGTTTTAAGGTAAATAATTTTTAGCAGCATATCTGAAATAATTTTCCGATATCATGTCCTCATTTCCGGTCCGAAGCCATTCCTTACAGAACCGGGGAATTAATTCTCGCCTCGAATTCTGCCGACCAATGGCGATCGTCCGATAAGTTGCTCCTCTGCCGCGGCTCAACACGGTTATCTCGGCACGGGGGAATTATGAAAAATTCTGACAAACTTGACAGCGATTGCCAAAATGCCACCGAGGTCGACCGTATTTAAAACTTGACGGTTTATCAGTTTGCCTTTGTCGAGACACAATTAATGTATCGAAAAGAGATCATTGGCGGCTTAGTTCGAGTAAACAGCGTCCAGCTATTCACAGTTTACCGCCATTAAGGTCGAACGGTTTACTCAGTTGACCGAAAACTCGGGGAAATGGTCACTTCCTCTGATTAGGTCTATTGGTTTCTAATGTAATCAGAATGGCTCTGGTGGGAGAATACCTCGCGCATGCGCCAGGATTTATCCCTCAGAAAAGCCAAAACCCATTGGGGACTTTCCTGCACAAAAAGAGTAAAGAAAAAAATGACAGCAGTGAATTTCGTTGAAATATTGGATAACTTTTAGATAAAGGAAGCTTTTCAGTTTTTGTTTAAGAATGGATCAGAAATGTCTAGTGTATTATTTATACGTCTACAGCCGAATGCTCACAGCAGTGGTTAAGGTGGAACCTTAGGCGAAATGACGTCTCTGTGTTGAATTTTTTTGTTTGTTTTGACATGCGTGGCATATAGCTATAAAATAATCTATTTATTTCTTCGTTGATCATATACATGTACAAATTCTTTATCAGGTTCACTTTTTACTTTTGTTGTTTCTAAAAAAGTCCTTTTAATCATTTTTGATAACAATTTTAATGATCAGTTTTAATTAGCAGGAATTGGAATTCTGGTCGAAGTGGTAATATTTAATTATCGAAAGATTAACTTGATTGTTTCAGAAAATTGGATTTTAGAGTAGAATTTTTAATGCACTGAATTCATTTTTATAGATGGGTTTGATTGAGACAATATCGGGTGTTTAATGGACTTATCTATCCATACACATTTAACATGTATTTCAAGTATACCGCTATTCGAGCAATGACCAGTGTATTATATAATAGTTCTTTACTGAACAAGTCATATACACAAACACACTCTAGTGGTATAGTAGTACAAGAAGCACCGCGAGACAAGATTGACATGGTCTCCATCCTTACGTAATTTAAAGTTAAACGAAATCCCTTGTTTACTTGTCCATCTATTATCTGGTTAAGAGCACCCATGCACTTCAGTTTGTAATACAGAGTATAGGTTGCCAAAAGCTGTGGTGAAACAAGGTGTACAAGGAGACCCCGCTGCGGGTAACACGCAATTGTATTTGTGGGTGGGTACTTAAAACAGACCTCAGCCTATGTAAGCACCTATGCAGGGCCCCTCCCACGGGGCGCGCTGTTTATACCCTGAGAGCTGACATAGAGCGACAATAACTAAGTAAGTAATCCTGTTCAGCGCACCCCACCCAGTCAGCCACATAACCATGGCCCGAGGGTTTAACCTCTCCATTTCGGTAAACAGAAAGCCTGAGAACAAAGTTCAACAATATCAAACATGCACGTGTAGATTGATAATGCATTTTTCACACATTCTTTCTGTAAACTGTTATGCTCGTATCGTGCAGTTTCAAAAGAGCAACAGACTTGCAGGCGACCACGTAGCTAATTGAGACAGATTGTAACATAACAATCGCACATTGGCCCCTGCTGCTTAGCACAGAGTGGAAGCAACGCCATCAGAGTGTTGGGAGCATAGAATGCTTTAGAAAAAGAACATATAAGCGATTCATATCTGTAACAAATATAATGTGTAGATGGAGTAGAAAAACACTATGCAAAAACTTGGCATAAATTCCATAATGTAAAAGCTCGAAAAACGGGAGATGTAATTTTGGACTACACATTGTGCAAGCGTACAGAATCATACGTGTATTGTGCATGTATGCTTGGGGCTCTGTGTATTGTGAATACCATGAAATACTACTCTGAGTGTTATTTTTTTATCAATTACTTAATAAAACAGATGGCATAATTTACATCGGCATTTTACTTGATGAACGTGAATCGTTTACATACAAAGTTTCATCCTGCCTCCTGAAAGAGGCTTAGTTTGTACATCGTGTTAACACATGTTTTGCGAACATTAAAATTTTAAGCAAATTGTATATCGTACGTCTGCCCGCCAAACAACAAACACCATCCAATCCCTCACGAATAACAACATTCTAAGTCGATATGGTTCCAAAGCAGTTCACCTGGTGAGAGTATTATCCTTTGGAAAGTTTTGCATGTGTGTGATATGATGATATATAATCTTACAGTGTCCATCAGTATCATTGTTCACCTCAAACCCATCCCCGTCACGGATGACCAGTTCCTCAATAGTTTTGAACAGGGTCGCCTGAAAGGCGCCACACTCTCATCGCCTGACCATTAAACACAGATTACCTGTCCACTTGACGCTAAACCGCAGTCTTGTGTTTGCAGCTCTCTCCAAATGGCCAGTGATCAATTGAGATTTGTACTTATCTTACACTTAACCATTCCCACACCAGCTTGAACATACTTACGCCCTCGAGCTATTCACCCCACCCCCAAGAGCCATTGTTCACCGTTCCCAGTAGGCACGGCACCCAGTTCAAGGCTTCAGGGTCTCTGTAATAATTTCTACAGGGAGTACTAAAAACATACATTGGAATTTCTGACATAGATGTACGTACAGTACATCCAGGCAAACTTATTTCTGGTGCCAAGATTATTTGCGCACTTTTTGTTAAGGAATAACAAGGGTTCAAGAATAGCATTAAATTTTGTTTATTAAAAAAACGGTTTTGGGCGACCAAGATGGAACCACAGCCTAAAAAAATGTTTAATTCTTACCGTAATACTTTTACATGCGTGTGTTATTGCAGCTGTAGTAAATACAAATAGAAGTTTCTTAAATATGAGACAAGCGGACGCTCATTCTGTGGATGGGTTTCACGGTATACAGACGTGTGAAATGTTGGTGTAAGCATGTGAAATGACTCGCAATAAAAGGAAAGCGGAGTACACTTTATATGAATTATGAACAAACACTTCTCCCTAAAGTAAAGGTGTGATAGTGCGTTGTAGTTCAGATAGGGGAACGAGATTCGCGAGCAGTGTAGCGCCAGTGAGGTTTAAAAGGGTCATCAATAAACATTTTACACTCCTTTGACGGCATTCAGACACCAGATCGCTGTAATAACACGCAGCCTACCACCCGGCCCGTCTAATTCAACCGTGAAAACTCGATTATCTTCTTGTGGCGTTGTGTGTGGTACGTCACTTCCGTTTCGCACGTGTTCACGTGAGAGCTGCTCTTATGTTCATGTCGTCTGGTTTCTAGCATCATTAAGAATTGGAAAAGAGCACGAGTACTATCGAAGACAAATTTGAGTGTATACCAGATTTCCGTTGAGGACAGACAGTCCATAGCCTTCTTGAGCAGGGTTGGCACAATTATAATCGGTGAGACGAGAAAAACAGAACTTAGAGGACGCGTGTGTGTTACTCTATAAGAATGAGACATGGGACTTTGAAGACGAAACTGCCACTTACACATAACCAGACCACCGAGAGAGTCGTTACAACATTGGAATCCTTCATTACATCTTTAAAGAGTTTCTCAAGTTCTTTGGTCTCAATCGATACGGTGTCTTTCATGTAGACAAGATGGATCAACAGTTCGGCCATGGCAACTTTGATGAAGAGCCAGGCAGCATCGAGAGTCACTTATTCCGCGGTAGCCCGATGAAGACGGACAGTTGTGATTCTGATGTAACAGCAAGAATTTTGGAGAGCGATGCTCCACAAGGGGAAGAGGAGATGTCAGTCAGAGGTGAAAAACTGATGGGTGGTAACAAGAAACCCTCCAATAAGCCTTGTGTCTCACAAACTTGTGGGAGATCTTTTAGCATTGACGATATATTAAAATCTCCATGTAACAATAAGCGGCGTATGTCTGATGTGGCCGAAGTGACTTCCTCTTCCGAAGCCTCACCTGTTTCACCCAACTCCCCAGCTTATCTTAGTTCGCCCCATGGGCCAGGCTGGCCTTACCCACAGTATTCACCCACGGGCTATCCAGCCTGGCTTTTACCATCAGCTCTTCCAACGATGACAAGTAAGTATTACAACTATATATTCTTATAAAACTCACAGGATAAATTCTTCCAGGTATTTATGTGTGAAGGATCATATTTTTCTCTTTATGTCATTTTTGATAACGGCCTCTTTCTTACGCTATTATTTTTGTTTGTATAATTATTTCGTACATATTTCTTTGAGAAAACGTGTGTTTTAAGTTGTTATGAAAATTGGTTTTGTGAAGGTTATTGACTTGGGACGTCCCTTTCTTAGATTAAAAGCGGTACAGGACTTGATGCTTAGATTTCGATCTGTCATATAAATCCCTCAATCAATACAACAAAGCAACACCCCTAATATCACATCAATAAGTATACTACAACAGAACATATCCTCAGTTAAACAAAATTATTCTGGTTACAAATAATATCCCTTTTAATACCTTCTGCACCTTACCTATATTTGCTGTTCTATACACGGTTAATTAAATAGTTTAATTCATAAAATTATTCACAGGAACTATGAGCTATCTTGTATATAGTGTTAGCATCGCAGTCTTTTAGGTTAGTGAAATAAAGTAATGCATTTTTCTCTTTGACTGAAGTGCAATGTAATAACCTCGACGAAAAATATATTTAACAACAAAGGGTAAAACTGAATCACTATTTTAAAAACCTTACGACTTGTTACAATTTACGTTAAAACTTTATTTAATTCATTATTTATATATGGTTCATGATTCAAGCACTTGCGATCAGTTGTATCGGAAAACGTGGCTATAATTACATAAAACATAACCAGAAAGTGGTTTGCTGTTAACCTTTTTTCAACATTTAAGATTTAACAATTAAAAACTACACAGGCAATAAGACGAGTAATTGATTCTCTATGGAATAGTCTTTTCAGTGTTCTAACACCAGTAGTGACGATAGATTTACTATTTTCGTTTACTAAGTATTTATTAATAAATAAATAAATAAATGCCCACAGACAGAGATGAAATTAAAACGACCAAAGCTGCATTTATTTAACATTTTATGTTGCTCTATCTCCAAACTATATTATTCGTTTTTTAATAAGAAAAAATGTAAATATATTGTAGCCTATATTTCTACTGCTTGATGAAGTGCGTGCGTCTGCGGTGAAGACATCTGAAACCCGCCTTTGACTCTTATCCAATTTTTAGCTTTTTAATTTGTTAAATTAAAATTCTAAGGTTCTATTACAAGAAAAACGAAAATATATGGCCTTTGAAAACTTGTGAACAAGTGAGAAAAATTGTGAATACTCATGTATTGAAAGTTGCAAATATATTGATTTTTACTGAAATACTGTTTGATATGGGCTCGTTTTATTAGCAGAATTGCAAGGCTATGCAGTTGCTCATCTTCACTTTTTGAAAGTTTTAAATTTTTTTGTTCGTTTTGTCACAGGACTATCGACCCCACCCAAACTTGCAGTCAGTCCACAGAAGGTAACTCTGCGGAAGCACAAAACGAACAGAAAACCCCGAACACCTTTTACAACCCAACAACTTCTCGCCTTGGAGAGAAAGTTCCGGTTGAAACAGTATTTGTCCATAGCGGAGAGAGCGGAGTTTTCCTCGTCATTAAACCTCACGGAGACACAGGTGAAGATTTGGTTCCAAAACCGACGGGCAAAAGCCAAACGATTACAGGAGGCTGAGTTAGAGAAACTAAAGATGGCAACGCGACCCCTCCTCTCTTCCCCGCTTGGCATGGGCCTCCCGTTCCAGGGCGCTATGTTCGGCAGGCCCACCCTTCTATCGCCTGGACTACTCTCCTCGTACGGCTATTATCATCAGCCGGCCTGTCCCTCTCCGTCAAGATTGTACCTCCCCAGCTAGTTCCTCATATAAACGCGATTTTCACTGATTGACACTTGACTATACGAATTTGTGCAATATTTCGCGTTTTCATTCAAACTGTCCCAAATTCCACTGGCTTTATAATTATATTCAAATAATAAAACTTTAATATTTATTTATCAATGATGTGTGCTTTGTAATTGTTTTCTCTTTTCTATTGACTGACAAAAAGTGTAGCTCATCACTATGAAATCTTCATTTACGTGGCATTCCATGACAAGAATTGAAAGTCTCTATCTCAGTTAGTTAAATGGCTAGTTAGCTAAAATGGTTTTGAAAAACTAAAATATAATTTCTAAACTTTAGAACTACGTTTCTTCTGAAAACATAAAAAACACGAAAATTTTTTTGTGAAAAATATTTCATGGGCCTGGTAAATATATTTGTTTATTTCCTTACTATTGATTATTACATGTGATAATTATGAACAATTCATGCACGACCCTGTTAATTAAGAAATGAATATGAAATGAACAGACTGCTTTAGTTAGCTAATTAGTCAGTCAAATGGCTGTATGATAAAGGTTATCTTCTGATATCGTTCCTGTACATGTGATAAGCCTGGATTTATTGTACTAGATCTCCCTTCCAATGGTCACAGGTTTGAATCCACCTGATATATCTTTCCCCAGACTTTGATAAACAGCACTTGGATATTAAACCAAGTAATAACTATTCGCTGTCGGTCAACACACCCTGTCTTCATCGATATTCGATGCATTGATATTCTGTTACTATGGAGTATTCAAGCAGTATAAATATGTCCTTTCAATTTGTATCATACTGGTGGTTTTCTCCCTCAGGGAATGCTCTCGGCATTGATTAATGAATTAATGAAGACTAATGACCTATAAGCTTTCCTTCCAGTTGTGTTGGTGAAGTAATTTTGTATCTTCGCAGTAAAAACATACGAAGAGTCCCACCAAAAAGGATTGTCTCAGGCCATTGGTTAAAAACTTACGATAGATTCATCATCAGCAACGTCTACGTGAGAGCAAAAAAAAAATAATTAGTCTGTAGCTGATTACTAAGTAATTACTGGATGACTAGAATTTTCTTTGACTATAAAAACAGGTACTGGAGAGCTCTTGAAAGGTGATAGCCACATATGACTATATATTAATAGTGCTGCATTTAGACTTATAAGGATAAGCGTAGCAGTTATTACTGCGATTCATGCTTTAATTCATATTTATATGCTTTGCGATATTCAGTGGTTTCCTTTGCGCGCTGCCCAGTTGCATCCACCCATGATTCTATAATTCCCGTCGCCATCAAGGAAGTGAAATATTCTTGAACACGTGTCTCAAACATCCAGTCACATAAAAAATCAATAAATAAAATTGAATTTTTATACCATAATGACACAAGGCCGCAACAATTTCATTAATGTGTAGTTGATGATTAGAAACACAGCATGGGTAGAATGGACATATTCTCTTCACCCCGCCACCCCAAAGGGACCACACATTATGTAAACTTGGGGACAGATGGCAGATGGGACGGTCTCACCCAGAGTGTGTTTCATGTAACACCTGGGAAGAACACATTAAGGTGTCTTTATCAGTTCTGGCCATATGCCATGGAGCCTGAGCCTGAACCTCAGATTCCACTACATTAAGTCAGCCTCTATTATGCTGAGGAGCTACCAGAGGGGTTCTTTCAGGCCCTATAGGCCAACCGTCACCTTTTGCAGGAATAATTAATTTCTCGTCAATATTGATTTCTTTTCTTCTGCACTCATTTCTCGTGTCCATTAGATCTCTGTTGAATTTAGGTGTTAGTGCTACTTTTTGAAACAAAATGGCAATGTGTATAAAATGAACAATGTGGTTACGTTTACGCGCGTTTATTTGTCAAACTGTTTCAAACTGACTTTAAAGAGAAAGGAACATTAAAAATGAAGCACATTCGACCATCAGTATAGAGGGACTATTAAAAACTGAATCCGAAAATACCGAAAATGCCTCCATTAACTTTTTACAGATTTTTTTTACGGGAATTAAATGCAGTGAAATGTTTCGATTGTAACGTGAATATGAACCATGTTGATAATGTGTTTATTACCGTTGACGGACGACACACCGAATTTTCTCTATGCTTAATAAAGAGGAATTTAATGTACGATTCGCTCTTTTCTTGCACAGGCACACATTACATTAGTACAGCTCACAAGAGTTTTTCCCATACCTGAACTTAAAGGTGTAGGAAAAGATGTGAGATATCATTGACGACCTACATCATAAACATGTTCATAAAGCTAAGCTTACAATCCAGACATCGTTTACTGCATTTCAGCGAAACAAAAAAAAACTTAAAAGTGTTTTCAGATACAATTTATACTATTAATGTTGATTTAATTTTTATAACTTATAGCCATGCACACACGATCCACATCTTATGTTCACATTTTATACTAAAATATGTCTGTTCAATATATGTATAAAAGTGCAATTTTTAAAGTGAAATACAAAATGATTTGCATGAACAAATGAGTGTGTTTAACTTTTCTTTTGCTGTTGTTAAATATTAAATTAAGGTGTTGAGGTAGTAAATTAAATAATAATATAATAACTTTAATATATGGTTTAATAATTTCCTGTAAACCGCGATTCAAAGCTGCTGAACGATCCTGTATCGAAATGTCTTGAGAGAACTTGATATCATTTCTTAAATCTGCCTTGTGATCCTATGGAAAAGAAATGAGACATTATTGAAAATCAGTATAACGGCAATAACGCAGATGTCACAGTTTAAACAGAGCACGATTAAATTCGTGTTTATTGATCTTGCCTTACTCTAGCTTTCACAGTCACGTGATAAATTGTGCTCTATTATGTTCTGCCAAGTAACATGGATGATCATTGTTTAAAACCATTGGTTCCATGCAACAACGGAACTCAGGAACAGCTGAAACAAACTTTAGGCGGTAACCGTTCCCAGACATTTTAATATATTCATGTACAAATTCATGTCTTTAAGCAGGAAAGGAAATATTTTTATTAATAGCCCTTTATAGATGAAAGCTGTATAATACGTGTTTATACCTTTTAAAAGTGTGTCGTATAATTATATGGTTTTAGGTTTAAGGTCAAAAAGTCATAAATTTGAGCCAGCCTTTAATTATATATATGTGTGTGTGTGTATACTTACATACATACATACATACATATAACCAAATTGCATTTCATATTATCCGGCTTTATATAAAAAAAAGAATAAAAATAAGTTATGATAAAACACCGGAAACTGTATTAATTATTCATTTCGTTACAGCCAAAATCTATACACACACAACGCCCTCGTTCATTAGTCTCTTTATGAATCAGAGGGAAATTATTTAGTTGCTGACGTTTAACCGGATGACTTGGTGTGCTTTTATTTATTACTCATGAGAAACACGACTGGCGATAAAAAGAAATACGTGGACCGCTTGGAAAACCATTAGCCAAGGTTCAAAACGCAAAGTTACTGATTAACCGGCATAAAGAAAACCAGATTGTGGCCAAAATATTTCATAGAGATTAAAACCTGCACGTGGTCCCCAATCCATCCTCTCGTGTTCCAATATAGGCCTGTTATTGCTGGAGGGAAACATTCACCGTCAAAGATTCCTTGTAATATCTAATTACAGCCCACCATCTATCTTAATAAAGATCGTAACGGCAGGGGTAGCTTACCGCCCAGAGCGCTTACGGCTACAAATGGGAGCCAGCCATGGTGTAATTGTACAGCTAACGGAGGAAGCCGCGGAGAGGCCGGTCGTACAGGGGGGAACGGCTAAAGGAACAGCTCAGCCAATAAAAGCTAAAAATTATGTCAATTAGAGCACGAATTTCAGAGCTGTGTGTAACGTGAAGCGACATGCAAGGGGCTTTCTTAACTATAAGCTAAAAAAATGATAAATGGTGGAAAAATTAGTTTGAGGTTCCTAATTTTACGTTTACGACTTTTTTCTCCGACTTTTTACAGCCTATCTGGCTCCGCATGTCATTCGCTGAGTCGTGGAGCAACGGTGTGATTAGATTAGTCAACAATTTGCCGCTAAAGACCCGCGAATCTATCAAAAATCACATGACAAAAAACATGGCGACAGCATTGAGGGCAACACTTTAGCCATATTTAAACATACGCTTCTGTAAACATAAGTATACACATTATTCTGTACTTACGTGTTTTCATAAAGCAAGCAAACTGACCCACCACCATGTTTTACAAACATCATCGTATCGACAGACGGGAATATTTGTAATCAGCAGATGGTTATTATTGCATCAGAAAAGTAATTCTTCGCTTCTGTGCTACAAGTGGAATTTGATTGTAGCAGCTTTTAGAAATGATCATAATTTAAGTGAGGAGTTTTAGTGACAATTACGGGTATCTTATACTATGGCTGCAAAACTAACCATCTGCATGATGGCAGTGAGGCTGTGTATATTTCGGTTAAGACGGCGGGACAAACTGCCATGTTTTATGGCACTGGATGTTTTTCTGCATTGACTCTTGTATACAGGGATGCATTGCTCATACATATGTATACAGTATATTGCGCCACAGATCTAAATATACTGATATATAGATATATACAGCTCTTCACCTTCTGTTTAATTTAACGATAGTAATTAATTAGTTGTGCCACACAAAGAGGGGGAGGTAAGCCATCCACTATTTGAACATCTGGTATATAGGAGAATCAGGGGCCATCTGGTGATTATGGTTCGGACTTAAATGACGATATTACATCATAAAGTCTAGATTTAGGTGGCATTTACTCAAACAGATAATTACTGTTTGCCTGTATTGTCTAACAGAAATTACAGACGAGTAAACTAAGTGTGTCTTGCAGCATTCGAATATACTAGCCAAATACAACGTTTTCAAAGTACTGGTTTATACCGAGCACAATTGCATTGCCTTGTTCTGTCAATTGCTTCATCTGGCTTAAGGCTATGAAGAAGCTCAGTCAGTAAGCTGTTTGGTTGTGTTCCACATATAAACTCACATTCGGATGAGATAGTTACTGAAAGACAGACGATTTGTCTTCATGAAAAAGAATCTTTCGTCTCTTTCATTCCACTCTTATTTCCCAACCCAGCGTATGCAGTTCATATAGTTGAAATATTCCTTTACGAAACTTTTAATACCAACAAGCGCCGTTCAGCAGACTGTAGTAACCTATGAAGATGAGTGTTCATGGCAGGAAAACTTTCCAAACGTACATGGTGATGTACTAGTATGTACGGGTCTGTATATTCCTCTCCTAGCTGTGAACATCGCTTAAAAACACCATAATTCATGGCAAAGACTTCCCAGTAAGACTCCCTGGGTAGCTCACCATTTATTAATTAATAAATTTCATTAAATAGGATTGGCATTTTTCACCACCAAAGCTGTTAGAATACATATCGGACAACACCCCAATACATGTTTTGCTCAATTGCCATAGTTTTAGAAATGTTATGAGACATTCAACATATACCGAGTTGTTTCCCAATCAACATGTATCAAACGAGAGAATCACACTCTTCTGTGTTTTGTGAGTAAGGCGTGTACGTCGCTTTTGCAGTTTTTCAGGCAATGGGCCTATCAGAAAAAGTCAGAATGTCAAATGCCCTTTCTCATCCTAATCTGATTTCACATCAAGTCGTTGCTGAAAAATTCAATTGTGTCGTCTGAGGGGTAATTTTGCTGGGCAGAATGGACAGGGATATAAAAGCGGCAGGTTTCCACTTAGTTGACACAATACCAGTCAATAAAAAGTCAAGTGAACGGCGCTGTCCGATCGGCGAAAACAGAGATGGAGCGAATGTTGAAGCCGAACAATAAATCACTGTAGGGGACCAGAGACTAACTACAGGTTTGGGGGAGACATTCCCTACCAGCTCCCAGAGGGTCAGCCCCTCCCCCCGGGCGCCGTACGCAACAGACGCCAGCGACAGTTAAAGGGCTATATTGGGATTTTATTGAAGGCCATTGAAGAGGGTGTAGCAAAGGTGAAGGGGCCCTTGGGCTGAGAATCCCTGTTGACATCAAATCACTTCAAACAACAATGCGGTGGCACAAAGGTAATTCCACCTCTATAGGGAAATGTTTGTCTATCAATTATGCGATAATTGTCGGTCTTGAGGACCAGTCATTATTCCCCGGAGAGAAAGCCATGTAGGCAAGTTGATCGCACCTTAAATCTAGCTCCGGGGCCTCCCATTCACCGCCGTCAGTTCCCCAAACCACCCACCCTTGTTTCATCCCTTCAAACAGGACGCGATTGTATTTGCTAAATATCACTGGTCAAAACCAACCACCTGAGCCTTTGGCATGCTTCATCAAAGTGTAACGTCGTTCTAGCGTTGGACTTTTCCATTGCTTAAGTATTCAACGACAACAAGCGCTGCAATATACATTAACAACGTATCCACCTACTTGATCTGTATACTCTTTGGTCTCTCGGGACAGTTTTCCGACAGAAAAACTTCTACTCTTGCAAGGGACAATCACATGGTATTACCGGGCCGGCTTAGCCTTTGATCTTGTTCAGGTAGCCGTTATCGGAGTCCCTCGGGCTTCTTTACAGCGATTGGTAGATAAGACATGAATATAGGTACGGGTTGAATTAGTGTCAATACGAGTCAGCCACTCTCTATAAGAGGAACTATTAGCCAGACAAAATAGTATGACAAGTTCGCAGGTTGTTGAGTAAGTAGCTGGCTGTGTGTCTTAAATCGAGGCATTCTGCTGGTAGACATGTATACGACTGAAGAATAGATAGAATCACAGCGGGGCATCCAGCGACTTACTCTGAAGAAGAATGCTAATATAGGTACAAAGCATGCACTATCTCTGTAGCCATCGACAATTTGGCTTACAAAAACCCTCAGCGGAGCCGTTGATCATCGAGGCAAAGCACTGGTTCTATCACCAGTGGTAAGAAATATAATACGATATGGCTGACGATTATGTATTTAAACCACATTACTTCTTTTGAAACGAATAGGTGTTTCCAATTAAAGTATCTCATTGAAATAAATCTATAAGGTATCTTGATACACCGCAATACGAATCGCTAGGTGTGCTTAATAGATGGCCGTGGCTTTCCCGTCTGCCTGGTTTCCTTCCACCATAATGCAGACCGCCTTGGTATAAGTGAAATATTCTTGAGCACGCGTAAAACACCAATGAAATAAATAAATAAATAAATAAATAAATAAATAAATAAATAAATAAATAAATAAATAAATAAATAAATAAATAAATAAATTAAACGATTACAACATGGGAAAGAAATTGTTTAATGGAACATGATGAATATTGAAGCCAAAATAATTGCTAGAGTAGAAATACAAATGATTTCACGATGATGTGAAATATCATAATATTTATTTATTTACCTGACTGCTAATTCACGCCGAACTAAAAATATTTCGCTTATCGCAGGACATACAGTCAGGTTTCGGATGGAGAAAATCGAAGTGCCATAAGTAATAAAAACACCACAATTCTTCGTCCATGCAGGTAGCTGACAATCTTCTACAAAGCCCCAGCAAAACCATCGAGAGCTAGATTCGAGCCTGCAGCCTCATTATCCAGGTGTCGATCGAGTTCAGCGTGTTGAAAGACTGAGGTAGCGAGGGATTCCAAGTGTAATAATACATTGACTGGTACCAGTGTTCCTGGGATCTGGTTCATAGTTGTTGTCACATACGGCTGTATCTAACTCCGCGTAATTTGAGGCAGAGGATGTGTTTGTTACATCAACATAGTGGTTTTATGAATATTTGGAATCAAGGCGAAACCTAGACCTATATATGTTTGTAATCAACCTGGAAATTATTCACGAACTAGGAGTTTGGAATTTCATTTCGATCTCATGTCTGTATAGAATGTTGACTGTTACTTTTCAAACCGATGGCTATTCTCTCTGGCATGCATAGTACCAGCTTATTCACTTCTTATTACGTGTTTCTAAGGGGTAGTGCTTTAGCTTGTTTTGGAAATGGTTCTTGCGATTATCTACTTAGGATTTTTAATGGTTAACGAGTCGTATGTGAATGTCCGACTTCAGATCATATTTAGATCATACTTTTATCAGATCGATAGGAAGTCGGTAAGCGTATATATTTATTTATTTATTTATTTATTTTGTTTTGACAGTTTGCTTCAGTTTATTTCGCTTGTAACCAGCGGTATGGTCACAGTTGACGATATGTATTAAGAGCTCAAATGGAAAATCCTGTCACCGTATCAAATAGCTTGACTATGGGAGCCCTCCATACTTGGCAATATCACAGGAAGCCATTGATATATCCGACTGCTGAGGAGAAATCACGTATACAGACAGCTTTCCGATTAGAGGTTTCAGAAAATCTGCAAAAACAAATGTATTTAATTTTAATTTTTTGTGCAAATGAGACTGACTTATATGGGTTGAGATGGCAGCCTTAAGAGTAACCAGCTCACAATAACATTCGTGTCATGAAGTTGAGTTATAATCACGCAACTATGGGAAATATCGAAAATGGTATTTCATTCCACTTCAAACAGCTCTTTTCTACTTCCAAGCATATCAAGAGGAAGTGAATATCTCTATCCTGCTTTTTGATGGTTAGGCCTGTACTATTCCTTTATCGCTAAATCTGTTCCGCCGCTATATAAGTGAAATATTGTGTAGTAGATCGTTAATCACACCTTAAATAAATGAATAAACGTAATATTTCTAAAAGCAAAGTCTGAAAAAGCTTCATAACCTAGGCTCCGAACAAGGTGACGTCATCAACTCAACAGACCAATAGGTGACCAGTTATATCTATATTAAGGAGATGTAAACATGGCCTGGTATAGATGACTACGAAACGTATGTCACACAAAGGTTCAAAACATTACCCTTTAAGTAGAATCAAACCCGGACACGACCGAGTCTGTGATTGTTACGAGATCTGCTCGAAGGGATGGGCAATGGCGGCAGAGTTGATGGACGCATATACACAAGTTTTCTTTCATATCGAGTTTAGCTGAATGGCCGTTCCGTTCACGGGACACCTTGGTCTTGAGTGTGGTTAGTGGAGGTAATGACCCTTCAATGGATGCTGAATAGCGAGACTGTCGACCAAGAGACCTCAAACCCGCCCTCTTCTTAACGTAAATGGAGTTTCTTTCTTCCTAGAAAAGCAGTTGACGCCATGACCACGCCTCTTCGAGACGTTGTACGGTTAGCTGGGATCTCTAATTCACAGGGCTTAACGGCATCCCAAAGTTGACTTGTTACCAGCATCCTCTACAGCATCATTAGCCCTAGCTTTATTAGTGCTCGGGAATTAGCCTCGCGTTAAACTATTCCAGTAAATCAATTAACTCATTGTAAAGTTATTTTTCTCGAACCCCGAGGCGAAGACAGCTGAGAATAGTTAACATCGATATTAGGTTACAGGCTCAAGTATTAACAATCGTACAAACGTGTAAGTAAGAAGAAACGCTTACCACCAACTAAAACTTCAAAGCACAGGATTTTTATGCTTTTCAAGTAATATTTAAAAATTTAAAAGCTTTTATTTTTAAGTGGAACCAGACGTTCGAACCAAATTTAAGATACAAGTATTTGTATATACATAAGCATATTATTATGTATAATATATCCCACATCGGATGATTCTTAATGCGAAAACGAAATGCATTTAAATATTTTACATATACTGAACTTTTTACACAGATCTGGCAAATATGCTTAACTGTTCGTATACCAAATATGACATCCAATGGAGTACAGCTGAATCAAACATTTTAAATTATTTTTCACGCAACCATTTTATCCACAAAAACTTGTGCAAGGAAAAAGCCTAGTAAAGAGCTCGCTACTGCCAGTTTTGTCGATCTTTTGTACAGGGCAGCTTTACGGATATTCAGTTTAACCACAGCCGCTCCCATTTTCAGAGGCGAGTGATTGTTGAAATCTCCCTAATCCGGATTTGCGGTTGATTGTAACACACCCCGGTAGACTGAGCGACGACTCTTTTCTTACCATTTAACAAGACCTGGAGCATTAACAGCAGTGGAACAAAACAGTGGGCCGTTGAGAAATAATTCATTGCTTTACGTTAAACCCAATGGGCGAGAAAATCTTTGCAGGGAAGAAAAGCTTGAAAAACAGAGCGGGTGTCAACTGGCTACCCTGTCTTACCCCCGAATTAGGCTCTCTCACGACTACTGATTCTCTGCCTACAGAGAGAGGGAGATCTTTTATCTGGGAGCCTAGCTTGATCATTGTCCACAGTCTGTCACCGTTATACCTGTACCTTGGAATGTACAGTTCTTAGGTGATCACCGCGATACCATCTATCCGTATTAAACAGTTTACACTTCACTTGATCGATTACTTCTTAATGGAACACATATGCAGATGGGGAAAAGCTTTACCTGTGCGATCTCCACGCAAACCCACATTTACCGGGCAATGGTATGTAATTACGCCTATAAACAATTTGTATTGCTCCAACAACTCAGACTGACATGTGGAAAAGTGGTCATTTAGATGCGGATTGGTAATCCCTGCAATTGTGAAGGTCTAAAGAAATCCGATGCTGTTAAAGTACGCCTATTGGACTTTAGCGATATGAAACACCTGTAACTATCCAGCTGTAATTAGATGTTAGATGGAGAGTGTTCAGAAGAAACAGCGATTAATCCATCTGACTGATTGTTGTTTAACGATGTACCGATGCTAGCCGTTTTTTTGTACACGAACTGAGACATATATCTTAGTTCTGTAAAGAAGACTATCTCCCAGAATCAATCAAGATACACAAAAGAAATAATATTACAGTCATAGTTGTAAAAGACATTATACCAGTAATTATCCCTGGGTAAATGTTGCCTGATTCATTTGTATTTTTATCCCGCTTTAGCTAATTTTTGTTACTCCTCCAGTTGAATATTCCCTGATGGTATACTGGATCTAATAGTTTTTCTAGTTTAGTTTAATGTCTGACGAAAGACAACATATGTATCATAGCATTTTCCCACGCCAGTACACTGACTGAACTATAAGCGAGAATCATGAAACAAAAATTCATATTCCATTTTCACTTAAAGACTAATATTGTATTTTCAACATTATTTGATATAGGGAAATATTTTAAAATATAACAATGTA
This sequence comes from Liolophura sinensis, assembly GCF_032854445.1. Classification (NCBI taxonomy): domain Eukaryota; kingdom Metazoa; phylum Mollusca; class Polyplacophora; order Chitonida; family Chitonidae; genus Liolophura; species Liolophura sinensis. The sequence goes on from NC_088300.1 coordinate 50,719,885, forward strand.
AAAGAAGGCTTTGTTTTCTATGAAAGTACATTTTCATTTTATATGGACTCCCTAGATCGACCTTATCAGTTGTTTAAATTTGGCATGCGTTTATGGCACCTTTGGCCTATATTTTGGATGAAGCCATGACACACAAGACCGAATGACACATATCTCATAGACTCACATAATTCACACTGACTGGATTTTTGCATGCATATGAGGTCAAAGTTCAATGAGGAATAACCAATATTTGTTCATGAAATGCCAAAAAACTGCCTTGGTAGTTTTCAATATTACGTCATGTCCTCGCCCCACCCCTAAAAAAGACAATCGGCTAAGATTGTGGTTCCATTCTTGACAAGGCCGATTGAGTTTCATTTCCGAATTAATCCTGAGCCAAGACATTAAATCAGTAGAATTGTACACAGTTTACTTAACAACTTACTTATGTCAGTTCAGTGTATTTAGTGAACATAACGGTGTATACTGTCTCAAGATGAACTGTTATACTGTCTCCCTGGTTATTGTTGTCTTCTTAAAAAGGGATAACCAAACACAACCACTTGACCGCAAAGATTCTCTTTAAACAGCCCACACTAAACCGGATACAAGATGTCTTGCATGGTTAGATTTGTTCAAGAAACCAGTAGGCTAACCGGATATCGGGACTGGGGAATCCCCGTCTGCCACGACGGCGAGGGAAGCTTTCTGGGAGTGGAAGAATCGGTCTGGTTTATGTTAGCATGGATTAAAATAGGGGACAGAGGATTTTAGTAGGGCTTCTCCAGCAGATCTAGCCTTCTCAGTGCCTCAGTGTTTGATCTTTGGCATAAGGGTCTATCTGGGATCAGATCAAACTAACCCTAACATTAACCCATCTTGCGTGAAGGATTCCCCGGAAGTACGGGTCAGCTGGACAGTGACACTATAATGCCTCGTTTAAACCTTATTGTCTTCTTCCGGATGTGACAAAACTCGGAAGGGTGATAATGAAACCCAGTTACAAGATATAGATTGAGCGTATAACCACTTCCTGTCTCAAACACGAGACGTTCCAACTAACGACACTCGTTGCCGTCACCAGGGACGGAAAATGGCTGGAATACAGGATTGTTTCAAATGATTATAGTGTCTCTCTGGCGTCAACAAGTCGTAATAATATGCCAATTATACCCCAAATGATATTTCTAGGCCATGAAATCTTGTTGACGTCTATTCTTGTTGGTGGCTGTTTGCTTGGTTAATAACGTAGAAACATTCTCCCGCTCTTCTGTGTCCTCCACCTGTGAAACTGGCCGCCTTGGTACAAAGTGAAATATATCTGAGTAAGGCGTAAAAAAAGAACTGTATCTAGCAATTAATGTATTCATCTGTTTGACCTTTTTGTAAATTATCTAACCTTTTCATTGTTATTTAAATGAAGTTACACATTTACTTAAAAAAATAATTTCTAAACCGAAATAAAATACATAAGTTTTCTTAAAAACCGAAAAATGGTTTGGTATCTTATGGTGTAGTCTGAATTGAGGCCGTTTTAAAATAATGGATTTACGTAAATATTCTATGTAAAGTTTTCCCCACCCACGCTGTAAACAAATGCTCAGTGATAAATCGCAGGTTCACATTCGCTGGTATCGTATGCGAAATTGATGTTACAGACTAAGTACATGTAGGACGCCATCTTAAAACAGCTGGTTTTCGCTTTACCCGGCTCGAATTGCTCTCTTAATGCGATGTTTAACAGGCGTGTTGAAAAATATCCAGCGTAACCATCTGATAACCGAAAACGACTACTTAACGGCTAGATTAGCTTGTCGGCTTACTCGCCAGTTAAAAAAAGGGAAACGCTCGAAAAATGAAGCTGATAAACGAGTGATGAAAGGCCGCCTATGAACGCGTTGAATGCAAGATCACAAGGAGGCCGAGCAAAGCGCTAGCAACGGTCTTATGTTACGTGTAGTTTACGACTTCCTATATATCTGCTTACCTCAATACCTCTACTAACTTAAGAGGACTTGATTGCAAGCCAAACCTTTACAAACGTCGGCTATGCTTTCAACTTTCGAGTTACACAGAATTACATTGGGGTTATTCCCCTGCCTAGTGGTAGGTTTTCAGGGTTAGATATGAACCAGGATGTTCAAAAAAGTGTTTCATAATGGTATTAAATTCCTTTCGTGCTTTTTGTATTTCGTTAATTATACTTCATTAACACTGTAAATCAAAAGCGCATGAAATTAACATAAGAGCCTTGATGGCTCAGATCAAGGACATGGTTCAAGTCTTTAAACCTATGCAATGCAAAGGACATGTTACGGTAAAGCAAGAAATCGGCCCCAGAGAGGTAAGAAAGGGCAAATTTCAAAATTACAGCAAAATACATTACATTCCGAATTAGACGTATAAAACTTAGTTGAAGCGCTAATAAAATTTACATGGCCATATAAGAGGTGATTCCTTAGTAATAACCCGCCTAAACAGCACTTTCGATGAAAAACGCTAGTTTTTGGTTGAAATGAGGCACTGCTTTTTATTTACTGTATGAACATGGACGTTAACCAGACAAATACCTTTAATGAAATTTTCTACGAACCGTCAAAGTTTCGCTTTGATCCACGTTTGTTTTCATATGTAAAACGTATATCAATGTTTCGTTTTTGTCAGCGTTTCTTTTCATATGTAAAACGTACGTCAAAGTTTTCTTTTGGTCAACGTTTGTTTTCATATGTAAAACATATGCCAAAATGTCCTTTTGGCCAACGTTTGTTTTCATATGTAAAACGTATATCAAAGTTTCGTTTTTGTCAACGTTCGTTTTCATATGTAAAACATATGTCAAAGTTTCTTTTTGGTCAACGTTTGTTTTCATATGTAAAACATATGCCAAAGTTTCGTTCTGGTCATCGTTTGTTTTCACATGTAAAACGTATATCAAAGTGTCGTTTTTGTCAACGTTTGTTTTCATATGTAAAACATATGTCAAAGTTTCGCTTTGATCAACGTTTGTTTTCACATGTAAAACGTATGTCAAAGTTTCGTTTAGGTCAACGTTTGTTTTTCATATGTAAAACATATGTCAGAATTTCCTTTTGGTCAGTGTTTGTTTTCATATGTAAAACATATGTCAAAGATTCTTTTTGGACAACATTTGTCGTCATATGTAAAACATGTCAACCTTTCTTTTTGGTTAACGTTTGTCGTCATATATAAAACATATGCCAAAGTTTCGATTTGGTCAAGGTTTGTCTTCATATGTGAAACATAAACTTTATAATGTGATTAGCTTCATTACACATTACGTTACATAATCCTATTTGCCTCTATACTCTTTTCACGTTATAGTCACCTATCAAATGCGTTGTCCTGAGATTCCAGTATAAAAATGTGAAATTTATGACGTCATATTTAAAATGATGATGAAGCATTTTGACAGCATTGACTGTAAGGGGTTACCAGCTCAACGAAGGCTATAGGGTCCTTCCTATACTTACGACGGTTTCAATTAAATCTACTGGACAAATCTAGACTTCAAAGTGAAATGCGACTCTCAGATGAAACACAGATTGCAGCACAGTGTCGCAAAATCTTTTCAAATACTCGTCAGAAAATAACCGAGCGTGTGAAATAAGAGTGACAGAGTTACAGAGAGTTCCGCCAGCTTTCTATCCTTTCAAACGCAGCATTCCCACTCCTCGAGATGCCTCTTCAGCAGTCCAAAGCCACTTTAGTTTATGTCAAATATGCGCCCAACGCCATCAAACCCTGTTAGACGTCAGTTGTTCGAAGAGCTCCAGTCTGACAATCGAGAAGTAAACACAAGCCGCTACAATTTGTCACAATCAAAATCTCCTTTTTGGTGTTTCAACAGTCTATTATGTTTCGCTGGAGCAATTAGACCGCCAGTGACTCCACTCCGGTATGTAACCGAGGAATAACTCCAGTCTCTTCCAGTTAAACACCAAACTCAATAACACGACCAATCGTTTCTTCAAACTGTCAGGTTTGGAGAGGTCAGTGTCGGAAAGCCAGCGTGTTCTCAACAACGATGTTTTAAAGTTACAAAGCCATCCGTGATGATCTGCTTGTTCAAACAGGAGAAAGTATGTAAGAAACAGGAAGGTCAGTGAGGAAAGAAAATGCCAAAATGACGATTCGTCATACAAGCCTGTAAATGTCAACTATTACATTTTTACAATTTTAGTAATTATAAGCCGTTTGATTTCTTTATTTCATGTACATGTAATGCTACACTCCAGAATTTTTCACTTGTGGTGATCAGGTTTTGGGTTTATGAAACCGTGGTGCCCTGGGTAAACTACCAATGATAATAATACTTTATTTCAGACACCAAGGTCCATGTGAAAAGAAGGTTTAGCATTGTTGACGAAACTGTGTGACGCAGTTATACTTGAAGGTCATACTGGTAGGCCACAAATGGTCTTCAACAAACGTGTCAAAGAGGGTCATCGACTGCCTGTTGTCACGATACCCCGAACAATGAAAGCGGAGAATACAGTAACTTCGTTTAAACCTTATTTAGGACGTCCGTGGCGTTCATGTTTAGTGGGCTAGCGCAGCGTAATGACTCAGGAGCCTCTCACCAATACGGTCGCTGTGAGTTCAAGTCCAACTCCAGGCCATAAGTAGGGAGGTCTATCAGCAGCCTGCAGAGGGGTCGTGGGTGTCATCCGGGCTCTGCCCCGTTTCCTCCCACCATAATGCTGGCCGCCGTCGCATAAGTGAAATATTCTTGAGTACGGCGTAAAACACCAATCAAATAAATAAATAAATAAATGAAAAAACCTTATTGTTGAAGGACGAATTTGAACCCTCAGTTGCGAGGCGAGCACTTTATTTATTTATTTGATTCGTGTTTTACGCCGTACTCAAGAATATTTCACTTATACGACGTCAGCATTATGGAAAATCGGGCAGAGCCCGGGGCAAACCACGACCATCCGCAAGTTGCTGGCAGACTTTCTCACGGCGAGCACTTCAGTCGCTTTTTTCAGCTTTTTTTCATTAAGTTCAAACTTAATGTTCATCAAGGTAAATGTCAACATTATGAACCGCAATAATTGTAAAATAAAGTTACAGGCATACCGGATGACTGGCAGAAGTCGATCTTGTGGCCTGCTTAACTAACCCGTCGATCATACCCATCAAAGGGGCCTCCGTGGCTTTTGTGCTCAGCCTCTGACCAAAGCGATCGCTGTGAGTTCAAGTGCAGCTCACCCTGTCTTCCTCTCCGGTCGTACTCGGCTCGGTTTCCCCCACCATTTAATGGTAGGCCGTCGTCGCATAAGTGAAATGTTTATAAATATGGCGTAAAAGCTGAATCAGGTGAATAAATGAAATAAATAAATTCAACCCACTCATCAAGAAGTGCCATCGTGCGTACGCTGAGAAAGAATTCTGGCAATCGTCATGTAAAGTCTTGCCCTGTATACGATGAAATAACGGGCACATTTCATATATACAAAAGCTTTTTGGTAAATGTTTGAGAAGTTTGAAACAAAAAGCAGTTATCAACAAAACAAAAACCAGTTATCAACTAAAACAAAAGCAGTTATCAACCAAACGTTGCATGGAAAACATAATCAGATTATAAACAAAGCAAAGGTGATACGCTAAAATCACTTGGAAATTCCACCAAATTTCGAGCTACTTTATTAATGGTGAGGTAAAACAGGCAGCCAAAGCAGTATGAGGTATATACCGAAATCATCTCATTGCTGATGTGATAGCGGTTTCACATTGTGCAGCATGACTGGTACTGCGGCATTACTGCATGGCCGGCTGCATGCATTCAGAAGGAAGTGTGTGTTGGAGGGGGAGGGAGGGTATAAGCGCCGCAGAAACAACTTCACAGGTTTTTCTTTTTTGAAGCAGATATTTATCTGGAAGCGTGCTAATATCTGGGAGTGTGAAGGAATATACGGGCCCATCACCAGAGCAGTTAACAACCGATCCTTTGCCAGCTTGCTTGGTGCAAGCGTTTTAACCGTGGGCGATGAAAACTCTGCGATATGAGGATTATGTGGCTTGCAGGGCCTCAAAAATAATTACCCCTAATGAGTGCTGTAAACACGTTCTTGAACAGAGGCCAATATTCCGTGGACACGTTCAAAGTAATCACCATAAAGAAGACATAAGAGTCAGTTGGTACGCTGAGGTGTTGATGTCGTCCGGCAAAAGTGACTGACACTGTCGACGGAGCGATTGAGGCGCTGAAAGTCCGCGTCCTCACCTTTTCATGCTCCAAGTTTTCATGGTCGTTTTAACAAATGAAGTATTTAACGTTTTCCGAAGTACGCCAATATTTAGTACTAACAGCCGCTAATATCCTGAACGGACAAATTGCTCGAAAGTAGGCCTATACGTTTTTATCCTTTACGTTCATGTCAAGACACACATGTCGACGTGGGAAGCGGAAAACATCCCTGCAGGACGGCATGCCCACTGTCACGAGGGGCAATCTGGAAACTATGACTAGTAAAATATGCGGGCGCCAAGCGGATAGAGATTGTGCGAACCTAATAGAAAACCACTTAGTGCCTAATTAATTCACGGCGGTGCATGCCACAAACTCCGTCAGGTTCTATTTTTTCCCCCACCCCAGGTCCTCTTCCTGGGACATTTATACTATACCGTTAAAGGAATGGATCGCAAGATGCTAGTAACCTGTTCTGCGATGTTTCTCGACAGGAAATATGAAGTCATTTGATGAAAAACTGTATTAACGACCCAATCTGTTTCTCGTAAGTAATCTAGAGGATCATTATCTATGTACTTTGAAGATGTCATGATATATGTTATGATGGGCGGCATGCAGTCAAAGTAAGAAATTAGGCCAGTATAAATAGATATATATTATATATGACTTGAACCATTCTGCACACTGCTCAATTAATTAAGCAAATAGTATGTACCGATAAAAAACATAAACTACAAGTAATATACAGACTCCTTCACAAGATATTAGAACCAATATCAGTACAAGATGAACACCTCCACTTTGTGCACACTAGAGTGCCACTACAGTGGCATTTATATTCAGCCGATATAACATTATGAATTTTTGTAAATGCTTCTTGCAGTCATAATATATGTATGTATTTTTTTAATTTACTTTTTTAAGTTAAATATTAAACAACCCAATGTGCAAAAACGATGAAAAGTGTGATTACAACACAAATTTAGGCCTATCCCATAATATACTCAGTCATACCAGCATGGGGGACGACTTAGGCGCTATGTTTCCAACATTCCGTCATCGCAAACGGGCTTGTTATTGTATATTAAATGTGATGACAATAAAGTATTTTGAGCAATTATTGACCAGTGGTAGACGTCTAATAAATTGCAGATACCATCACTGCATTCCTTTTTACCTAATTCTATACTTAAACCACAGTAATAGGGGGAATGTAATTTGCTACGATTTAATTATTTAAATATGAACAGTTGGAATCAAACCCTAGTGTATACTGACAGAAGGCCATATTTCACCGGTTACGTGCGACCATGTGTCAACTATCACCATGTCGCTGCTGCTCTGTGTGTGCTGTAAGTCTCTTATTTTGAATCTCAAGTGACCGTTAACACGCTCTTCGAAGTTTGTGTCGTGGTGAGGAAGCTTGTCCAAGTTTTTGTTGATATTATAAACTACCAGAGCTTAACAGGCCGCTTCAGTGGCATGCCGGCTGTAGAGCGTCCGTCTCGAACCCAGGTTGGGTCATACCAACGATTTCAATAATGGTACTTGTTGCTGTCTCACTTGGCGCTTTGGCCAGGTGTCAGTATAATGTGACTGGATGAGTGTGTCATGTCTGGTGTTGTCGGCAAGATCCTTCAGTGGAGGTAGCACTACGGCGGCAGCTACATGAAGGCACTCCATATGTACACACACCTAATGACTGCTCGTCGTCATATTACTGAAACATTGTTACATACGCAGTAAAAGCGAAATACATACACATACATGTAGAACCACACCAGGGATTCAACGCATCTGAATCGTTGGCCACAAAAACTGCTATATTTCTATATGATAATATAGGCCTGTAGTATTTAAACTGTTATAAGTCCAGCCCATCATCGCTTAATCCACACGTGTATAGTCTTAAGTCTTCACTCCAATATACAAGTCATCGTTATAATAGATACTGCCACAGTGTAGTTACGAGTACCTTAAGAGAGCTTTGTAATACCACCAGCAGTGTACGAGGATATATAGTCCTACAAGGACCTTAGGAAAACTTTGTACCAATGTACGATGATATATAGTCATACAAGGACCTTAGGAAAACTTTGTACCGATGTACGATGATATATAGTCCTACAAGGAAGTTGGGAAAACTTCGTACCAATGTATGATGATATATAGTCATACAAGGACCTAAAGAAAACTTCGTACCAATGTATGATGATATATAGTCATACAAGGACCTTAGGAAAACTTTGTACCAATGTACGATGATATATAGTCATACAAGGACCTTAGGAAACCTTTGTATCAATGTACGATGATATATAGTCATACAAGGACCTTAGGAAAACTTTGTACCAATGTACGATGATATATAGGCCTAGTCATACAAGGACCTTAGGAAAACTTTGTACCAATGTACGATGATATATATAGTCATACAAGGACCTTAGGAAAACTTTGTATCAATGTACGATGATATATAGTCATACAAGGACCTTAGGAAAACTTTGTACCAATGTACGATGATAGTTATATAAAAGCACCTTAATTATGAAATACATGTAGCTTTGTAATCCCACCAAGATACCACGATAGTTACCGCTAGTTGTTATACAGTGCTGAAGATGGTCCATCTATTAACATTGCCATATGAAGTAGGTACACTGTGTGTATATAGACTATAGCTTTGGCGAAGGAAATGTTTCAGCTCGAAAATGTGCCTGTTGGAATCATTTAGTAATAGGCCTAACCTCTTTATCATCTTCAACAGAAAACCCACATGAAAGCGCACGATGATCTGTAGAGATCGTTTCGTCTTCCGGACAGGTATACTTGATACTGTCGAACTTACACCGCAGCAATAAATATACAATTAGATTCTTTTCCGATTTTTTGCCTCCAAAGATTGTTAGAAGCCGAAGTGGAATATTGGTACAAATTGGGTATTCGGGACGTACACACTTCGCACTCTTCCGCACAGAATATATCGTGTGTTTCTATTCTATATTCCCCTGCTGTTTTATCTGAAGACACGCTCTCTGCAAACAAGTTCTTAATCAGAAACACATTGGCTCGACGCAGATACTGGGCCAAAACATTTCCTCTGTCGAGTGTTTTTTAAATAGAGCCTAACTAACATTGCAGATAAAACCAGCGTATCCTTTATATATGCATTTTATACGTCGTTTTCCTGCATATGGCTCCGGACTCAGATAGCGCTTTGTCATTGTTTGCTTTTCTGTTACCAAAGATTTTGTTGATCTGGATAGCCAGGTTTTACCATGCACATCTGATACTGCATGAGGCACTCCCGTCACGTTCTAATTAAACAACACCAGCTATAAATGTGCGCTATTATCAGAGGCCTGCCCTTGTCTGCATAGAAACTTACACTGAATAGTATTATAGTCTTCTGTCTTTACATGTGTATACATGTGTAAATGACCTTATAACACACATACAAAAGCATTGTGTGCTGGAAAAAAATAGAAACAAAAATTTGCTACCGCTTCCTTCTGGAAATTTACATAATTCATTGCATTACTACTGTATTTGACATCTGAAATTTCAAAGAATGAGTTTACCTATATTTACTATTATTCATTGGCGAGTTACACGTAAAAAATGTCTCCACATACCTCGCATTAACTTCTTTGGCAAATAAGCTCATTATGTATCTTTTTCATGTTGATTTCCTACATTTATATGGTGATACCTATGATACCTTACCTTGGGCTCTCTTATACACAAAATTTTGTGTGTTTTTCGCTCAAATATTAATATTTATTTATTTATTTGATTGGTGTTTTACGCCGTACTCAAGAATATTTCACTTATACGACGGCGGCCATCATTATGGTGGGTGGAAGCCAGGCAGAGCCCGGGGGAAATCCACGACCATCCGCAGGTTGCTGGAGGCCTTCCCACGTACTGGACTGGACTCGAGCTCACAGCGACCATATTGGTGAGAGGCTGCTGGGTCACTGCGCTGCGCTAGCGCGCTATCCAACTGAGCCACGGAGGCCCCCGAATATTAATAGTATTTACCACAAATATCAATACATTGAATACCAGTTACAGTTTTTGTTCTAAATCTATTTGTGTGTAGTCTCTCGTCGGTGCTTTATATGTGCCTAAAGCCTTAACCACCGTTCCAAACTATGTACAACGCCTCAATTTGTATTTCAGGACCACGCGTAACTGACTGTGGGTTTAAACAAACTGTCGTGCAGGTTGTCATGTTGGCGCGCATCCCTCACTTTTCTATTGAGCAGTTCATCCCCTTTATCGACTGTGACATATTTGTGGTACCTGTCGTTATGACTATATTGCGTGTTTCACGGCAATGTATCGTTTATTGTCGATTACTCGCATTTTCCATCTCCACCGCTGTCTGTTTGCCTTTCATGTTTATCGTGTATATACCTTATCTATATTGTCATCAGTGTGATTATCTCTCTTAGCCATCTTTATTTCGTATTACTTTCATTCTACTCCATAACATGCTTATGTTGTATTAACGCACCGGTTTTACGTAAGCTGTACATATTTACCCTGATTAGATTTTATGTAAATGATTTGAATCAAAGCATGTGTGCTGGCGATCCCTGTGTTTTCTGTCGTATTCACATCATGCATGCATGCGTTTTCGTTGATCCGAACGATATGTTCACAGTCTCTTTTCAGACACCGATAACCTTAGATCAAAACGCTTTCGTTTGTTCCAGTACAGCCTTACTCTAGAAGGTTTTATGGGTACTTGGCAGGAAGTATCTGACCACCATAACTCAAGAATAATAAAGTTCAGCAAGACTTACGACACAACTGAAATATATAAATAATATAGATCTTTTCTGACGGTGCCAATTTTTGCTCCGACAGTAAACTATATTTCGATCCATTAAACAGCTGCAACAATGGTACATGTGGCCTTTTAAATACAACGACGGTTGTTTCTCGAAAGGTTATATGCATGGTAACAAAAAAATCTCCCCACATGACTCACAGCAAAAACTATCCTTTTAGGCAATTGCCTTTGATTTTGACTTAAAAGGAGACATTCTGAATAGAATTCTGCTGTAAATCGCAGAAAACTACGACAGAAATGATTGATTCATTTAAGACCATAAACTTATATGTGTAAAGTCAGTGTATATCTTAAGAAATAAATGTATTCAAATAAGACCAAATCACTTACTCAAGCCTGTAGACCGCCATTATAGCTAAAATGGTGACGTCATGCATAGATCTTCTTACTCATTTGTACCGAATTTTGTTCAGCCAGTGTTTACAAGAAAAAGGGTTTTTTCTCCGTGTGCAGACATATATTTTCTTATACTTTACCACGAGTGTCTGAACAATTTTTTCTTTGTGATTTTTATACACGAGTTACAAATATTTTTCCAAAACGCTTTTCTAATTTTCCATCTTGATTTTCCCTGGAAGATATCTCTAGAGCATTTTGGTATTTGTAGAGAACTTAGCTGGACTGACACTTGTATAAAGATTCGCGTTGACTCGTACGTAGTCTACACGTACAACATGAGTGTTGGGGAACAAGTCTGTCAGAGGTTCATCTTGCTATATAATAACAACGTCAATGTTTTGCCTTTATCAGTTTTGGAATGAAGTCTGCATCATCGCCTTATCTAAACTACAGCGTGTTGTCAGATGCTTTAGGTATCAGTTCCGCGATTGTTAGATAAGGAAATGCCCGTACAAACGAGCAAGTTAGCGTTTAATGACGTGAAAGCGACGCCTTGACATGGAATGTAATTTCTTGGCATCCCTTCTACGAGGCCAGATGGGACATTAAATACCATGAAGTGAAAAGGAATGGACTACAAATGAGCCTCCCTCGCTGTTAAACGTTCCTGGCCAGTGACCCACGGTCACGGCGGCATATTTTGGCCCACTGAAGTCATTCCGAGAGCGTATGGACTACCACAAGCCAATATAAATATGCTTGTTGTTAAACTTGACGCGGTTAATGAACGAAACACACGTGGTTATCTCCCCTGGTAGAACTCGCGCATCCTTTCTGAGAAAACTCAATTAAGATTTGCAAACCTGTCCCTGTCGACTGATGTGACCATACACTATCCAGAAACTAAAATAAACTAATATTGATGTATTGTTGTACCATGAAATTGTCTCAGTTATGTAATATTCCGTACATTCATATATCAATGGAATATAGCGTTTAGATTAGCGTTAATTTTGAAGGTTTTTGCTTCAGATCATATCAAATGACGGAAACTCAGAGGTACGTTCTACAAAGCTGTCGCAACGCTGCTTCAAGCGCGTTTACCATGGCAACGAATCTCTTTATGGACATGTATGTTGTCATGAAATTTGCGCCGGGCTATTTTGTAAATTCGTAGAACATGATTCTTAAGTCTTGAATGTATGAAAAGTAATTCAGTCAAAATCTGGGAGACAAGAGGGACTAAAAAAAATCTCAGGAAAGTCGTTAAATATTTCCAGCCATTTGGTTGCAAATTGACAACAAACTTTTTCATTTTGACTAATTGTTTTAAAAGCTACAGGGTATAAATTTTGGACTATCCGCCGTTGTGTTGTCTATGATTAGACGCTATTTCAGTCAAGTGGAATTGACGTGTACAGGCAGCTATGTAAAGTAATAATTAATTGTCAATTATCAGGTGCAAAACAAAGAGCGCCAACTTCCGACTGCAGAGGAATCTATACGCACGCTCCACGCAGCTCTAAACGAACAGCGAGCTATAGTTAAACTGGCATTTACTGTCAAGTTAAGTATGATGCTTGTTGTAGTTAGTTGGCATGTCAGACAAAAATGTTTTGTAAATTCACAGTCTCTGTTTCAAGACGGGGAAACTATTTCGTGTCCAAAGTGATCTGTCCAGCCTGGACTCTTTTACGACGAAACCACTTAAAAATGCTCCCGGGCTACTTTACCCCATAGACGTTTACATGACATATCAGGGCAGAGAAGTCATTTCCAGGGTCTTCCAGACCTGAGTATGTCTGTAAACATGTCCGGTGAATCGGGTGAGTAATACGGACAGGTGGGTACTCAGGGTGGGGGTTGAGGATACGGATAGGGGATGCGCGAAGAGGGGAGGGTGGGGAGGCGTGATCTACAGCCGACCAGGTCAGACCAGTTGTACACTGGTAATGATATTTACGCGACCATTTTACCATTGCTCGAAATCCTAAGTTTTAAGGCTAATGAACATAACAGAGTCAGACAGGCAATTCTGGCATAGTATATATAGTAAAGAAAAAAAAATTGAGAAAAGAATTGCAGAACGTTTGACTTAAGGACTTGGCATTTCACAACAGACGAGTTATTGTTCCACCCCTTGGTTAACTACGAACTTCACATCATTATTTTTCCATGCACACAATAAAAACATAAAACAACTGAACATAACTAAGACATTTTTGCTTTTCTTTTTACAAACAATACAACGCAGTCTTGTCTACACGACATTAGCAATTACCAAGGTTGCGAGTTTGGGCACTCAGCTATTCTAGGTTAAAAACGAATGAACAATTAGAGCTATTTGAAGGGAACAAGGTTTGGAGCCAGACGAGTTTGGACTGCCAAAAACAAAACTTGTCCAACAACACTCAATCTTGTGATCTCTGTGTAAAAACGTATTAACTGCAATTAAAGTGCCATAAAAATGTCTGCTCTGACAGCTCGCCTATACTTACTGAATGCAAACAGCCGAATTCATGAACATTTTCTCTGAGTAAATTAGTCTTGTAGCGATTCAAAATTATGGAAGGAATGTATAGCCGACGATTTGGTGCCTGCCTTTTGGGTCGTCGGTTCGAGCCCGTAGTGGTCTCGGCCAATTTTCAGCACTATAAAATATGAACTACATTTAGAAAGTGTAATCCTTAATAACTATAATACTTTTAATTACTGGTTATTTGAGAACAAGCCATATTGACCGTAAAAAAACCCATACCAAGTATGTGTACAATAAATTGTGTAAAATGTGACTTGTAAATAACAGAATGATGTATTTATAATCGCTTTTTGTCAGATTGACGTTTCTTAATAACAAAATAACAAATCTTACAGCCTGAATATATGATATGCAATGACTCTGGAAATACGTTTCATGAGAATATTGACCTGAAAAGTCCATTATGGTTCACGTTTAGTACAAGAATGCCTTGCACGACGCCTGGATTTAATCTGTTCACCTGAGTGGACACATTTACAATTGTTACAATACATATTGAGTAAAAAACTTTCTTGAAAAAGATTCCGAATAACCAAGACAAATAACAACTATAAATAGTTTTCAAATCAGGTGGGAATAACAAAAAAGAAAGTCAGCGTTTATAGTACTTGTTACAGGTGCATATAGGTGTGACCAGGGCGGTGGAAGATACAGTGTCGCATAGCGGTATATAGGCAATCCTTCGGTGAATATTCAGATGACCTTTTTTATCAAAATGCCCTGATTTTTTTACCCCTCTGAATAAGTTTTTCCTATGTTATTGGTATTTAAATCTATTATGTTCCGATTTCACTGAGTGTTTGTAGCTTAATAACTTGCAGTAGACTTCAAAAACGCATAGAATTTTTTGTTGACGATACAGTCAGGTCATGCAGACTGACTTTCTTCAAAATATTTTTTTTTTGAAATATTCATACCGTGATACGCCAGTGCGCTTCAAGAAAGATATCTTAGTGATTTTGGCCATGGGAATCATTATTGTTGTTAAAGAGATAAATGTCCCATACTGACTCCTCCCATTACAATCATATCGGCCGAGTCAATATGCATTTTGTCAACAAAAGTTCTTCTTTTAATCTACGACTTTGTTGTGGGATGGGCAGTGTCTGTGAAGCAGCACAATTTCATCGCCTTATCAGCTCTATTTCCCCAATAACCGATGAATCATCCCAGAGACAATTATTTGATGCTAAGGTCTTTTTCCTTCTCAGATTGCCACAGTCTTGGTCTCGGTCCTTTTACCAGCCACCCGGACCCGTAATGGGTTGACCGGACTAAACACTGTGGTAGAATATCTGTTTCCTGGAGCGGTTGATTTATCGACGGGCAATCTTGATAGGGGAATTTTAATTAAAATTCTCTAATCGGAGCAGGGAATAAAGAAAAGCGCTGCTGATGGCAGGAGAGATAAGACTTGCATGGGTGATACGAAGGGAATTAACAACCTTATTGTCCAAAGGAGGGCTGGGGAAGGGTGGAAAGACGGTTCCCGGACCGAACTGACTCAACTACCCTATTATTATCGATACAAACGAGCCACAATTCACTTTACGGGGAAACGGGACAAATCTTCGTAAACTACGGAGTCTATTGTGAAAGATGTGGTCGGCAACATGGGGTGAGCTCAATGCATTGTGGAATGACTTCCGGCCTGATAAGGCCACTTCCGGGGGTCGAACCATGGCCCATGGAACTTCATTTTAACATGCATTAGAATAAAGCCGTCACTGATAACAGTTTAACAATACATAATCTAATCAGTCATAAATTTTCGAACTGTTATTAATGAGGTTGAGAAAGCCGCTTTGGCTTAAAATTCATTATAGCTAATGCTATATTAAATTTTGGGGTCCTTTATTTTGCGACACACGAAAACGTGTCGCTAACGCTAACGTCTTCCCATGAAGTACATGTACATATGTATACGAAAATGATTTTCAAGGATGGGTATCTTTTATACCACTGAGAGTATAAAATCCAGAGTACGACAGTGATGTCAGCAAAACAAGAGTACATTATACCTATCATGTTATAAATTTATTTTAGTATGTCATCTGTTCCACCCCCTACCCCCCCAGCTCTTCCCGGTTTCCTCCCACATTGATGCTGGGCGAGGTCGAAGAAGTGAAATATTCTTGTGTACGGCGTAAAACACCAATCAAATAAATATATAAATTATTTTTAATCGTAAAACAACATCCGGGATGCAAAAATTCACAGCCATGAACGAGGGTTGTATATCTTGGATCTAAGTTGCTTTAGGCATGGCAGATTCACACTTTTATCTATATTTTCATGAGAACAGAATATGGGTTGGTCTTGTAAATGTCGACTGTGGATCAAGTCGAGCATGGGACTTGTTATGTAAGGGTGTTTTCTGTAATCCTCTCTCTGTCAGATCACTATCCAGTCATGAAGTTTGAAAAAGTTTCTCAACTACTAAATGTTTAATCACTGAATCCTCCTGGTTACAACCTACCTCGAAAAGAGAAATTTTAATTTCGTTAGCAGTGTTGAAATAGTCCTATTTTATATATACATGCTTACAATATACTTGAAATTCATTAAGACATTGTTGCCCTTCCTGGCCATGTATGTATTGGTTCAAAGCTATTAAGGACAATACTTGCGGTTTTCATCGTGTATCAAGGAGCCCCACTGCGCGACCAAGAATGCAGGGGCTAGAAACCAGTACCCTATTCATTATAAAGAAAACTCGTCATGCCAGAATTATATAATACAAAAAGATCCGTTTATTAAGATTAAGGCTAACATGATGATGTGATTAAGATAGATTTTCTTTTAAGTGATTTACGGGCCGTTTTGCCAAGTTTGTAGGGAATGAATTGCCTCCCTTGAGAATGATTAACGAACCGGTATTAGCATATCCTACGTAAGGGCTTCTAGGATTGGTTGGCCTCCCCGAAAACCCTGAGGCGTTAAACTATTTATCAACTCAGTTTTGCGATGTCGTTTTTTATTCAGTATCTCCCTGGCAGTTTGGTGATTTGTTTTGGGGAAGAAAACAAACATATTGCTAATCCATCAACGGTTATACGTCTTATGAAAGCTGAGATTAGCTGGGAGTGTGTTTAAGTCCCTGGCTCAACCCAGCGGGGCGTGGATAGCGTCAGAGGTGCGAAAGGCAAGAGAGCTACAAACGATTCCAGCCACGCCCCCTGCTCGGCGCGCGGCGTCAGGGAAACCGTTTCCCCAGCAGCAAGCAGCTGGCCCGTCAATCATCGCAAATTGTGTCCATTTCCAAGCCATTGACATTAAACATTGGTAATTGACCACAGAGCGTTCTAAGTGATGTTTGTCTATAAATAATAATAAATTGGCACATAGCTAGGGATATATTTCACAAGCGAGTCTTTGAGAAGCGAGACCTTTGCACTTATAGGATTGTCTGCTTAGCCCTCATCTGGAGGAGGCATTCAATAAAACACTCTATATGTTTAAACGCTTCCAGATTCGCACAATTATTCCTTCTTAAAGGCTGGACCGTTGACAAGACTGGCTCCTGAGTATCCGATGGTCAGTGTTGTAACAACTGACTGACACCAGACATGCTGAACAAGTGCCTCATTCTATTGAGTATCGGAGGGCTTCCATGTAGCTGACCGGTATCTTTACACGCCAAAATTAAAAGAAGGAAAACCAAAACGATACTACAATTTACATTTAATAAAAATAATTTATTACAATAATAATAAACACGCCAGGTGATATCACCCAGAATAAAACTTGTTCCAGTGACCTGTCAGGCTAAGTTGTCAAACGATTCCAATCTTCCTTTTTTACAAAGATGTCTTTCACGTATATTTTCACCTAGGAACGATGACTTTTTCAAGGCCCATAACTGTGGCGAAGGTAAAATGGCTGCTGCGTTAGTGATGAGTGTGAGGTGAATTTGGGTCTCACATGTCCTTACGAAGTGGAATATATTTGAGATGTTGCGTGTGCGGGCGAGTTGAGAGGTAAGCACAAAGAGACCACTTTTGGACTGCAGTCATTGTTTGGAAAGGACTTACCTTTCGTGACGCAAATCAGTGTATGGTTTACTATTGGTTCCCCCTGTGGCTACGATTCTCCGACAGCCTAATAAAGAGAGGAGTAAAGAAAGAAGTAGCCACTTTGGGCAAACCCAAAACCATTATCAAGACAAGAAGCATTGTCAAGATTTGTGTTGAACCGAAAATACTGACCCTTCATGTGTTGATAATGGTTTTGAATTCAACCAAAATTTCGACCTATATATAAATGGTATCATCCTCCATGGCTCATCTGAATTTACAACGTGTTAAAAATAAGCCAACTCCCCAGATATGACCACACACGCGTGTGCTAAGTATTGAATAAAATCATGTGGTCTAAAAAAAGGTTGATCTGAACCTTCGACATACATTACAGCTACATGTATCTGTTTTGTGTGACCAGTGACGTCTAACATATTGCCCAGCTCATGCTGACTTTCTCATCCGGCCGTGAGTGAGAAGGTCTGCCAGACTTTCTAAATACTGTCGGTGTGGCTCATAAAGCCCACCATATTTTTCAAATATTTGAATGCCTTTGAACGCTATCAAAAAATCTGAAAATATAAATGAAAGTATTTTTATGCATAGTTTTCAGTTGTCTTTATGTTTTATGTTAGCTTTCTCTTACTTTAAATACTTTCAAAAAATTTCTTTCAAAGGTTTTGGAAACGGGGGCTGGTTAGCGCAGCGTAATGACCCGGGAGCCTTTCACCAATGCGGTCGCTGTGAGTTCAAGTCCAACTCATGCTGGCTTCCCCTCCGGCCGTACGTGAGAAGGTCTCTTATCAACCTGCGGATGGTCGTGGGTTTCCCCCGTGCTCTGCCCGGTTTCCTCCCACCATAATGCTCGCCGCCGTCGTATAGGTGAAATATTCTTGAGTGCGGCGTCAAACACCAAACAAATAAAAAAAAATTAAAAAAGTAATCTAACATATTGTAATTAACATCACTGCTTCTTTTTTTACCTAATTCTGCTTAAGCCATAGTGCTGTATATGGGGCGTGTAAAGTACTGCTATATTTATGTATTTACAGGAACAGTTAGAACAGAATCCTAACTGAGGTAAATTGATAAGAGGCAGTATTTCACCAATGACGTGAGACCATTTGCCAGCTATCACACCGTCTTTAATTATATAACTCCTTATAGTAAAGGTACTTTGAAAGTATGTTTATTCACATCGTTTTGAGAAAGTTTATAGTCTGTTTGCTCAGGATGGTTAGAAATTTTGCGTGTTGAAAAAAAGTAACTCGACATGTACACATACACGCCGAAAGGCACCTTTTGTTATATTGTAAACATAAAACTAAAAAATTGAAAACTGTTTCAAGCAACAGGATCAAGGATTCTCGCAAGCAGATGGATTGGAAAGGCTCCAAATTGTGATGCTATAGGCTGTGTAGCGTGTATGTAGAATACAGGAAATAGTTTTGAGCACCTAATGTTGTGTCAGGCAAAATATAACCGATATTTTATATAAAAAGTTATGAATTTAAATCATATACACAAAGTTCTTAAATGAGTAGCATCTTCGTGGAAAAATGAAATACATTATGCATGCATATATCTGAAGCAATTTTCTTCACAAAGTTGTAAATAGAAAACCCTTGCCAATTGTAATGAATTAAGGCCGCTCAGCTTTGCAATATGTGCTATATGCAGACGTGAAATACGGAAATGGTC
Organism: Liolophura sinensis; assembly: GCF_032854445.1. NCBI lineage: Eukaryota > Metazoa > Mollusca > Polyplacophora > Chitonida > Chitonidae > Liolophura > Liolophura sinensis. Next base: position 50,739,546 of record NC_088300.1, read on the forward strand.
AGAATTGGACTCATTTGGACTCAATTGAGAAAACAAATACGAAACGCTTGAGAAACAATTATACGAAATGCTTGAGAAACAAGTTCGGAATTCGTGAAAAACAAATCCAAAGTTACTGTCACTCCCAATGCATGCGTGCATTAAAAATGTATGATATTTGTAAATTCTTTCAGACCACACGGATTTTAGCTTTGAGCATGCGCAGATATATGACCATCGTGTGAACTCATCAAAGTCAGGGCCACATATTTCACACCAGCGGGTGTCGCTCCCCTCGGAGATAAAACCATTTCGTTCGTCTCCGCGCTGTGATAACTAGCTCATCACCATTTATCAGCTGAGATGTTTAAATTATACGAGCCTTAATAGCAAGCTGCGACGTCTTCAGCTTTGAACTTATCAATATGGCTAACTTATTTAGAAATGTGTCCATTTCATGCCGTGTTTAATTTAGTGAACACTTTCTCGTTTACAGTGTTACCCAAGTAATTTAAAATTTTTTTTTTTTCTCACTTTTAGGAATAAAAAACAAAAATTTTTCAAAGCCAAACCAATGTTGTTGAAATATAGCCCGTGTGCAACAGTCAAATGTATACTAATTTATACACGAGCTAAACGATACACAGTCAAGTTCTTACAATCTATCTGATAGATAAATAACCAGACGTTCTATGAAATCTGACTTGGTCCCCCTAATTCGTCGCCTATACTCCTTGAGACATTTTTTTAAAAAAACCTCAAAGAATTTTTACTTTTTGATGCACGTCTACTTACCAATTACTTTCCACTAACCAACCATTGTATAACCTAACTGGCAAAACTTGCCAGTACATGTACCGGTATTGCTGTATATAAATGTATGGAAGTATCCATAATTTTCCTGCACAGCATACACCTATATAAGTGCTTCTTGTTGTGTTGTTTGTATACCAAAACCGACCCATACTCGATATTTGTACTTATAAATATATAAGTGGGGCCGGGGGTGGAGCTAACTTAACGCGTAAATGCATCAGCAAAACACAGTTTTAAAGATATTTGTATAATTACTTCGTCAGTCGTGTAAATACTTTCCCTCGTTCCCCTCAAGCAAAATGTCTCAAAGCTGAAGCAAGGATCAGTCCAAATATTTAGCATCAGGTTCTGCATGGCCACCAAAGAGACTATTCTTAATTCTTTCGCTATGTACGAGATAGTATAATGTGTATGTGAAGTAAGATTAAATTATCAGTACTTAATCAAATTATGTACTTATCAGGTCACTGAAATAAATAAATAAAAAAAAACAATAAAAAGTCGCATCTAACATACCACTACATTTGAGAGAAAGCGATGATTAAAGCGCGAATACCATGTATAGCTCAAAACTTCAGGAAAAAATTAAAAACGCATGTTAAATTAAAACTTGATGGGTTGGAAAAACAAATTGTTGGTTTGGTCGGAAATAATGATGATTACACTATTTAGAATTTCCATATTTGGCTGTATTTACACAATTCAGAAAAAACATGTTGAAATCCTTTGCTAAATTTAGAAGCATTGTACAAATATGAGTAAGCCCACCTGTTGTTGGTTGACAATACTGACATCCATTTACCGTCAAATTACATACACCTATTTTAGCCGTAATATATTATTAGTGTATATTTCATTGGTGCCTATGCCTTTACAGCACTTTGGCTGTGAAAATACGTGCGGTCATTGTTACAGTTTAGTATGAAACTATGCCCAATTGTACCTGAATTTACAGAAAAGAGCTGTTCATCTATATAAACAAATGCACTGTAGCCCAATATGCCCAAAATTTACTTGAAATATACTATTTCTTATTACAGTGTAAGATGATCTGGGAAACTCGTGTTTTTCCCGGTGGCAGCTTGGTCTGAGCTTGCACATCTCCCACAGGGTCAATATAAACAGGTATAGTGTGGGCAGGCCATGTATGGAAAACCATTTTACTGGTTTGTCTGCAGTAAAAATGATCGTAAAGAAAAAAAATCACATATGCATTCTAAAATACCATAGTTGTTTTTGTTTGCAGTATGGTAATTGGAAAATGTTCACCCTAGAAAATGGCCAATAATGGTTTATATCTGTAGTATTTGGTATACTGGCAAGATGCCCACCTTGGAAATTGATCCAATAATCCGAAATACGATCGCGTTTTGCGTGTGCAACATGAGAAAATATTCATATTGGCAAAATGATCCAACACTCGAAAATGGGGCAGTGGCTCGTGTCTGAAGTATGGCAGCTGGAGAAAAGTCCACCTTGGCAAAATGATGTCACACTATAGAAAATACGACGGTGGTTTATGTCTAAAGTGTGGCGATTGGAGAAATGTCAACTAAAATGATGTCACACTTGACAATGGGATAGTGGTTTCTGTTAACAATATGGAAACTGGAGAATGTATACCATGGCACGAGCTCGTAAATGTTTGATCTCAAATAAAATCTCAGATTTATAATAATTTGTGTCTGCAGTATGATAACTGGAATAATGTCCAATTTGGAAAACGAGGACACCCCCGAAAATACCACAACTGATGTTATAGTGTCTGCAATAAGGCAACTGGAAAATGTCCACCTTGGAAAATCATCGCACGTCCGAAAATACGATGGCGGTTTGTGTCTGCATACAGTATGACTATAAGGTAAACCATGGAAAACAGTCTCACGTCCTATAATTCGATATATACTGGCTTGTGTCTAGAGTATATGATATCTAGGAGAAATGTCAGTCTCAGAAATGGTCCCACACCTAAATACATGATGGCGATTTGAATCTACAGTATGATTACTTTAGGGAAATGGCCACTTTGGAAAACCGTCCCACATCCGAAAATAGGTAAGTGGTTTGTGCAAGTCTGCAGTATGATACATGTAAGAGGAAAAAAGCCCACCTTAAAAAGTGAAATAACATTGAAAATTACGGGAAAATATAACTGAGGAAAAACACATCTAAGAAAATGAAGACAAACCCAAAAATGCGACTAGTTGTGTCTGTAATATGGCAACTGAGGAAAATGATCTTACACACGAAACTTTGTGTGAGGTTTGTGTCTGCTTCAGAGATGTCCACTTTGCAAAATGGTTGCACACCCAAAAACACAATAGTGGTTCTGTCTGCATTATTGTGAGTAAGGGAATGTTTATCTGAGTAAAAATGTCACATATCCGAAAATACGGTATAGAGCTTTGTGTGCATAGTACAGGCGCTAAATTGGCAAAAATGATTTTTCTTGGAAATTTGAAGATTACATATATATATCGTAAAGAAATGTTCGTTATAATGTGCAATAAATGTCTCCTGCCAAAGCAAATTTCAAGAAATTATGTAAATAGTTTCAGAGACAATTTTTAGTATTAAAACAGGACCAAATGTAAAAGAAAAAGCCAGAATTGTATGTGATATCCAATAGAGCCTCTATGATGTGGTAGATTTCAGGCTGTACGTACTTTTTTTTTTTTTGGTTAATTATTTGAATATTATTTCGCTTAAATCGTGCTAAACTTTTCACGAATGGAGCATATCTAATATTCATTAGATAATATGTGTAAAGTAACAAAATTTTATGTATTGCATATTAAATAATTGTACCACCTTTTCTGTACCAGGTGCCCGATATAGGCAAAGGTTTTGTTTGTTTAAAAAGTTTGTCAGACTTTAAGAATATGTGAAAAGGTGCTATAAAACGGAGAGTGTGCAAGTTTTAAGAAACGTGAAGGACAGAAAGGGCATTTTTCTAATATTTGTAATATTGGTAGGAAAATGGTAGGAAATATTGGGAAATGACGTCATCGATGAACGTACTGGGAACGTGGGACCAGCTTAAAAAACTCCCCCCAATTCGCGCTCTCTCTCCCCGCCTCCTCCACCTTCTCAACAAAGTTATTTTGACAACTACCACCGTTGACATCACCAGAGCAGGTTACTTGATTTCCGAGCTGATCGCCGGGACCCTACGAAAACTGTAGCTTAAAGCCATTTTTACGTCCCAGAGTAAAGTTGATGAACTTTTTTTTAGTTTATAAGTTAGGCACATATATAGTTTGTGCATGTGAAATCATGAACGGACTACAGTGGAGGGGAGACAATCCGCAAGCAATCGGCTACTTCACTGCACCAAATGAACTCTAGGTCTACTACAAGCGCTTAACCAATAATACACATACAGTTTAGTTTAGTAACGACAACTGTACACAATTCTAGTAGGTCAAGACATTCAGATCGTGTATGTTAGAACAGAAATGTACAGAAATGAGAACATAGTGGATTTTTATTTAACAATGACACATGAACCCACATGAACGCAAAAATGGAATTTGGAAATAACAGACTGTGAAAAGTGGTTGAAGGGAAGTAACTTTGTCAAGGGAAATGAGTTGTCCACCCTTGTATTGGTAACTGCGGCGCGAAATGTCAGAAGAAGAAAAAAGTAATCTCGAACTCTGAAAAAACAAACAAACAAACAAACAAAAAAAACTATATACAACTACGTGCCAAAACGTACAATATGGTCAGATCTTTGGTGTTATAGCCCAGGTAGCACTATAAATGCGTCAGTATGCATGGGACCGACCTGTTAGAAGGAGATATATATATATATATATATATATATATATATATATATATATATATATATATATATATATATATATATATATATATATATATATATATATATATATATATATGGCCGAGCCGTTAGCATGCCAGTGCGGCGCAATAGCTCAGGAGCCTCTCACCAATGCACCTATGGATGGTTGTGAGTTTCCCCCGGGCTCTGCGCGGTTTCCTCCCACCATAAAACTCGCCGCCGTCGTATAAGTGAAATATTCTTGAGTACGGCGTAAAACACCTATCAAATAAATAAATATATAAATTTTTTTTACATTATTGTCCATGACGTCGTGAAGGACTTTTCTATATTTATGATTGACTATATGATTGACAATTTCTTCAGAAGTGCATTAATGTAGGCCTAATGTATTGTAATGATACATATGAAAGAGATATAATTGACAACAAATACAAGGTTTTGAACAAATAAATGAATGTAATATCACTTGGCCCATAAAGAACGCCGCAGAATGGCGAAAACCTGAATGATTTTAAATTAATCTCTTGTTTTTCGCCGTGCTTTGACCAGTCGCGCCTAAGCTGAATTGACTGTTGTCTCTTGCATGCAGTGTCCGCAAAATGTCATTAGGCAAAAATAAGAATGACCAACAGACTACACTACATGCACCAATAGACTACAACAATAGACTACACTACATGCACCAATAGACTACACCAATAGACTACACTACATGCACCAATAGACTACACTACACCAGCAGACTTGTACCCAGTTAGTCTGAGCGGGAAATGTGTGTCAAGATTATTCCATCAAACGTCTTCATTCTTTGTTTCTTAAGTTTTACAATGAGTATAGTTCTCTTGTAAGTAAATATGGACAGCGCGTCCAGAATCTGTGGCGCTCTACTTCATGATGGTGTCTAATTCCACGTAAGGGTTAGGGGCCATATATTCATCGGGTTGACCGGCCCGGATAGCACAGCTGGTAGAGCGTCCGCTTCGGGACCGGTAGATCCAGGATCAATCCTTGATCGAGTCACACCTAAGACTTTAAAAGAGGAAGTTGTAACTTCCTCGCTTGGCGCTCAGCATGAAGGGGATAGTGCAACGACTGGTTGACCCGTATCAGTATAATGGCTCGGGCGGGGCGGCTTACTTGCCTTCGGTAAGTCGTCTCAGTGAAGCAGCACTGAATAAAAGAGCGGTGGAAATCCGTCCTGCAACAAGGAGGCACATTACACGTACATGCACCCTAATGATTCCTTCGTCGTCATATGACTGAAAAATTGTTGAGTACGACGTTAAACCCCAAGCACTCACTCACTCACTCATCGTGTTGAATTTGATCGCCTCGTTGGATATGTGAACAGTTGCAATCATAGCGCATCTGAGATACATATTTTGTTATGGACAACTGATATTCTAGCATGGTACATGATATGAATATTGATTTCATTCAGTCGCCTAGATCATATCTTGCGTCTTTCTAACATCTTTGAAAACTGGTGACTGGTTCTCTTTGCATGATTCCGTCCTATTTTCGTACTTTATATACTGTCTTAGTTCTTTGGTGGATTGTGTTTTAATATAATTAACGACGTACAGCACAGAGAGTAAAACCAGAGCAGCGACGACAGTGTGATAGCTGACATAAAGTTGTTTTGGGAATTGGCCTTTCGATTATTGACCTGGCACGTCCTTATTGGTTGACGGATGGTATACAAATGTCTAATACTACGCCTAGATTCATATCCTGATCAAGAACTGTTTTCCAAAATTCGATGAAAGTATTTTAGAAATTCGACTTAAGATGACTTCTCCAACATAAGCTGCGCACGGCATCTTATAATGGTCGTATCAGAGGGAAATTAAAACCCATGGAAGTGACATTCTCAAAAAAACAACCCCCCCCCCCCCCAAAAAAAACCCAAAGAAAATGACAAAATTTTAAAACTCTACCCCGGTACATCAGTACCCAGAAGCTCCAGGGCTCTAGATTCCCATAGACGTAGGCCTATTTATTTTTAAAAAATTGTAAAATTGACGCGGTTATTTAAAAATGGAGAGAGGGCGGGGGCAGTTTAAAAGTCTATCCGAGCACATTAGGCGAAGATACGTTTCCCTAGATTCCCGTTTAGACGGATTATTCATATGTAATTATACATGTACCTGCATGGTCATATCTGGGAAGCCTTTACAATTTATACTGATGATGTTTGTACACGGATAAGTTAATTAAAATCAGAGGGGCCCAATCAGTCAGTCAGTCAGTTCACACGTCATTCTGTCACAAATCAGATGTCCGCACTTTACCACTTTCGGTATTTCGGGTCGTTTCATTTTTTGTCGACAAAGAGATGACACTTTTTTATCCTGTTTTCGGACATTGACAGTTTTCCGTGTGTTTTGTCAAAACGATTCATAGCCTTGAATTAAAACATTGGTACATGGCTTCACCATGACAAGTTACAGATCAATTATGGCCGTTTTGTCCTGTTTGGACAATTTACAACACTTTCTTTTCAAAACAGTTGGTTATTCTTAATTAAAACGTGGAATACAGATTTACCAAGACAGGCCAAGTTCGCGTTCTGGTATTCTCGTGCATTTTAAACAACATTATGAACATTTTTGGTCTGCTATGGGCTTTGGCATGTATAGCAATACTTCTGACGGTTCAAAGCGATAGAAGATATGCTTTCCCCTCATTATTTCGGTCATATCATGACGGTGAATACGTATTTCCTTTTGCCTACATGTATAGCAGATTGGTGCATGCCAATGCTACGACTTATTTATAGGGCTTGTCAAACTGGAACGACATAAAAATCTTAGCAGACATATGACGCCCTATGGGTGCCGAGGTGGTCAGCAAGCCAGCACGGAGCATCCCACAAATGCGGTTGCTGTGAGTTCAAATCCAGGCCATGGTGGCTTCCTCTCCGGTCGTACGTCGGAAGGTTTTCAGCAGGCTGCGGATGTCGTGGGTTTCTCCCTGGCTTTCCCCGATTTGCTCCCATCATAATGCTGGCCACCGTCGTATAAGTAAAATATAACTGACTACGGCGTAAAACACCAATCAAATAAGTAAATAATTAATGTACTAATTAATGTACTAATTAATGTATACTGATCGTCACTGAGCTAGCCCGGAAAGTAGACATACCAAGAATCTATATCAACAGATTAAAACAAAGGTGTGCTCAAGGATGAGTGATAGAGAGAAATGAACATTGGTAAATTTTCGGAATCTTTCACGATGTAAATGGCCCCTCATCAGATGAAGCATTAGACTATATCCCCACCCTACCGACGCCTTTCATAAAGAAATTTGCTTATAGAACTTCTACAAAATTGAACATACCCGATATATAAAAAAAAGAACACGGTTCGAAGGTTTAATTTTGCTTTTATATAATCTAAGTATGGCAATTTAATTATTTCTTACACCGGTAATTAATCTGTGTACAATTTTAGGTATGTGAATGTCTATGAAGGCTCATTGTATTTTTATGGTCGACAGAATGTTGAAAAATATTACAACAATGGGACTGTATCGGTGTAACTGTAATCAGAGAAAATGTTGACATTAAGTTAAACGGCGAAAGTTCTCTTCTATGTACATGTATATTATACATGTAGGCCGCCTATATACCGGTATCTCAGAAATTCCAGAAGATTTTAGCAAGCTAAGTGAATGTAACTGGTTTAGTAACGAGAATGAGAAGTTTGGTACACTCAGTGATGTAAACTTTGACACGTGGACAAGTCACATTCCAGAGTTATTTGTAGGTTTGTGTAAGACGATCGCCAGCTTCCGAGGAGAGGATTTCTTCGAGGGTCCAGAGGTGTCTAATATTTAGCAAAATATTACCGAATACCAAGAGATTAATTTCGCGTTTCACAACAGATCTTGGAGAAAACACGTGTAAGCTGAAGTATTCAAATGTATAAGCTGTTATGTATGTTTTCTTAGACCGGATATTTCAGGAATAGAGCGAGTAAACATTGTCACTTGTGTGGAGCCTTGTATTAAGTTACAGCCACCTTGCCAGATTCATTAATAGGCTACCTCTTCTGTCTTGGAGGTAGAAATGTCTTCAAATAATCTGGGATGGTAATCGTGCTGTTCGGGGATAGCGTTCAATTTCAACTTTTCCCATCAGTTTTTTGAAAATTTTTGATCAAAAACCAATTACATACTGTAAGTATGTCTTTTAGTTTATGTTATAATGAAAAACTTTGTGATTATAGAGTCCATTTTCGGTGTAAAGGCTCATTATCTCGAAAGTCAGTAAGCCAGTTTCCGTGGTGAATCACTTTGACAGTTTAGCCTAGTCGCTGCCGCTGGACGGGAGAAGCCCATTTTTGGACGCCCGTTAACTCTAAATTGTTAACTTAAAGGAAGCTTAAGACCACTCGGCGTCGGTGGTTATAACGTTTTGTTATCCCATTGAACTATTAAGAGATCAAATCAGATTATCCCCTACAGCTGTCGTACCCCTGTAAGCATAGCTTAATCCGCTACTGGTTTTCGATCGCCTCCATTTCCGCCGCCAGTGTTTACGAAAGTGCGGAAATTTCATTGTTTACGCTGACGTACGAAAAAAACCCCCCAGAGAAAACCTCTTTTCTGGAGTATGAATGCAGCGAACGGTATTGACTTTCAAGTAAAGTGCTAACTACCATGAAGTAATACTGTATGCCATGTTTTAAAGGAGTTACATGATGTACACCATTAGTCTTTCCCACTTGTTGACTCGCCACATGTTGAGTTGACAAGGACACTTTTGAAGACTGTTTCTATGTTTAGAAGTTGTATTTCTTTTGTTTCACCGCTTTAATTGTCAGTTTTGTTAATTTACTAACTATAACATTGATCTTATGGTATGACTGCCAAGTGCTGTTCAGGTTTGCAATGTAAAACTACGTGAGTTATGGTCATGTTGATGTCAGGCTAGCAGTCCAGGTCATCACTGTGTGCTGTTTGTTGTCTTCTAGATCCATACAGACCTGTGTATTCTGGTAATTAACCATGGCAGATAACGGAAATAATGAGGATGATGCTCTTCCACCCCTCCCCAGGGGAAGCTACAACATCAACTTTGACGAACTTGATGAAAACACAAACCCTTTTCAGACCTCAAGCAAAGTGGCCATGTCACCTATGCCAGCCCGCAAAAATCAGCCGACAACAGGCGCGGATGGAGATAATCCATTTCAGTCAAAATCTAAAATAGGCCGTTCTCCACCTGGCTCCCCAGCTCCTGATTCATTCTTGACCCCTCCCCCAGAGGAAGCAGGTGGCGATTTTGATGACAACATTGACCCTTTTGCTACTAAAAATGCACTACAGAATTCTCCTCCACTTCCACGTAAAACAGCATATGAAATTGTAGAAAATACTGTGGAAGATTCATCAGAAACGTCCCCACCTAGGCCACAGGATGATGATACAGTAGCACTTTGTGAACTGCCTTCACAGCCTGCCCAGCCCAAGATGAGAAAGACCCCATCAGGCCAAAAGGCTAAAGCAAAGAAGAAAAGATTGTCCAAGGAGATTAAAAATGAAGTGGCGCCAGCTTCTGTACCTGATATTGAGAGCCAGACAGATCCTATTGCTAGTCCATCTGATTTATCAACATTAGCAAATTCTGCATGTAGCTCTGCAAATCTTCAAGCTACATCACCTCAGTCGGCAGAATCACCTAATAACAACAATAACAAGAAAGGCACACAAAATTTGGAGGGCAACAGTACCCAACCTGTTGCAGTACAGGAGCCAGAATCTAAACCACAAGATGCACCAAATCCCTCAAAGTAAGATTTTTTTTGTCATAAACATGCATCTGGTACATGTGCAAATAATTTGCAAAGGTGTAATGTATCTTGAGGGATGTTTTCTTCTTTAGTGTGACAGCCATTATTGAATGACTAGCATGTATTGTGGATCTAAATTGGTTTCCTCCACCCATAGAACTGATCACCATCATATACGTGAACAATTCAGTATTGTGTTAGACAACAATCAAATATATAAAAAATAGATTGATATGTACATAGTTTCATGAGTTAATACAATTAAAAGCTTTTGTTAGTTAGGATAAAACTGATTTTATTCAAAAGAGCTTAGTAGATGAATCAAATGTATATATACTACAATACTAAATTAATATATATTCGGCCTGAAACAATTTCTAATGTAGTTTATTTACATCTAAGACTAACTGTGTTTATATTGGTTGCACAGGAGGAATCATAACATGTTTACATTCAAAGTACATATGTAATATGTATGTAATATACCTATTATAACATTATGTATGGATCTGTGCCCTTTGGTGCTATTGGCCCATGCCAGACACAAAACCAAGATGAAAGAAATGGATATATCTTATAATGTTTACTTTTTAAATTTTTGTTTGTTTCGTGTTTTTTTATGTTCTTGTTCTGAAATTTATTACTAACTTGATGTTAGATAAGCTTGCACTTACACGTTAATGATAATGAAGATTCGGTAATGAATGAATGATTATGGCTAAATTCCACATCAATATTACAGACAACTATATGGTGGCAATCTCTGATAATAAGCACCTTACATGTATAATGTTTGACTTATTTGCAGTACCTATACTCTTGGTACCTCATGAGTAATATGTGTTCAATACAAACTTTTAATCTTGAAGAATGTTGAAGTTTTCTTGAAACTCTTGATATCTTTGTGGCAAGGCAAAGGTCTGCTTTTTATGTTGAGGTTATTTAAGAGTTGTTTTTAATTCAGTTTCAGGAAAAAGCAGGCCAGGATAAAGAAACCTGTAAAACCACTTAAAAGTGTGAGTACAAGTTAAATATGTCAAAAACTGTCTTTGCTGTCTTTCAGGGGAGATAACTCTCTGATGCATTTGTCTTGGCGATGCCCTGAGGATAAATAAAATTCAAATAGCAGACTTATTTTAACCATATGCATTAAATGTCAGAAATTATTCATATCCTTGGTAATTTTATCTAATAAGTGAAAATACTTGCACTTTTTTACATGTACATATGTATAACTTACAACTTAAAACCTTACCCATACATGTGAGCTTAATGGCCATACCAGGTATTCCAAACTTTATATATGCCATAAAGCCAAGTGCAACCAACATGTCAGAGTGTAGTAGGCACAGATATTATTTATTTTTTTTATTATTTAGAAGGGGTAAATCAAAGTTGTGTTTCAGTAATGTATAATAGTGGATACGTCTGGTGTATTCATCCATATATCTATTTGATTGTGTTTACCTGAGAGTCATTTGAGAATATGGTGAACTTTGCTAGACTGCCAAAGATTTCTTTTCTGTAAGAGAATAACAGGTTTAAGGTCATTGGCTCTTGCTACATGTATGTCAAAAGTGGTATTATAGGCTGATTAATCTTATCATGCATGTATGTAGATGAACCATATGGAAGCAGGAGTGCATTGTAATAAGAGCCTGGCAGTGAAGATAAACTCTATTTGCCTGTTTTGTATTGAAGCATATATTGTTTTTGGTGTGACAGAACAAAGCTGCTGAAGAGGAGATAGAAATATTTGCCCCACCATCAAAGCCTAAAGCATCTCAAGATACAGCGGCAGATCTTCCAGCTGAATCTCCTAACCCTACCTCTGGTACAGGAGAGCCCACAAATCAAGGGACACAATCTGACCTGTTTGAGCAGGAAGGCCCCTCACAAGACTGGAGTCAGACAGACGACGGTATGGGGGAGAGTGTACAAGATGACTTCCCAGGGGATTTCCCAGCAGATGAACGGACAGGGGGCAGTCCGGAGGGAGAGTTTGTGGATTGTAAGACCAGTGTACATGAGTTTGGGACAGGAGATGACCAGGGCTTGGGCGACATGGGAGATGAGCCTAATGAGGAATTTGTACCTGCTTCAGATGGTGAGAAACATCTGGTTTTGAAATTGATTCTGAAATGTATACATGTACATCAGCGGCAAAACATCTTGTAATTGGTTGTGTTGACATTGCACGTTTTCCCTGGGGTATTACCTGCTGGTGAATATTTATGTATCAGTTACATGGACATGTTAGTTGGTTTCATTTTGACATGCAAGAGTTGTAGCCCTTGTATTTTAACACAGATCTGAAAGTAGCTGAACATGCACATGACTGCAGCACAGCACCAATCATATACTGATGTACATGTACACGTTGTGCTGTTTTCACATCAGAATTTTTAATAATCATGCACAATCATGTACATGTACACTGGATGCATATGTGAATATTACAGTTTATTATATGTGGTTCAGCTTGTATAGTTAAATATCTATTTTTTTTTTCTGTCATTGCAACTGTTCAGGTATAGATATTTGTAACATACCTCAAGCACTCAAGGGGATGAATATTAACTATAGTTGTTGTGAAAACAGTGAATGAACATGCATTCATGTAAATCTCTTATTTTTACTTTTATATTTACAATAAGTCTCTGAATACACCTCATCATTTGTCATTTTTTGTTGTCCAAGTAAAAAGTACTTGCTGTACAAGTACATGTGTTTGACTCATTGTAGTCACATTTTACATGTGCTTGTAAACATGATAAACATAGGTAGTAAAAGACATTTTCCAGTCCACACACATACATGTATATGCATGTGTGCATCTATCTTAAGCAAAAGTTAAGTGTTAATGAGGATTAATTTAACCTTAGGCATTTTCACTACTTACTAACATTCATAAAGCTAGGCAATCTCTCCTCCCTGTACATGTATGGTTTTGTTGGTCAGCTGCATGTATGTGTAAACATGAACCTGCACATAGATGTATTATTGTTACAAAAAGTATGTCAGGTCATATAAATGTAAATTACCATGACAACCAGTACTGTATATGCTGCATGGCCATGATGGTAATATATATGTGTGCTTATTAAGTAAGTTGATACGTTGACTTACATTTATGTCAGGGTCACATGCTGAAAAATCTTGTTGCAAATGATTGCTAGACTGACAGATGAATTTACCTTTGATTCATTGAACAAAATGTATTTAACTCAGTTTGTATTATTTTGAAATAAGCCTATAGAATTACAAGCAATGTTACATAATTCAGAAAAGTGTATTATTTGACTTCAAATCAGTGATCATTTTCACAAAAAAACTTTTTTGTGTGAAAATGGTTTGGACTAGGTTTTAGTGCTGAAAGGTGATTAACCGTTTTGTGAAAGTGGAGCGAGTGCTACAAGGAATTTTAAATTATATGTAAAAATGAATAATTTCAAAACTAGTGAGAAGACACTAAATATACCGTATTACATGGATTAAAAAGCTGTAAAAAAGCTTAACCACGAGTATACTGTAAAAAAAACAACTGTTGTTATAACTGGCCAGGAATCACATGATATATCTTATTGATTATTAATGAGTAAATTCACATTCAGCTTCGTACAATGATGTACAGGTACTTACTGCATTGTACATGTTGCTTACTTGAGTATTAAAAGCGAAGGAATAGTTGTATTCATGTTGTTTACAAATTGTAATACAGTAGTGTTGTATATGCATACGCGAAGCATTGTTGCATGTAGAGATCTTGTGGTGCAAATTTCCAGCAGGAGTTCTACTACACACATACTACCAAGTTGTACATTTTGACAGAATCTTGTCCAGATGTGACCTGAATGTGGTGGGCACAGGGCTCAAGCAGATAGTACTCCACTTTGGTACTGGCACATGCTCATAGCACACAATGAACCAAGTTTCTCAGGTTTTATGCCCAACATGCACTTACTATAATGTTGACCAGTGTTCACAGCCTCAGCTGAGCACAGGTGCTGTAGCCCCCTCCAGTTACCATAGCAACCACATGAACTGTACTGCCATGTTGACCTCTCAGTGACTCAGTTAACTGTTCTGAATGGGTTTATCTGAGGTTGGAGAAGTCAGTTAAGGGCCACATGTACCCTGCAAGCTTGTTGATGAAGGAGGTTTGGGAAAATACATGGCCATAATTCTTTTTTTTTGGCTTGAAGTGATTCAAACATACATGCACTAGCTTCTGGTGTTTAGTGTGGCATGTGCATTTTAGTGCTTAGTGCAAGAAATATTGGGCCGCTTTCCTCAAAAGTCACAGATCACTCTTTTATTGATCCATTTGAATGCACTGAGTGACCTTATGAAACATTCTGACCAGTTCAGTTGCAGTGCATGGATTCACCTCAGTGGCCTGTCAGCCTGACATCTGACACTCAATGTTTCAAACCTCTGAGGATGTGAACTCTTCTTGAATTTATACTATAGTATCCTTAAAATTTTTGGAGAATGGTCTCTGACATTTTGTCACAATTATGAAACAATACAGTGAGTTGTTTATCTCATGTCACACAACGACTGTAATTTCAGAGCAGTACACATCATAGCCTGTGAACAAGGTTTACACTGAATTGCACAATTGGCATTCTTGACCAGACAAACCACATGACT
Organism: Liolophura sinensis; assembly: GCF_032854445.1. Lineage (NCBI taxonomy): Eukaryota > Metazoa > Mollusca > Polyplacophora > Chitonida > Chitonidae > Liolophura > Liolophura sinensis. Next base: position 50,754,609 of record NC_088300.1, read on the forward strand.
GAGAAATCGTTCACAGTCTGTATGGCAACATTAATCTTGCTGGATAATATGGGAAAAGCCAATAACACTCCTAGTTTAAATTTTAAGCCTGCAACTGAACACACAGATGCAAGTGCAAAGAATTACTTTCTGAAATTGAAATATCAAATGAAATGTGTGTTATTAAGACCTTTTTAGCTTGGGTACACATTCACAAAACTTCGTGTAATTTTTATGCAAGTTTCATCTTACAGTGTCAATGTAAATCACATTGGAAGATTTTAGGAAGTACATCTACTATGTATAACATAAATTTGCCTGTCCAAGAGCATCTTACCCATCAGTCTTAGTACAGTCATACTGTCAGGCATGTCAGAGGACTATACACTCCCATACTGACCTGCTGATGTCTGGATCTCATGCAAAGTACATGTTTGTTCACCATGGGCTATAGATGTGACTTACATGTATACATGTACTGTCATGTGATTGTCTCTCTGCTGAATCACCATTGTCAGCTGTATATCTATACCCCTATACTGGCCTTTGACTGTGAGCAATCCTCATTAAAGAAATAAAGCTTTATAGGTGTATGTGCCTAAGTTTTGAGATAATAGCAGTATAGAGTCATTGCATGGCCTACATGTAGATGCCTTGTTCAAAGTTAGGAGTCTCTCACCAATGCAGTCGCTGTGAGTTCAAGTCCAGCTCATGCTGGCTTCCTCTCCAGCCGTATGTGGGAAGGTGTGCCAGCAAACTGCGGATGGACGTGGGTTTCCCCCCCAGGCTGTGCCCTGTTTCCACGCATCATAATGCTGGCTGCCATCGTGTAAGTGAAATATTCTTGAGTACGGTGTAAAACACCAATCAAATAAATAAATAAATCAAAGTTAGATTGTCAACAAAATGAAAACAAGAAACTAGCAGGCATGCAGTGTATTTATTTGAAAAGAGCTTACCATCAAGTTTCTCAATAATTCTTAGTGTGAATAAAACAATATACATAAATCAAAACACAATCCATCAACAATGTATAGTTTTGCAAACACCCTGTTTAATTATCTATACTACCCATATTTGGAAGGTCCTATGTAACTGGTCTGGAGTATATGCCTCACTTCTGTCTTGACTGTAGGGGACCATATACAGATCTCCAGAATTGTGCCACATTCTCCTGAAAACTACTTCTCTTGTAGAGTTTTATTCGAAAAGTATGTTTGTCTTTCACTTTGAGTTAAACTCCTTTGTAAGATATCAGATTTGATATCTTTTTTAAAAAAATTGTCTTATTTCCTGATGCCTCCTCCGTTTGACACATGTAATTTGAAGATAACCCCCAGGTTTCCATCTACTAATTTACGAGTGACTTTGAAGTATTGTATCCATGTGTCATAGCTGGCGGCCTGTTTTGACTCAAATGGCTATTTTCAGTGTTCACGGATCCAGATGCTTGGGAGATGTTGGAAAAGCTGGGTGGAGAAGGAAATGTGAGTATTACTGTCAACAAACTTATGATTATTTAGATGTGGCTGCAATTTCCTGATACTGCTGAGTTTGTCTTGATTCCCCATCATTTCTTGATGAACCGTGTTTTCCTGTCATTTTAGCTCTAATCTGATATTTCTACATGTAGGTGTAGACACATTAGAGTGTAAAGACTGACTCAGCTCTTGTAATATGGGACATGGCCATGGTTGTACTGTACATGTCAGAGACTTTGTAATGCTTCTCTTTTTCAGCAGTGATGAAGTTACATGGAGGTAAATGCAAGTTTATGATGCTAGGCAAGATCTACATGCACCCCCAATATCTTGGCCTTCTCACATTTCATACTGTCCCCACTTTCACGAAGTTTCATCAATTAGTTTTTCATAACTCAGTTGGATATATTCTGTTTACACTGATGGCAAAAATTGAGCTCATTCAATATATTTTAAAGGTGTATAATAAGTTAGATTCCATTTGGAGACATTGTAAACCAACATGGAAGTGGATAAAGTATAACAAACAAAACAGTTATATATCTGTAATCTAATATGAAGATTTGCAGGGTTCAAAGTCATCTAGTATGTGAAGGAATTAGCCCAATTTGAGGTGATCATTTTTATTCTTAGCTCTTAAAAACAAGTGAAAAACCAAATATTTTGACCCCTCTGTATTCTAAGAAATATTGCCCTGTGAACACATATCCTTGCTCTGTGAAGAACGTGTGTATCTAGTAATGGTTGACAACATAGAACTTTACCATAAATTTGTACGTTGAACAGTATTTATGGACTTAAATGTCCAATAATAATTGTAATAACTGGACCTACAGTAATTATTCCATTATAAAAGTGACATCTAATTTAGCATTTGAGTGTGCAGAAAAGGCAAGTAAAAAAAGGGATTGTGCAGGAATCATGCCTTGTGCATACATATTTGATACCTTCAGTCAGAAGCTACAAGTTACATGTAACTTGTGATTTGAAAACCAGAATAATTCAACTAATTCTGGTTTGAAGTTTCTCTAATTGTGCCTTCACCTTAAAAGCTGTCGTAAATAACCTGTGATCTTTTGAACAATAGATGACTAATGTTATGTTATATTACAATGGTAATGGTGCAAACGTTGAAAGGAGTTGAAATTATTTAATGCGGGTGTGCCTTTGTATTGCGTGATCATATACCAGTTGAGTTTCCTGGAAGAAAATCATGTCTTAGCAGAACAATAAATTGTCTGTGTTTGTATTAGTTTAAGGACACTGACCTGGCCAGACAGTCCCTTTATGTGAAATTTGACCCACTGAATCAAGTTGAAGACCAGATGAGGGGTAAGTTGTAAATGTGTGTGTATGTGTGTCTCAGTAAACAGTGGTGTTCATTGTTGTGGACATTAATAGTGACACAGATTAGCACTTTTCTTGTGAGCAAACTGAGGAGTGTGTGTTGAAACTCAAAAGTTTCAACAGGACTGGCCATGTTGAATATCTCTCTTGTTCTTTCTTTCTTCTACTTTTTGTTCTCCCTTTCTTTCTCTTACGCAATTTTCCCGGCCATCATTTGCTTACCAAATTGGATTGACTTACATGATGATGTAGTAGATAGAATAGGAAGTTTCAAGTTCGAACTCTTTTAACCTTGATTGTAGAAAAAGTCTAATTGTATCATATGACCTGTCAAAAAATATTAGGCAATTATTTCTGGTCACACTCACTATGACATGGGTGTCTGAAAATCGTCTCATGAAAAGTAATGGAGAGTAGACGAATGATTGAGAAACTTGAGAATCTGAACGTTTGCGAACTTTCAAAGTTCCTAAAGGAAAGGGATGTCACTTGTGCCTCTGGAACACAGTGAGACAGGTGATCAGTAAATTGATGTCAACACAGATTGCCTAACTTTTTTCACGACACATAAGTACTGTTATTATTACCTTTCACAAATTACAACAAAAGAGTTTCAACTCAAAACTCCCCCAGTTAATTGTTTGTGTATTCACATGGCCATCATTCATACTGTACATCTGGCTGAGGTTGATGCCTTAGATATAGTTGTATTGAGAAGAACGGTAAGACGTATGTGTGTAAAACCTATCACAGAAATGGTGCCTGTACAGACTACAATGATATCTATGGTCATATGACAAAAGTTGTCACATGCATGTTGGACTTTAGAAATCTGTTGCAAAAGTGAATTCTAACTTTCTTGAGACATAAGCCATGAAATTCCATATCTTTGAAGATAGTGTTACTTGAACATTTTGCCTCATTAGTGAGTAGGCCTTAGGTTAAGGGGGCTAAGCATCAGTGGGGTGAATTTCTGTCTAATATTATATCTTCAGCAGGGAAATACATAAATGTGTGACCAATGCAAAACGGGGTTACTTTCGTCTTGGTGTAGATTTATTTGTAAATGTAAATTCAAAGCATATGTGGCATTAAGGAATTTTGTTTTTAAAGTAAAGTGCATGTATACATGTAGTTTGAAGTAGGAAAGTGTCTAATGAGGTAAATGTACGTAGTTTCATGTGCTTCACTTTGACCTTTACTTCTCTCTACCACGTTGTAAGTATGACAAACTACAACTTCGTTAAAGGAAAAGACATCTAAAAATCTAAGTAGGCATCACTAAGTATATCACTTAAAACTGTGCATAAATATACTTTCATTCATTTTTTTTTTAGATTTTTGCGAAAAAACTTAAAGGCGCTCAGACATTTGATTTCTAAGATGGGCTTTATGGACCATGCTATCAGAGGTTAGGAACTTTGACATCACAGGAAGTTTGTTCAACTCTAATCATGACACTGAATGTTGGAATAACTCTTTTTACCCATGAGTGAAAGATTACGGAAATAATGTTCCCAAAAATTCCTTTCTTCAGACTTCCTAAATATTGTCAATATGGCTTATAAAGCCCACAATAGTTTTCAAATATTTGAATGCCTTTCAACGCTCTCAAAGAAATCTAAAAAAATAAATGAAAGTATGTTTACACATAGTTGCCAGTTGTCTTTATTCTGAACCTTGCTCATATATTGGCTTTCTTTTACTTTAAATTATTATAATTTGTTTCAAAGGTTTTGGAAAGATTAAAATTGACATTTTCTTGTTGGAAAACAATATAGATTAACTCTATAAGTATGTAACATTACAGATTAGTTAATTCAGTATAGTTTGTTTTTAAGGGCTTTAGATCAAAATTGACATTTTATTGTCTGAAAATTTAATATATAACTTAAGTGTAAAAATGGTTGTATTTAATTTTTTGACATTTTGGGTATCAATATTAAACAGGAAATGTCTATTTAAGAAAGGAGTAAGAGTGCATCACAGAAAAGTGTTCCTATCAAAATTGGAGAGCAATCATAATGACTTTACCATATAGTCGTCTCTTCAGACCCCTGTGGCCATTAATTTATTGCCATGGTGAACCATTAGCTAATGCTATCGCTTGTACTCCGAGATTCATCGCTGGAGGTGGGAAGATTAAATCAGGTTATCATGTGCTGGTGCGGTATGGATACGGCAGGACTTTCTGGGTGACAGCCTGTGCACGTAGTTTATTACACATGACCCAATATTCAAATTAGATGCTGTAAATAGAGTGAGACAGAATTAATCCAGAGTCAGAGTAGTTCTTAGTCAGGGTTTCATTTTGGCATAAAGTTTAAACTCTGCATATTGCAACCTTTCAATGCAGGCAATCTGTATGCTTTTAAGAAAATTTTCAGGAAACATTTATGGACTGCTAAAAATAACTACTGATTTTCAACTGTGACAACAGTTCAGTGAAATTATTAATTATATTTTTTTCCACATTTAGCACTCATTTTGTATGCATAAACTGAAAAGTGACATATACTCTCAATATTTGATTGTTAAGTTTATTCAAATTTATATTTCTTCAGATGTCATGCACATTCTAAATATTTTCTTCCATTTAAAATAGACTATAGATCTATATCTGCGTGTAGTTTAAAATTGAAGCGACAGGTAATGTGTATATAAATATAATTCATGGCCTAAATACGTTGTACGTGCCGTGGAAATGATGTCAATTTCTTCTTAACTTCTTTTCAGTATGATCTTACATGTTTTAGAGACATTAGGGTAATGCAGCGCCTGTGTTTGTTTTTTCCAGCTGTTAGTCGTTTTGTTGCCTCACAGTTTGACATGACTCATAGCAGCTTTGATGGTTTTGTTTGTACAGAGTTCCCAGAACACTGTTTTCTATGACACCCTGAACATTACTGGCCGCTGTGATAACAAAATTGGAAAAGCCAATATGATGATGGCAACAAAATCCTTTGTTCTAAAACCGGGATCCACCAAAAAACATCTGAGGCCATGTTATGGAAGGCTTGGGACATGTGCTTGTTTTTTCAAGATCAGGACAAATTAATTCTATTTATCGAACTCAGAGATTATTAAAATATATTGCTAGACAGTTATGCTTAAGTTTCCATAATATAAAGTTCTCTCAGGCATTACAGGACGAAATACAAGGATATTTTGATACCTTTTAGGGGTACCCACATTGCGGGATACCCCAAAAATAAAAATTATTGGAAATACTGTCAAATAAATTGTCAACTTTGGTGTTGAAAAAAAAAATCCTTATATTTATTTGTACTGTTTTGTAAGTAAGTATGTAATTATTTGAAGTAATAATTTCTGGTTTCTTGATATCTGAAGATAGTTTAGCCCCAAATTACCGGTCTAAAAGGGTGACCAGATTAGAAAGCTAGGTTTGGTCCTGCATTACAATTTATCCAAGGCCATGTATGTCAGAATGTAGGCCAGATAAAAAATACATTATGAGTACCAAAATTTAATATATATGTTTATCTTAGCACACAGAAATACTGGCAGTGTTTCACTCTTTGACATCATGTTAAAGTTCTCAGACTGATACCAGGGTTCATTTATTTATGGTAATTACAGTCATGGATGTTGTCCTGCATGGTTGCAAGATTCTGTGAGCTAATGTGACAAGTGCAGGCGGGCGTTATATGATACAGATGTACCCGTATCGTCTCTCTAACAGTCATCAACCCACAGACACTCGGCTTTTTATCGTACTACATTACATGCGCCAGCAGAATCCCTCTATAAAAAGTAGTTAATTTGAGCAGCTCCATCTTCAATGTCAGCCAGCTGCTGAGTCAGCCTGTAGACAAGGTATTTATAGAGAGCTTATGGCCCAGCTAAATAGATATAACATCCCTAACATCTTTGACCAGTCTCTTCCCATTTACTCCAAAGTTTCCTTCCTCAGTTTGCCACAGTGTTGATGGCGTTTTGGCTGTTGTTCAGACCTTGTTTCTCTTTTTGCTGCTCCGTTTATATCTCATAAGGAACATATCAGGCAGACAGCCCTCTAAGCGGCCAGGCGAACTTTTCAACTTCAAGAGTTTTAAAATACTCTTAAATGTGGACTTGTGGCTGTGGTGCATCCATATCATGCTGTAGCAAAACTTGCCTGCATACCGTGGAAGGTGAAAAGATGATGAGGCCCTCATTAAGTACATGTAGCAACTTAGAGGTGGTGATGAACTGTGATCAGCTGATGCACAGTTGAGATGTCTGCTAGCTCTTGATCTAGCTACAAAAAAATGGATCCATGCACCTCAATCTGGCAGGTGTGGATTATCTGTGATGACTATGGAGTTGATACTACCTGTCTTCATGGAGTCTTATCATAGACATATATCTTGTGAGAGTGGATTTCCCAACTTCCCTTCAAAAGTATAGAGGCCGTGTTCTGTTCAGCGTGCACCATGTTGCGTAAACTGAGCAAACTCGCTTCCCGAGGTAAAGGTAACTAATTTAATCTCCTTTGGCACAACTGGTTTTGGTGTGTTTTTAACCTTTTGGTCTGACTGTCCAATCTACAATGATATATATTTATATGTACTGCTAAAATCTTAGATTTAGCTAGATTTTGAAATCAAGCTTTCTGATTTCCAATTTGTCTTTTTTTCCCCTTTCTCTCCCATGTCAATTTTGTCAGAATAAGGGGTTTAAAAGACACTGAAACACCCTCCTGGCTAAACCTGCTGTTATAATCAATCTGAACACAGTGTTTCACAGCAATGGGTTTTTGTTTATAAGTGCGACTTCCATGGGGACCCCAATATAGTACAGCCAGAAGTGAGCTCTTATCATATTCATAGTAATTAATACATTTGCCAGGACATCCACATGGTCAGGTTGCTGTTATGATGTTAAGCAGTAATGTAAGGTGTCCTTCTGCCGAGTTGTGACGAAATGAATAAATGAACTACATGTACACCTGTGTATTTCCAACATGACAAATTGGATTACATTCGGGTGCTTGGAAATCATGATATATGGGGTTTTTTTGATTAAAATAAATGGCCAATTTTTTTATGGAAAATATTTGCCAGAGTGGATATTTTGCTATTAAAGGAACATGTAGGAAATACATGTAATGTATATTTGTTGGATAAATAATCGCAGAAAATAATGAGAGTTTTTATGGCTGTAAACCTTGGTCTAATTAGTTTGTGTAATAACATCATATTTTTTTCATAATAAGCCATGGGCTTATCTGTTAATATTGGTGTCTTTCCTGTTCCTAAACATATTCACAGACCAACAATTAATATGACCTATCTATCACATGCCTGGAAACAAAGGCCAGTTTTTGTAGTTTGTGGATGGTTCATACATGTATTGTTATGGTAATAATGTAAAAAAGTGAACTGTGATGGATTGCCATATTACCTGTAGGACAGTGAAAAGAAAGTCAGGTAAACAATGCACTGTTTGTCAGCCAGTGTGATACCTGGTTACTTACCTGTACAGGTGATCTGTCTACATCTAACACTTCAGCTGACAAAGGTAGGGCTTTGACTCCTATCTACCCTATTCTAGTCTTATTGAACTTTTGTGCATACATCACTTTTTTACACTAATTAAGAAATAATGCTTGTACTTGTATGAATTGGATAGTAACATTTTGAGGGTGTGTACTTACGGCTGTATGTACTTCAGGGCTGTTATTATTTCTGGACACTTGGTCAGGTATCCAACCTCTTTGTTGACGTTTCATCTACATTGTGTACTTGTATACATATTGTATGCCAGTTATAACGACATTTGGCTAATAGCAGGTCTGATATCTGTAACATGGAATACCTGGAATACATGTAAATATGCATGCTTCACAGATTACCTTGATGTATTTATAAAACAATTGTGTCAGATATTGTTGATATGTTATGAAAAACAGAAAGAAAACCAAAATAGCAAAAGTACCCTAATTCTTCTAATTTTTGGGATGCTTGGTATGTTCTTTTTAAACACTATACTTGTAATTGTATCAGGAATATTTAGTTTCTTTTTTCACATGGTTAGTACATCAAATGACCAACATATTCATACCATTACTTTCCCCAAAAAACTGAGAGCGAAATGTAATTCTTTGCTTTCAGCATTACTGATGTTTCCTAAAAATTAGAAGAAAATAGGGTATTAATTTTAAACATGTACGTGTGTCATTAAAGATGCTGCTTTGATTACATTTCTTCCCAGTAGTAGAATGCCACACTATAAAGTGTTATACTTTATAGTGCTATGAAAGCAGCCTCATGCAGATATTGTTTTGTGTTTGTCAGTTGGAAGTTTGTACATGTATGTAGCTGTAGTTTGATTCAGGTATGGCTGATATGCATAACACCGTACACCTATGTTGGCACATTGTCAGGTTGAGAAGGGCAACTACATGTAGCCTATCCATCTCACTGCATTCATACCTCCATCAGACCACATCCCAGACATTCCAGGCCTTGTTGTTGTTGTAATTTGCTGAATACACTAAAGGCACCATCTAGCCAAAGCTTACATACAAGTAGGCATCAAGTTCAGTTAGCTTTTCCTGGGCGGGAAGTCCTCTGAAAATCTTTGTGTGTTGAGTGGAGGAAGTATGGTGGACAGATTGACTATAATCTGATTCAGCTTCAAGCCAGTTTCAGTTTTTCTGCAGGAAAATCTGTGACATGTGGACGATCTGCACTCATGAACATGTGTTCTCTGTTCAGGTTTCTGTTTGGGCCTATAACTACGTAGATGTACATACGTGTATATGTGCACATGTATATAAGATACTGCGAAGCTGACAGATACATGTAGCTTAACCTTGATACACAGCAAGCTGGGACTGTCTACACGTATTAGATGTGACTAATACTCCTGTGGATTATACATACCTGTGATTTTATACCTAATGAGGTGTAACGAACATCTCTGAGACACTGTTCTCACAACATCAAGTCAGTTTATAATCAACTGGTAAATTATAGGTCTGAAGAAACAAATCTTATATTGATCATGGGTCAGAGTAATTCATCAGTGGTGGAGACTGAAGGTAGGTCACTTCACAATATTTACAAAGCTTGTATGTAAATATTTTTTATGAAAAATTTGGCTCCCTGCTGGCTCAGATTTTTTAAGTGTTGGACTCAGTTACCTGTTGAAGGGCAGTGCTTCCAGCAACCTCTGCCAATGATGTGCGCTGCATTTGTAAGCCTGACCATTTTCATAGAAGCTAGTACATTATTCTTGAGAGTAATAAGCTATTAAAATAAATAAATAGTAAAAACTACAACAGATAAATCATGCTTTGTAAATATTAACGATGATCCATGTACATAAATATGACATAAGCAAACTTTTTGATATTTGAAGTATGTCATTGTTTGTGACTCCCATTGAAATAAGTGCATTTGAACATGCTGTTACTGATGACCTCAGAGTGGGTCATATGCAGTGTTATCACTGATTTATGAAAGGGTACAAAGCTGTGTTTAAGCAGCCTTTTATATCATACACAACAGGGAGTCATGGTGTGATTTATTTGTGTATATTTTCTTTGTTGTGTTTATGCACTGTACTGAGGAGTATTTCGCTTGCATGTGTTTTTATATAATGAAGCTCATGTTTATTTTTGGTATTTTAAAACTGGACAAATATGTAAACCTAATGAATGTGTACCTGGCCAGACACCTGACAAACCCCCTGATGTTAATGACCCAATGACAGCTGTATGTAAATTCAAACATGCAACCCCCATTTGCCAAAGACCTCCAGAGAGCCATTGATTGGCACCCTTTTACACCATTTCATTTGTTTATTTGATTGGGTTTTTTTTTTCAGTGGTAAAACCACTATTCACCAACCTCCTGACTGTATTATATAGGGTTGTGTAAACTGCATGGATTCCGGAAATTTTGTCAAGGGTCATCATTTCCTAATGCTTAAATTATAAGGAATAATAATACAATGTAGTTTATTCTATTTTGAATGAGAACTTGAAAATTGGAGATGGTATGTGATATATGTTTGTTCTGTCTAATAGAGAGCAAAACCGACATGCATTTCTGCCGAATATATATCTCACATGTCATGACACATGGCCGTGATTGAGACTATTCTTAAGTGGCTGTCCAATCACTGTTATTATCTAATCAGGTGTGGAGACATGTGCACAGATCTGGAAAAAAGAATCTCTCGACTTATGTCTATATCAGTCAACTACAGTAGATGTTGCTTACTCAGTTCATAACAGATATATACATACAGTGTACCTGCTGGTATGGGGGAAGAGCCAGACTAATGTCTGACTGTGAACAGAAGCCACTTGTGGTGTTTCATCACACAGTTGTTACTATTTCCTTAGTGACCTCATTTATCAGTACCAAAATAAACACCAGCAGACTTCTTTTCTGTATCTATGAAGCATATGTTGTATAATACTGTCAGCATGTGTGTACCGGATCCGTTTGTTTACTAACTAATTGTGACAACGAAACAGCTGGATGCATGTTTGAAAATGCGTTTTAACTACATCTACTGTTTGTGACAGGAGAAGACTGTGTTAAGACTGGTATATCAGATACATTGTATGGCATTTCATCGCATTACTACATGAGCTCAGCAGATAAATTCTCCCTAGCCCCCTTGGTAACACATAGATATCCCTGTTCTGGTCACCCTGCCCTGGATCACCCTACATATGAGGTACTATGAACCTACAACAATTAGATCTATTGTTGCTCAAGTGGTCTGGCTCGATCACTATTGTGATTTTGAAGAGTGAAATAACTGAAATGTTTTGTTGTATTAAAATGATTATTAATGTATTAATATTATACCTGAAAGCTTTATATGGATATGAATCTCTGAACATGGACATGTAAATTATCCTGGAATATATAGAGGTTAATATTTTTTTAGTCCATATGATATAAAGGCTTTTTTAAAGATTTGTTTTCTATCTCATATGTTGACAACTTGACAGTTCATTTCTTTTAATCATTCTTCCTTGTGAACTAATCTCATTGCCAACGGTGACATATTGCTCTGTTGTTTATACATTTACAAAAAAAAAATTGCAACTCTATATGAATTAGCTCTCAGAGCTTTCCTTGTTTCTTTTATTGAATGACGTGGTTGCTAAGGTAAACAGTGCCCCACCCCACCAACTGGTTGACAATATCTTATCTCCAGCTCTGTCTTCCCTATCTTGTCACACTTTACCATTCAGTAGACAAGTTGTGCAGCAATTGAATTATCTTGTGTCTTATCTTAAAGGCTAATTCTGTACATTGAATGCAAATTTGACATGTGTAATTAGATTCAGTGTACAATGAAGTCATGATCCCTAACATCAACCTTTCTAGTTCATGAAAATTCTCCAACCACATACCCGTTTATCTTGCATGTATGCATGCCTGTTGTGCTATCTTTCTAGCTTTTAATGGAATTTTCCCATCCTGACATGAAAATTCCTTCATCGCTGCACACCCTACATAAAGTAATTGTACATGGAAAGTAAATAATCATTAAACTGCTCAATTAGTCATGGACAGCTTTAGTTCACATGTTGACGTACAGCGCAGCAGTGTCCCAATCAACTCATCAGACCTGGAAGGTGTTGGGTTCCTAGAGAGTACATACATTTCGAAGCATCGATTTTGTGGATCAATATACGCCCTAGATAGGGATTCGTGGTTCACTGTGCCCTCAGTCAGTCTCGCAGATCATGCGGGCTGGAGCGCTTGCTGACTGGATAGATCAGTCCTCATGCAGAGACGGTAAAGCTGGTACCATTACCGCTTGTCAAGTAGTGCTGGTATCAAGGCTTATACCATCACTGAAGGCAGGGAGATTATTACCACTTTAATTCCATGCCAGTGCTGATGTGTATGATGTCAGGATGATTCTACCTATGGTAAATGTAGGCCTGTATTGTCTTGTATCCAGAATTATTCTGATTAATTATGCATTTTTAATGACGTGTGGCGTTGATCCAGTTTAACCATATGCTGTCACGAACAGTCACATGTAGGTTAAATGGGGAATGCTGGTTGGATTAAACAGTAACAAGATATGCTTGAAGGACCTATCCATACCTTGCATTAATTTATTCTCAGGTGATATGGAATTGGTAAGACTGTGAATTTGTCATAGCCTGATAGCATCAGCTGTCTACCTCTGTCTGGCTTTATAACTAGATATACATATAACATGCAACTAATTTGCTTTAGCTTTAAGGGATGGTAGTTAATATAGGGCTGGAATTAGATTTGCTTGTATTCTTCTGTAAAGTCACAGCTGGGCAGTAGTTTTGATTTATAGTGGATAAAAATACACTTACATGGATACTAAGTGATGTATTTAAAAGCATATTTGCAAGATGCGTGGAAATATTTGTTGTAATTGTTGTGAGTTTCTTAACATACTTTTGTTGAAGTGATAACTAGATCAGTGGTCATTGTTGAATGGCATATCGTCAGGTACAAACTGGGGTTCCCATACCTTCACATGTATAGTTCATTTCAAAATTGGGAAGGCTGGTGCTATATTGGTTCATGTGGTCACCTTGTGGTTCTATCAACCAGACTACATAATGCTCTGTTCATGCATGTGCATACTACATAGTGATAGAGCATGGAATTTTATCATATAGATTCACTGTAGCTTGGTACACGCATGGAGCCACAGCGCTGGTTGCTGACCATTGAGTTTTCTGTACACCAAATAGACTGGTCCTGAAACTGCATATCATTCAGGCCAAGTGATGAAGTTTAATCTCCCAGCTGGTAGTGATTAGTGTGTAGTAAGGATGGGCTTTTATACTGTGTCAGCAGACTCTGTATGGTATTGGCAGCCTCATTGTACAAATGGTCATATACTCCACCACTCATCTGTTGACCTCTAGGGTATGTATGCATCATCCTCAAACCCAGTATGTTCTTATCTTATACAAGTATACATGTAAGCATTCACATACAGGCATAATCAATTTAATAATTTATTCTGCATATACATTAGCCTAGTAAGTGTGTATTTGGTCTAGGATGCTTGTATAATGGCCGTTGTATTGATGTACATGTGCAAGATGCAGCGGTATTTCTTCGTTACAACACTGAGGTCACTCTAGATAATACCTTGTATGGTATTGCCATTATATTATGATCTAAGGCTTCAGAGATAGAGTTGTATATTTATGTGAATACATGGTACTTAGACACCCATACTTACTCATGCAATAGTACATGCACATCTGCTTGTACCTCAGAGCTCATGACAGCCCTTTGTCTGGTGAACATCATGATGTCCATGTATACGTATAAACCCAGAACTACAATGTATAGTTGGGCAATACTTTCTTCTCATATATCATATCCCTTAGATTTATTATGTAAATGATCAGCCTATAATCCTCCCGCGTGGCTGCTTTATTTATTGTATCCATGCTAATGAATCGTATAGTGAAATGAATACATTTATTTATTTGATTGGCCCAGTTTCCATCCACCATAATGCTGGCTGCCATCATGTGAGTGAAATATTCTTGAGTATGGCGTAAAACACCAATCAGCTAAATAAATAAATTTATTTGAATGGTGTTTTACGTCACACTGTAGAAAGAGAAGTGAATACATGGATTGTGCACTGTACATGACAGATTATCACACTACTTACTTTCAGAAATTGATAATGTATTTTGTACGTATTTAAAAATATACCCTTGTATCATTTTATAAAAATATAATAGATTATTCATGTATATTATTAACATGTTGATTAAGGGATTCATGACAAGGAACTAAAGAAGATTTACGTTATGTGGGAAACTGAAGCTAAAATTTCATCTTGCGGGCATATCCATGTCTTAGATTTACCTCTTTTCCATGCATGAGCATTAGTAAAAAAATGCAGAAATGTTGACAATGAACATTATGACTAGCGCGATCAACTTACATGAATGTAAGCGGGTAAGTCTGCATGCTGAAACAGTAACGATCATTGTGTTTTTATTTTTCAGGTAAATCAAAGGAGAAAGTGATAGAGGCGCCTGCACTGGACGGACAGGGGTAAGCTTATGTAACATTTTATACAGTATTCAGGCAGGTCCTTTAATGGGCCATTGTGTAAGTCAGCTAGCCCTTGACCAGTTAGGTCAGACTGTCAAATTCTGTTTCAGCCTGTCAGGTGGTTGGATGTTCGTAAGAAACATGTAGATTTACATATATTGGTGTAAGCAATGTGTGGTGATATCATGTAGGTTTTAACTGGTTTTCATCTCATGTAAACCTGACAGCAATTGTACATGTAGATATTCTTGTATGGCATCCAACAAAATGGAATACAAGACCAAATTTATATAGCCCTCCCAGAAAAATGGTCAAGTTTTCTTTGTTGGTAATACAGGTATATATGTACATGTACCTCATTTTCCTTCAAGCCTGTATCACAATAAATAAGGATACCAATTATAGTTCATAGTAGGCTCTAGTGATGAATGTATGCATGTGCATTTGAGATAGCCTGGATTATTGTGTGGCCTAACACAACAGGTATGTTATTGTACATTGTACTTAAGAGTAATGATGGAAGACATGCTGTTACATGACATGCTTTGGCCGGGGTAGTGGGTACATGTACATCAATAGATACTTATGTATGTGGACTTAAAGAAAATCCTCGTGGTATATGGGTGTGAATGTACATTTTCTTGTGCAGCGTTTCAGTGTGATCTGGTTGTCTTATATGTGTATGTATAGTGGATAAGTATTGATTCCATTAACCATTGCTCAGAGAACTGTATATGAGGAAGTATATATAAGTATACATTGATGTATATATAAGACTTGCGGAGAATGACTCTAGAATATAGGTCTTTAGGTTTTCCATCATACCACATCAGGTGATCGAAGATCTGATTCATCTAAAATACACATGAATGTCATCGTGTTGACAGTATGATTTTTCCCCACATACAGATGCTAGAAATAAGAATCAAATATTTACTCTGGAGTAAGTGTGACAGCCATTGTAGCCTGTAGTCTATAATTACACTCCAGGTCATTAACCTTCAAAAACGACTTTTCTCTTGTAGGCATGCTTTTACCCAGATGTTACTCTGTAGTGATACATGTACATGTAGCTAGTGTATGAGGAGAATTTAGTACCTAAGAGTATTCCCTTAATACCAGGAAGCGACGGGCTTTTGACAGATTCATGTGCATAAGGTCATCAGTACATATTATAAATGATTATAATTGTGTAGTATTTAGTGGACCGGCCTGGATGTTCAGTACTGTAAGATAAGCCTGTTGGCTATAATACAAATTGCCTCACAGTCACATACATGTACATGTATTATAAACCTGACATTATGTCCCCACATTATGCCCAGTGGTTTGAGGTTACACTATTGTTCCCAATGACCAAACCAGTACTGACATGCCTGTATTCATGAAGTAAAGCTGCAGTATGGGCCTGTAATGCATTGAATCTAAGTGCAGGGTGTAAACTGTTAGGGTACATGTAATGGTCAGAAGGATATATGTGTACGTCCCATAAACTGCACATCCTGTCTACAAACCAGGCTCTCTGATAATCTAATAGACGAACATGTAAGTGAATATCCAATGAGGATTGATACGCCTGTGCCATGAACAGCAAGCTTTGAGTGAAACAGCTTGTGATGAGCTGTGGCAGAGGATCCATTGTGGATATAGCAGAGATGTAAACCTACATGCAATACCTATACATCTCCAGTGTGTATGTGTATGTACATGTTCAGTTGATTGATAGTCGTGTTTGTGTATGAACAAGGTCGTGTCAGAAATGGAGGACTGTGAATTTGAAGACAGGTGGGTGAATGTGCATGCAAAATGCAGAGCAACCATAAATGAAACAACAGTGATCTGATGAATTATTGTTTCATTACTAAGATAATCCTTGCATATATATGAAAACATCTTGCTTCCTCAAATAGATGATTTCCCAAGTTGTTGTTGCAGTGTATACATGTAATTTTAATTATCTAAGTTAATATGGTTATTAATTATTTACAGGAACATTCCCTATTGTTTCATATCAGGTTCTTTATCAAGGCTGCTTTTTAAAGCTGTTTTCTTGGCAAAAAGGTTAATTCGAAAGGTTAATTGCACAGCCATTGACTTTTACAGAGCTGTTGTCAATAGGCCACTCCTACAATGGCATTTGACTACGGCAGATTTTGTAGTGAAAATAAGTCATCAAATTTTCTTTCATATAAACTTTATATAAAAATATATGTAAGACATGCAAAGTGTGGCTTTGTAGTTTGTGGCTCTGTAGACCATGACATTGTAGTGGCCTGTGTCAGTTGCATGTCATAAAATGCCAAAGTTTCAGTGACATACTGAACATCCAGATGAATGAGAGAGGGCCACAACATTTCATGATGGTCTGAGGGGAGGCAAGCCATGGTGTTTTATTCTTCTTTAAATTAGGCAGGATCTTCAGATTTGTATGGTTTTCTTCTGGTCAGATATATCTTATGAATTTCACATAAGCCATACAAAATAGTAGAATAATTTAACATAATGAATGACAAGTAGTGCTGGATAAATTGGAGTAGGAAATGTAATATGTTTGCTGTTCACCTTTAAGGAAAATACATATATTAACAGTGAATTTAATGGCAAGTATTTATTCCATTTAATTTCTGTAAACAATCATCTGAAGAGAAAAAAAATTATGCCACGGCTGTTGATAGAACTGCTTTACATTAAATTTTTGGATATGATCTGCCAGGGGCTATGGAATTTTTTTAAGCGACTTGGAAAGAACATAATTAAAATAATGCAAGCACATTACTGATCACCATTATAAAATAGAAAAAAAATTGTGATAATTGTGCATGATTCATCGGGGGATCAGTGCTGTGTCAGCTTATAGTACATATCCATATTTCAGAAAACAGCTTTAATATTGTTGAAGGGGGGCCTCCGTGGCTCAGTCGGTTAGCGCGCTAGTGCAGCGTAATGACCCAGGAGCCTCTCACCAATGCAGTTGCTGTGAGTTCAAGTCCAGCTCATGCTGGCTTCCTCTCCGGCCGTATGTGGGAAGGTCTTCCAGCAACCTGCGGATGGTCGTGGGTTTCCCCCGGGCTGTGCCCGGTTTCCACCCACCATAATGCTGGCCGCTGTCGTATAAGTGAAATATTCTTGAGTACGGCGTAAAACACCAATCAAATAAATAAATAAATAATATTGTTGACCATACTGTAGATATACATGCGAAAAAACGAAGAAGAAAGGAGACGGTCTTAATTTGAATTTTTCAATGCCAAATCTGATGTTGTTTTAAACTGTCATTTGTCACGTGTTGACAGGGATGATCTGTTGCAAATGAACACCCCTCCGGTAAAGAAAGGCACGCCCAAAGCAGGCAAGCACCCGGCTGTTAAGCGGCTGGAGCAGCATGTGGCGGGCACAGAGGAAGTGGGCGGAGCCAGAGAGGTGGATCAGATCTACAGCAGGACTCCTAACGCAGGAGAAAAGGTGAGGGAGACATCAGGTGTGATAAGGATTTTAGAACTGGTGAGCATTGCAGAATTAATGTCCAACCTTATATGTCACAGGAAAAGATGTGAAATTGTTGGTGCTCATGTTAATACTCAAAAACATGGAATTGCATTTCATGTAACAAAAATGTTTTTCATTGGAAAGGTTCATTATTGATGAAAACATTGCATCAGACTTTTGGATACAGTATCTTGACATACATGCACATATATGGCAAAGCCTGTAGATCTGTAGATCTTGTCACAGAGTCTTGCCTGTTACAGTTGATACGTGTACATGCAGTAACCATACAGTACCACTGTAGAACTTTACAGTATTTCTTTCCCAGTTTACAGTATTGCAGGCTTTGGTTTGTTGAAATTTCTCTGCCCTATATTACTGTCACAGATCTTTAGGTTGAGATTAGCAGTGTACATATAATTATACACTGTTCTCACTGGGTAAGTTGTCGATCATGTTTTGAAATAACAGAATTTAGAGATTTTAAAGTCTTGAAGTTTTATGTGGTTTTGATTGAGGGAGGATCAGAGGTATTTCAGACATGTTGGGTGGAATTTCATGACCCTTATTCTCCTGCCTGTATTAAGGACATTGACGAATCAGAGCTGCGCCGTCAGTTCTCCATCCCTGAAGTTCCACCAGTCATGAGCGACTCGTGGTTCGACCAGGTGAACACGTTCAAAGAGATGGAGGACTCGACAATGTCTCAGGACTCTGTAGACGTGTTCACGGGCTGGTCAGCGGCGCAGGACTACCCCGAGGGTCACCCGCTGGAGTACGAGGACCGTGAGGCTCGGGGTAGTAGTCAGGAGTTAGACCAGGATGTACGTATATGCTGCAGGCCACTGTCTGCATCTTGCCCATTGCTCGTTCTGGGATGCGGCTTTGATGATCTCACTAGTTCATTGCATGGAATTCATGGGAAGGGCCTGTGTTGCCTAGACTAGACACTGGATGCCTTTCTTAATAACAAGGTGTTTTTACTCTCCTTTCTTCAGAAGGAAACTTCAGAAGGTCCTGAAAATGATGCACATTGGTGATCAGACATGTCAGCCTGTGTGCTCTCCTAACACGTTGGCACGGTAGATTTAAATAGCATGTGATCAGTGTACAGATTTTATTTTCAGGTGTTTTAGGTGACACATGTTCTTCAGTTTCCGAATTGTGATTTTCTGAACATTTGTGTGTGTTTACTAACATTCTATGTCACATTTGCCTTTTTATTGAATGGCTGGATGCACAAGGACCTATTGGTTTGTGGATGTAGAAATGAGATAGAGGTGCTGTAAAAGGATATGTTTTTGATATTCTGAAGTGGATAATTCTTTTCCTTTCCACAACAGGTTCTGGCAGAGATTATTGACAGATTTGTTCTTCTCGTTTCTCTGTGTGTTTACTAATGTTTTCTTCCACGGTTTTGAATGACTGGATGCACAAAAACTAATGGTCCTGTGATTTGTGGATGCATTATAGGTGATATGGAAGGATATATTTGTGATAAATGAACTTTCCTTAATTGTCCAGTTTCCACAGTTTTCATGGTAATGAAATAACTTATCAGAGTTGTTCAGTTGAAAATAAGCATAGGTAGATCAGATTATGACTTGACTGTTTAGGGGGAGGTGCGGGAGGTTGGGGGAGGGGGAACTCAGCCTCAAACTGTGGTAAATCAGGTTGTCTCTTACAGTATATACAGTTTTGGTTTTTATTTTTCCATATCTTTCCCATGTTTTAATTAGGTGTTGCAAAGACACAGAGACATTGTACTGATTGAAGCCTTGTAATGTACATACATGTGCAAAATATTAATATTTCTTGATTTGGAAGTATATCATTATTAGATTCAAAGTAAAACATGCACAGTTCCATGCAGCCAATCGTATGATTGATCTGTGAATTGATAAATGTAGTGTTTTTCTGCATCATTGCATCTTGCATCTCTATACTCCATGCCACACTAACCAAAACAAATTGGTTAGTTTGGCGCAATAAACTCTACAGATTTACAAGCTGATGATGTACTACATGTATATGAATGGTTGGATGCACCCATACATTTACATGTAATGTCTGTTTTGCTGACATGTACAGTATGTACATGTACATTTAAATGTGTTTAAAATGACGAAGTTGTAGTAGAATTGACAGGAGCCTTTTTTTGAAACCTGTAGCGATGAAGGGTAGCCAGTTTGTTCATACTGGGCTGTCATGCCATTAGTGCTTTTCTTACTATTGTTTGCTTTCATAATAACTGATACCCTCCAATTTGTAAAAATCTACTTGTATCTAAATAACAAAGCAAAGAGTTTAGTTTTGTGATTTTTATTTTAATTAATATGTAATTGTGAAGCTGGAGTTTAAAAAAATGTCTGGACTGATCTTCGGTTATACAATTTAATACACATGTCTGTAGTGTGTAAACAATATATCAGGTATTAGTATACTGATTGCATTGATTTAGACCCCAAAGTGAAGATAAATGCAAATGTAATTTTTATGCAGTAGCTATCTTGAATGTTCCAAAACTGTTGTATATCTCCTGACTTCTGTTATGTTTGTTTTTAGGCTGACAGTGGTCATGCTGGGAGTGCCTGTACTGCGTCACCCCCCAAGTCAGGCCCTGGTGGAGAGGATGACCTAGTAGATGTGAGACTTTCATTTAACATGACACAAAATATTGCTCTCATCCGCTGGACAAAAAATGAAGATAATACCTGAACTGTATAGTTTTCAGCATGTAATGGAATAGACATTCTTGAAAAATGGTGAAAAACAATTAATGTGTATTTTTAATACACGAAGGACAAAAGACATTTTTTGTTTTCATTGAAAAACCTTTAACAAACCTTGATCGATAGACTTTCCATGACTGAAAAAAATTGAAGTCTGTACAATTTGCCTTAATTATTTTGAGTCTAAAGTTTATACATCTTGTTACAATAGAAATCAAGAAACACTGCTCATTTGTGTGCATGTTGAAATGAACTGAACAATGTTCCCTGGTTGTTCTCCTGGTCATCATATCAAAATACCATTTGCTTTTATAGATGTTAAAGTACACTCAGCATGACATGAACAAACTTCGGAGAGATTTGGAACTGGAGTTTCAGGGGAGACTACTCAGTAAAGAAAAAGAATGGTGCAAAAAAGTTGGTGATAGGGAGAAGGAAGCTTCAAATCTCAGAGATCAAGTAGAAAAGATCAAAGCTGCCCATGAGAACATGAAGTAAGGGTTTGATCATAAATTGATCAGTGATACGCTATTGCTGAACTATTTATACATTAGATGTGAATTTATGTCCTGATTTTAAAGTGTAATGCAAATGAGATAATTTTCATAAAATTTCTGTTGGGTGGAATACATACTGTGATTATATTTTCAACAAAGGCTTTGTATGACATTGTTCTGCTGATTGCCTACAGACTATCCAGTATTGAAATATAATTGTGCTTGTGTTTGATGTCTTTATTTATTTGTAGGTCTATCGTGAGTGATTATGAGAAGACCATTTCACAACTTGTGGGTAAGTAGTTTATAAATAATGCGGATTCAGCTTTTGTAACCAATGATGTCAATACATGCAATATGTTAATAAGATGTAATTTACTGTGTAACAGTCTCAAACTCCTCAGTTGTCAGTATAAGACACATTTCAGCTGACTGACATCATCTTAGTAGTGAAAGCAAATTCAGACTATTTTAACTTTGTAAGATTTTGTACTGATTTAAAAATTCTAATTGTTATAATGTTGTATGTTTTGTTTTTTAATTATCTAGCTGATAAGGAGAAATCCTCATCTGAATCCAAGGATTCTTTGGGAGAAATAATTAAAGACAGAGATCAGGTGGGAAACTAATGTAGACGTGAAAATATTGAACAATTCTTGCTAATTTTAATATTGTGTGAAAATAGACAGCGAATTCTGAAGAATCACATCATTATACAGTTGTACATTCAGAACTGCAAACAGATTTGCTACTTTAAGATTAAATTAAGGATGTTTACTTGTGTTTTTTTTCTTGCATAAGATAGGCAAAGTGTGTGGTGAAAATAGTTTGATTTATTTAATGATTTGCAATACCACAAATTAGTAGGATATGAAAACATACATGTAGTTTGATGAATGTCTAGGAAAAGATTGTTGTGTAACGTGGAATGTTATTGTGGCTGACTACCATGGGTTTAACAAATGATGTATATATATTACCTTCCAGGCTGTAGAAGATTTGAGGTCAGTAGAATCAGCCTTCTCCGATTTACACAGGAGATATGAGAAGATAAAAACAGTTGTAGATGGTTTTAAGAAGGTAATTATTACGAGTGAATTATGTATACACAAGCAAAAATTTTGTGAAGTGAAACAACTTCCACATGTACATGTAGCTCAACTAAATTGGAGGTAAGGGCAGTAACTAGTGTAACCCCAGAATTTTGTCCGAAGTAGTTCTGTCCCTTTTCTTCTATCATTAACCATGTGTACTCAAATGCGCTCATTGTGTGAAATGTGGTTTATGGAGATTATCATGACATTGCGTGATCTGAGATGTTGTATCAGCATCGAGTTGTACAACAGCCCGACCTCAGACAACAAGATGTCGATACATCTGTGTGGAGCGCGCTCAGTCTTGTTGATTTGTATGTCCTATACCTCTTTTATTCAGCGAAATCAACGAGAATGATTTGGCAAACTTACAAGTTCAACCATGGTGCCGAAGTGCCTGATCACATCACTCGTAAACCCGCAAACAAACATAGCTTGTAATAAATATTAAATTAGGCGAATAAAAGTGAATGCAGATATTAAAACTGATTGAGACTTATTTGAAAATAGTCCAAAATTTTCCACTTAATGATGCCTGATGAATAACCATAGTTTTGAACAAATACGTTTGCATTCAGTATCCCTACGCCACTCGGGATCCCCAGAAACAGTGCTGGCATCACCTCGGAGGTTAATTACATCAAAATCTGATTCACAGTAACAACACAAACAAATCAAATGTCAAAATGGAATATTGCTGAACTAACTTGAATAAAAATAAAAAAAATTACCGCTGAAATTTCAGCTTAGAAAGAATTTGCAGGTTCGCCGGTGATATTTTATTGCTTGTATGTTTGTCAGTGTAGCACATCTCAAATATAGTTCTCTGTCACCAATGCGGTCGCTGTGAGTTCAAGTCCAGCTCATGCTGGCTTCCTCTCTGGCCGTCTGTCAGCAACGGTAGTGCAGATTGTAGTGGGCTCTTCCCGGTTTCCACCCACCATATTGCCGGTTGCCATTGTATAAGTGAAATATTCTTGAGTACGGCGTAAAAAACCAATCTAATCAAATAAATCAAATATAGTTCAGGGGTTTCCCCAGTAAAGGGTGCAGACAAGGACAGGGAGTTCAAAGTAATCCTAGAAGGAGTGCTGATGTCATCATCTGATACAAAACTTAGTATCAGATGGCTTGCATTGGATGCCTAGGAACAGATGGGCATATGATATATACCAGATAGCAGTATCATTATATTTGAAAGTGTGTACTGAGATTGTATAAAGAACATTATTTTGTTACGGTATTGTTACACATTAAAATATTTTAAAGTGTGGATTATTCTATTCATCCATGCACAACACTTATTGACAATTCGTGTACATGTGTTTTTCATGTGTGTTTTGCACTGTGCTTTCCGACACTTTTAACACAGATGTACCTGTAAGACATAATTCATATGTTCTGTTCACAGAATGAAGAGATTTTAAAGAAGAGCATCCAAGACTATCAGGGAAAGTTAAAAGGAGCAGAGCAGAGGTTTCAGGCTCTGAAGAATCAGGCTGAAGAAAAGTTAGATCTGTGAGTAGAAACACGTCAAAATTACATTTTAAGGGCGGTATTAATTGCGCTATGCACCTTTTTAAGAACATGACACATTGTACATTGAGTTCTAACTTTACCCCGCAATCGGCTAATTATACTTTAGAAACATTTTCGCTTTAATAATACGAAAAAAAGGTGAGGGTTAATCATACAAATGTATGAACACAAAAGTGTAATAACAAAGGTGATACTACAACATATAGGGTATATCCATTATTAGATATTTCGCCCTTTTAAAATGAGAAACCCTTCCCCTTCTAAAGTAACTTGGGTCCAAGCTCTTTAGTCTGTTGTTTAATCCTGCCTGTGCGATGACAATCCGTGGATAAGCTGCTCACGTACTGCTTTTACATTACAAGAGAATAATGGTCGGATTGGTGTGGTCCCAAATCGTCAATGTGCGGAAAAAGTGACTCCATTAATAAAATAAATTATTCAACAACTTATCACCACAAAGTATATATTTTTGAAAACTTGAGGAAAAATCTAATAATGTTTTTGATATAATCCTGATCATGTCTTGTACAGAGCAAACCAGGAGATTGAAAAGGTGAGAAAGAATAGCTCGTCAGAGGTGGCCAGGGCTAGAAGCTGTTGTCAGGAAGAAGGACCTGCAGGTGAAAAGTTTGGAGAAAACCCTGGAGACTAAGGTAATGTAATTCCCAGGATTGGCACATATATACAGGCAAAACAATTTTCATCACATGACACAAATGGAAAGCTTATCTCGAATCATATTTTTATAGATGTAACAGCATTTTTGAATTTGTCTGTGAGTAAATAGTTAACTTAATACTGGGAATGCATGAATTCCATGAAGACATCATCATATCTAACACCATCAAAGTTGTCTATTGTGTTCACCGTACAATACAAGAGTTTAATGACATGTTTATATTAATAAAAAAAATCTTTAAAAATGATATTAATGAAGTCCTTTCAGTGGGTGATTACCTTAATTCTTCAACCTTTTCAATGACCTCTGTGATAATATTTGGTATGACTTTAAGATGTGCAGAAATAATTTACACAGTTTTATGAAGCTTACATCTTTACTGACACAAACAAATCATTTTAGTGTCATTTTCAAAATAAACTTATGCATGAATTCCACTGAAAAAAGTGCTCTAGAGGTTGAAAAGGTTAAAGATTTACAGTACTTAAATTTCTAGCTGTCTCTGCATTTAAACTGGTGTCAGTGCTTCAGAAATGTGTACAGTATTTTCCCTTTAAGTATTCTACACCAAACTTTCTTAAAAGTTAGTGCAGGATTAGTTCTCTGTTTTGAGACACTTTTTGAGGAAATATTTGTCCATGGGTAGCATCAGGATCATTTGTTCAGTCAGTTTATTTAGTTGGCTAAAGCAATGACCACGGTCAGTCATGCTAAGACAATGATATTGTAGGCTAAAATCCAGTTTTTACTTAAGACACAGTTGTATCTGATGCAAGGTGATTGTTTATGTTCGTAAGAATCCATATAAATTTATGAAATATCGCCTTTTAGTGCATTTTGTTTATTTTAGGAATTAAAAATCACATACATGCAGTATGTAAGAGTTCAGATTGTTAGCTATTGCAAGATACAATCATTTCTGTTAGTGGTCGGGAATTTTTAGAAAATGTTGAATTAGCTGTAGTTTGGGTGTGTAGAAGCAATGGCCTACTTTATACCATGTTTATGGCACTGGTCTGTTATGTAGACAGTTAGGAATTAATGTATTCCTAGGTGTTTATAGCAACATGTTAGAATCAGGGGTTGCCCTACATATAGTTTAGCTCTGGGAATTTTCCATGTTATTTCGATCAATAAAGTTGGGCGTCTAAGCCCTTCTCATGGCTCAGTACTTACATGCACGTTTTCACATCTTCAGCTGAATGTTTCTGAGCCGGTTCCATTGTAAACTTTTGACATTGCACATTGTATGTGAGACATGTGATATGTCAGTGTGTCCTGCGCATTGCCTAGCCCTGCTGAATTCTAACATCAGCTTTACATAGATGATTTGAGGCTAGACTTCACCTGACATGCCACTGACTTCTCCTCTCGCATTTTTTTTTTTTTTTTTTTTTTTTTTTTGTAGTAAACAGTAAACAGCGAGCAGGTTGTAAGCATGGGTTAGCTTATTCTAGACCAGCCCACTTTTTCACAGAAATTTCAAAAGCCATCCTCGACTTCAAGCAAATCTTCTTTTTCCCTCCACCCTGTTCGGGTGTTGGCCATACATGTGCACACTTCCTTTGTGTTGTCAACTCAAGGAAGATTAATATCAACGACGATGATCTCAATTGCATCCATGTACAACATTCCTTCACAGGCAAATATTTGGTGAAAAATGCTTATTGATTTATTGCAAGTTTATGTGCCTCATCTTCTAGATTTTAAGCACTGTGCACTTTGACACTTTTAGAATTCTGTGTAAAGTCTGGCCTTGGCATCTACAAAATCTGCAGTTTTTAAAACTACTGTTCATAAATATCTGTGCCCAGACTAAGCAGAGTTTAATGCCAGAAGACCCCCATCCCCAACCAGCTCCCCATCCCCAACCAGCTCCCCACCTGTCCCACCCCCGGATTCATATTCATACCTGCCTCAACTTTAGTGGATCTCCCATGTGGCAAAGCAAGTTGCTGAGGTGCTCTGTTTTCCTGTCATGGAGCCATGTAAATCCTGTGTATTATAACTAAGGGTCTGTGACATTGACACAGAGGTGTGGAAAATCACTGGTAGAGTTTGTGTCTTACAGCGTTTAATCTGTCTTACAGTCTAATCCCGCTCACCTGTGTGGGTAAGCTGGGGTCACCCATGGGACACCCAGGGGACATTAATAGTAGTTGATTATAGAGGTCGGTTTAAAGATTTTATAAAACTAAAAAGTCATACAAGTCTTCCAGTTAAATTTGTGAGTTTATCAGCCATGTCAAAATACCAAAAAAAGAGCCTATTCACTGCAATAGGCGATAAGTAATTTCAAGTAGACCAATGGCAGATGTATACACATGTATATGTACATCTATTTGTATATGAGGTAACTTACACTTAATTTTATTTTTTATTTTTTTCACACTCTGAAGTATTTGAGTCATAAGATGATCTTTTACAATCTAGATGATATTGATGTAAAGGTATGATGGTCTCACATAATTTTCATCCTTTTTTAATGGATTACTTTCGTGAGATCTGATTAACACCAGTAGACATTCATGTTTGTACAGATAAATCCTTAATACAGAAGTATGTGTGATGTCATCAAAACCCAACACTATTAGCATGGTAAGGTCTATATACTGACACTATACTGACCACTACATTGTCTTTGTACATGTAACCTATACACCTTTCCTGGAAATACCAATATTTTGGAATCTTTGGCCTAACCATACGGTTATGGGGTTGACTTACTTACACCATTCAGTCTTTTAAATCTCCATTTTAATCTCCAGTCTCTTAATGGTCATGTTTCTTTATTCCAGGTGAAGGAAAACGAAGAGCTGACATCGATATGTGATGAACTGATTGCTAAGGTGGGCACAGGACAGTGACAAAACTTAGGCAGATTTTTGTACATAGATCAAATTCTGTTAATACCAAGCTCTTGACAGACTGATTTTAAGATGGCGTTCAAGGCAGCAGAATAAAGCTGTATATTACTGGAAGATTGGAATTCTGCTTTAAATACATGATTCAGGGATTGTGAACTTAAAGAGTACAAACCAGGCTAAAAATTTCTGTGGAGGCAACCCAATAGTGAAACCACTGGCCTGATAGTGGTTTGCCTGTGCTGAGGCAGTGAAATGATTGTGGCTGACAGAGAGAATGTGCCGATTGGCTGATCATCTTATCCACCAGCCTCAGCTTTGATTCTGCACCTTCAGCTCTGCCAGCAGTCGGAGGCTAGGTGAATGCTAGTGGAATGCTTGGTGAATAGAATTGGAATGCTAGTAGCCAGCTACCATTGTGCAATTGGTATGCCTCTAGGAGCCTGTTTCCGGTTGTACTCTCTGAATGACTCACCCATACTCATGCTGGAGCTGTACCATATGGAGAAGCAGCCATGCATGTCTTAATTGATACGGATGCTTTACGCGTGAAAAACAGCACATTGTGCAATTGGTATGCCTCTAGGAGCCTGTTCCCGGTTGTACTCTCTGAATGACTCACCCATACTCATGCTGGAGCTGTACCATATGGAGAAGCAGCCATGTGTGTCTTAATTGATACGGATGCTTTACGCGTGAAAAACAGCACATTGTGCAATTGGTATGCCTCTAGGAGCCTGTTTTCGGTTGTACTCTCTGAATGACTCACCCATACTCATGCTGGAGCTGTACCATATGGAGAAGCAGCCATGCATGTCTTAATTGATACGGATGCTTTACGCGTGAAAAACAGCACATTGTGCAATTGGTATGCCTCTAGGAGCCTGTTTCCGGTTGTACTCTCTGAATGACTCACCCATACTCATGCTGGAGTTGTACCATATGGAGAAGCAGCCATGTGTGTTTTAATTGATACGGATGCTTTATGCGTGAAAAACAGCACCTGTAATGGCATTACCAAAGGCCTGGAAGATGACCGATTCACCTTGCATATACGCCATTGGATTTCATGTATGTGTCAGCTTCACAAAATCCCAAAAATGTTGGTCTATTTCTAAAACAAACAAAAAACGCCTGTTGAATTGGACTTAAAAACATTTTCCACTGTTAGGTGTCTATAATGCTGAAGAAAAGGAGTAAAGGGAGATAATTTGTCATTGTCATGTGGAGTTTCTCATATTTTGACAATCGACAGAAGCTGCTCCTCCCACGTGTACATATATGTGTAAACTGTGAGTTGCCTGCCTCAGTCAACAAGCAAACACAGGACAGCCAGTGCCTGGTCACATATTCAGCCATTTTTATCCTTCAGAAAAATTCCGTTTGGAGCGGACTCAAATAATCAACAGCTATACTTCAAAATATAGACGCAATTTTGGACAGCCAATTTGGTTTCTGATTTCTGGCTGCAAAGGAATCGTCACATATTCTAAATAAATGAAAACCTGACAGCAGCTGCTACATGTAGCTGTAGCCTGAATAAAGAAACAGATTACAACAAAGAATTCTCAGTGTTCTTACAAGGAAAATATCTAGCACCTTCTTGTACTTGGGTTGCAGTAGTATTGCTAGGAGAGCCCCATGGTGTATGGGTTGACCTCCAGCATAACCATGCCCTGGCTCCTCAGCCGTCATTGTACATAGTTTGTACATAGGACACATCCTTCCTACATGTGTTAACCAAAAATTATCCTGTGATATAGTTAAGCTGATATTGTTTGTTTTTGTTGATTTTACCAGGGAAAACCCTCCAAGTCTTGTCCTTTGATACTGTGAAGTTGGTTGCCTATGTACGTCCTTTGTCTCGATACATTATGCCTTGGTCTGTTACATGCTGTGACTTTTGTTGATCATCTCAACTAGGTTTATCTTATGAATCAGGGTGTCACTTTTTAACTCCTATGAGTTTATTTTGTTTCTTCTGTACATACAATGTATATGAGTTACATTATGAATTGATAATTGTACTTGTGCACCCTATAGTATATACTGCCTTGTTTTCGGGGTGAGTATTGAGGAAATCTCAGAGAATGTGACAGGCTGAGTAAAACCATTACGTTTTAAGATCTTAGAAAATTCATTCATGTAAATAATGATAAGGTTTCTGAAAATGTGTTACAGACTACATATTTATAGATTTCATTTTGTTTTTAAAAATTGACAGTTTAAGGAATCCATATTTTCATCTATTTTAATTTCATCTGCATCTCATAATAGCACAGTTACATGGAAAACATTTTTAATCATATACAGGACAGTGATATTGGATAAAATTCAGCAGAAAGAACACTTTTACAGGTATTTAAGTAAAGATGCAGATGTTAATGCAGCCATAACCTGTTACACTTATAAAGCTAAAAGATTCTACAGAAACATCCAGGGTAGAAATTCAGGCATGGCTTGATGGGGTTCCTCATACTTAAGAACATAAATTGCATCACGGCTAATATCAGTAAATGCCAGTTATCATCTTATACACATGTTCTGTAACTCAGTGTAATAATTTATGTTACTGTCCATATGCATGTACAGAATATACAAGTCAGACAGCTGTCACTGTGGGTTGATGGAAGATAAGATAAGTGTAAATGTGTTGATGACCTCGAAGGTCAGCTAGATTGAGAGACTTCATCCTCATGCATGGGTTAGATTTGTATATATGTGTTACAGTATATACATTATACTATGTGAATATGTACATGTACACAACAGGTGGAGGATATGGCTTTGGGCATGGTTGAGATTCTGATGATATTACATGTAACTGTAGCAGAAAAATGCCATATTGTGGGGGTTAACAGTGAGCAGGTTTGTGCTGTTTTCATGTACTTCATGTTTTTTTTTTTTTTCCGTAAATGTGGAAAGAACAACTCTTGGCCAGATTTTTATGTTACAAAGTTAAAACCACCTGTACATGTTTTTTGTGCAATCAGTGTTCAGCAGATGCATACCTGTGAACCCATTCTTATCCTGGCTTGTTTTTTGTTATTATTGTTTTTTAACTGCCCCAGCTCTGGGAGTTTCATTCCATTGTGTACAATAATAAATCTTTACTGATTGCAGCATGAGAGTTTGTTTTTTCGAGATAGGATTTTGAGAGGGAGATGAAACTGGTTAAGTGTAGGATTACAGCATCATAAATATAGTTCACATGTACTCAAAATTCACCATATTGATATCTCTCCCATCCTCTAATTTGATACCACATTTATTTATTCCTCATATTAAATGAAAACAGAATAATGCTGTGCCTCTTTTTGCAAAATTCAGGTTTCAGAAATTTCATTAGGATTAAGTAATGGCAAATGCCATGAATACATGTAACAGAAAACTTAGATGACCCGCCCCGCAATGAACTTAGCTTTCTTACACTTTTTACTTCATCCAGTAACCAGGCAAGCCTATGATGAATGTAATCATGACATCTTTCAAATACTTTTTCACCCTGAGGATATATGAGAAGACTGCGACAAGAACTATTTACATTTCAGTAGGCATTAGGGCAACATAAGGCTTGTTCATTGTTTTGAGTGCATTCTGGTAAGTGTTGCCTTTGTTTGCTGTGCAGTACCTAAAATTACATTTTAGAAGTTAACAGGCTGATGATCATACAGGTTAAGGTGTATCAAAAAGCCCTTCAGATATGGGTTTACTTATTTTTGTTTGTATTCCTGTGAATGGGAATAACATTTAAGTTGTTCATGATTAATATTGCAATTTATTTATTTGCATGATGCTTTTTTTTTGTAATTTATTATTTGAAAATTCACCTGTATAGCCGTGGTATTTTGTATACAGATAGTGTCAAAATGACTTAATAATGTCTGTCGGCATCCCATTTGTCACCCCTTATTCCACCGTTGACTCAACTGTGGAATGTGTCGGGAACATTGCAAGAGATTAGATGGTCACCATATATGTATGGCCAACAACCTTGTATAATACACTCCTAGCAGATGAAAGTTACCTTAAATTACCCATGTTCCAAACAAACATCAAAACACCTTTCAGTTCTTGAGACTACTTTTCTCTTTGTAATTTACTGTCTAAAATGAATAGTGTTAGAAAAGTTAGTCCTGGGCGAAATTTATGATTATTTAGGGTATGTGATTGGTTGTAGTACACTAGGAGCATACTACTGGAAGGATGGGGATCTGCTAGCGGCAGGCCATTGGAACATTTTCAGCTGACTTTCAAAACAATCCAGTGGTGTAAGTGTAATGATTCTTGAACTGCTTTAGAATCTGACAAAAGGCACGAGAAATTAACTCTTTTTAGTTACAAAAATAACGTGGTTCTTGCAGAAAGAGTGCTGTTTAAGGGTCCAGCAGAATAGTAGAAGTACTTAATCTGTATTGCATGCGTATGTACAATTAGGTTGTGTTTTTGAAATGGTTATGCTGATAAGGCACACGTTGAGCAATATTTATGCAGTAAGTTGTTAAGTTAGAACACAGTCTTACGTTGCAGTTTGACGTGCTAACAAAAGAAGTTACAATGCTTGCACGAATATTAGACATTATTACAGTAGAGAAAAGTGGAGCTATTATCAGAACATTTCCATCCAAGGTATCTTGTTATGAAGTGTAGAATGGCCCAGTGATTTTTAAAGAGCTGCTGACTTTGAAACAGGCTTAAAATGTAGTTGGTATGACAAAATAATTGCTATTAAATACTTCATTGTCAAATCTCAGTATATAAGTTACGTTATCTGTCAGTCTAACCGTATAGCTGGTTAGGTGCCATGTATAGTAGCTTTGGTTTTGATCCCTACGGCTGTTACGGTGGTTTGGTGGATTAATTAGTTCAGAATAGATCTGTAGCATACATTGGAAGCATTAGTTGCTTGCTAGCATTTATAATGACTGTTTTGTTTTATACATCAGACGCGGAGCTGCAGTTATTTGTGAAAGTATATGTATGCATGGGACTGTAGGTCATGATTAGGGTATGTTTTCTTTGGGATTTGCATTTGCCGTTGACTTATTGTTATTTATTGATAAAAGGTAATTTAGTTATAATTTCATGCAAACAGCTGGACGAATGTTTTACCCAGTAACATAGCCTTTGCCACTATCTAGCATTGGGCCTGATCTGTGACTTAAAAGCGTTTAGGCTGACATTGATGACCACATGGTCAGCAGTTGAGGGTGAAGTTGACTAACTACATGTCAACATGTCATCTCCTTTTGAAACATGGTCTTGATTTGTCACTGGAATGCTAGTTACTAGTACCATTATTGGAACAGTTCTTGAGACTACTTTTCTCTTTGTAATTTACTGTAAACATAGCAGGCACTCAGGCATGTTAGGAGTGGAGACATCAAGAGATGCCAGATAATAGGTATGTTGCTACTTACACAGGGCTGAGTACTTAGCTGCCTTGACATCGAATTACAGCCGTCATGTATGTTTTCACTGTCATTTAGCTGCTATAAGAGATTACCCTGTTCATTCCTGAAAGCCAACTGTTAAATCTTGTTCAGCCATTATATAGTTATTTTACTGTCTAATACTGTATCCCAACACAGTGGTATGCTTTCAGATTTGTTGTGTAGCTCCTCTAAACGATAACCCGTTCTCTCCTGAATCCAGCCATCACAACTTGTTCAGCAAATTCGTAACTTCTCATTTGACATTGTGGTGGGAAATCATATTCATGTGTTATTTCAACTTCAGACATTCTTATAGCAGATTATTCATATCAATAAATTACACTCAGTTTTTATATACGTGTTTGTGTCTTTTTCTCTCTTTTGGAAGTTGTGTCTTTAATACTGTACCTCGGTCTTTCGACTTTAATAGTACTTCCGCGTTTGGCCCTCTGCACAAGGGGATATATTATTCTGGACAGCCCAGTGCAGATTGTTACTAGTCGTGTACATGGTGTACTTGGTATAGCATTTGAGTGAGACAGCATTACAAATACAAAGGTGATCCAAAGAGAATGAAAGCTATAACAGCTAATTAGGTGAAGGCCAGTTTTGAGTCCAAGTTGTTCAAATATCTTCAAGTAAAAATTCGAAGACAGTTTAACGTCAACGGGTCAAAGGCAGATGTACAGGATGGCCATTAAGGTCAGAATAAAGAGAGCTGAGTTGACTCTAAACCTAAGAAATGTGAAGGTGAATGTGTTCAAACTGGGTGGAATTGCACTTGGGGATGATGGTAGCAGGCATGTTTAACGATTAAAACTGGATTGAATTGAGGTCTTCAAATCCCCCCCCCCCCCCCCACCTTTACCTCCCTAGAGATTTAAAATGACCAGCTCTCAAAATATAGGTCTGAATGCAAGAATTTTTTTCCGTTGAGTTGTCCAAGGCATTCTTGGGAAACGGCTGTACCTAACGTTTTACTTATTTCCTCGTCTAGCAGAATCTGAAAAATCAAAGTTATAGCATTTATATTCACAATTTGGTTATTGTAAACATTTACATGGAACAGAATAAAACTCTTACTCAACTGTCGGATTTCACCGGTTATGTGTGACCATTTTATCACACAGTCGTCGCTGCTGTTCTCTTAGTATTGTATTCATATTGATTCGGCCTGTATGTATCTTGTTTAGAGCAGAGCTAACAACTATCACAAGATTATCAATTAATGTAAGAAGCCAAGAACCAAAATGATATGAGCTGTGTAATATGTCTGCCACCGCATTAATTTACCTTCTATACCGCTGAACCGGCCCGGATAGCACAGTTGGTAGAGCGACCGGTAGATCGAGGATCAATCCTTGATCGAGTCACACCTAAGACTTTAAAAGAGGAAGTTGTAACTTCCTCGCTTGGCGTTCAGCATGAAGGGGATAGTGCAAACGTATCAGTATAATGGCTCGGGCGGGGCAGCTTACTTGCCTTCGGTAAGTCGTCTCAGTGAAGCAGCACTAAATAAAAGAGCGGTGGAAATCCGTCCTGCAACAAGGAGGCACATTACACGTACATGCACCCTAATGATTCCTTCGTCGTCATATGACTGGAAAATTGTTGAGTACGACGTTAAACCCCAAGCACTCACTCACTCACTCTATACCGCTGAAGAGCCGTAACCGAGGTGGTTAGTGTGCCAGCGCGGCGCAATGACCCAGGAGCCTCTCATAAATGTGGTCGCAGTGAGTTAAGTCTAGCTCATGCTTGCTTCCTTCCCATTCATACGTGGGAAGGTCTGTCAGCAACTTGTCGATGGTTGTGAGTTTCCCCCAGATTCCTCCAACTATATGCATAAAACATCAATCACATAAATAAATAAATACACCGCTGAAGAAATAGAATTTCACCTTTGATACTATTGCTAAGCCCAAAATTTTTAAGCAGTGATTATATGTGACTCATACCATTCTGTCAATTGGTATAAAATTTGAAAGATTTAGGCCTTAATTACATGTATAAAACAGAAATAAAGACATTGCAATGACTTCATAGGCAATAAACCACCGAAGCTATTTCAGTTAACATTGCTGCTGTTCGGTGGATTTATCTCGACATTATTGTATTTCACGATACCTGACGCAGTCAGATTTTACGTTTTTACTTGTGCTGTCACAAAAAGAACGCAGGGACATGTGGGCAAGCTGTTGAGGGGTTATTCCTAAAGAATTATCAAGCACCAGGCATCCATTCACAAAGACTACTCGGATCTTAGTCTTTAGCCAATGATCCTGATGCCATTGTATTGAAGTCGTCATTTGCATAGTTATCTATAAGTGGCGTCCTTCCTGAAAGCCTATTATAGATTTAATTGACTGCGGGTTTGTGTCAAAAAAGGTGAATAGTCTGAAGGTAAGGTAACTTATTTGGTTCGGTGGTTGTCCAAAGACACTGTCCCGTTTTCACGACACAGAAGCACGTACACTAGCAAGTCATATTACTGAGATATTGTTGAGTGAAGCATAAACCACAAGCTTAGTAAATCAATAACAAAAGATAAATCACGAAAGTTGCCCGGAAAACGAAATTGTTGATGTTTAAGATAAATATAAAACCCCTTTGTACAAATACAGTATAGCATGTAGCTCCAGGAAGACTTGGATCTTTTTCATTTTGTTTACTTGAGTAAGATTCTTGAGTTAACTTCGTGACGGTTTTGCACTTTTGTTCGATGAAAGCTGTTGTCTTTGATTTGCCATTCTTTGCAGCATAAATAGAAAAATTAGACGCCGACCTCCTCCCCTTTTCACTTATCATGTCATAATATGTTACAAAGGAACAGTGAAATTAGAATTATATGCCACATTCGTAGAGGTCCGTTCTAATCTTCAGTGTCACTGGAACAAAAACAAAACCAGGTTAAATCGCGCAATCACGCACAGAGGCTGTTTTAACTTATGTGTGTTTTGCACAAAAAAAAGGAAAAAGGCAAAAGACCAATCCAGTTTGTGTATGTTCTAGGCAAGAAGAATTCAATGGGTGCGAGTTTATTAATTTCAAAATAACTGATGTCTAAACAATTATAAAGTTCAAGGTAACGTTGCCAAGGCGGCATATTACATGTATTTGAAACCACATTAAGCAAAAGATGTGGACTGTG
The DNA here is from genome assembly GCF_032854445.1 of Liolophura sinensis. Taxonomy (NCBI): domain Eukaryota; kingdom Metazoa; phylum Mollusca; class Polyplacophora; order Chitonida; family Chitonidae; genus Liolophura; species Liolophura sinensis. The sequence goes on from NC_088300.1 coordinate 50,790,955, forward strand.
TAGTTCTGATGAAGTGGCAGTGCATTGGCAGTTTGCTTTGCGTATAATGTAAGTATGTAGCTAATACAGTTAGCCATTGCCTTGGCTGACCTCCAGTGGGTGGCCTCTTCTCCCATTATACGCTGGAAGTTAATGTAGCAACCTTTGAATGGTCATAGATTTCCCCCTGTCTTTGCCCGGTTTTCTCCCATCGTAATGCTGGCCGTCATCGTATAAGTGAAATATTCTGGAGTACTTCGTAAAACACCAATGGAATAAATGAATAAATAAATAAGTAAATAAATGATGATCTGGCTAGATATTACATTTTTGTTTCATTTGGGTCTACTCCTATTGGGCCCTATAGCTGTTAGCATCGCTCGTTGGCCTGTCCAAGAATTTCCGGACCCTGATTCTATGAGGCAGCGCTGTCACTTGGGAACAAAGACCGGGTGGAGGATTTTAACACTGCCGGTGAAATATCTTTAAATGTATTCTATACCACTTAAATAAATCCGTCTTCTGTCATTGTTAAGAGGAGGTCAATCTGTAAGACAACGATTGATTTTAATCTAACAAGGGTTTGGATCATTTAGCTTTGTTATTTCCAAGCTCCTATCTGTTGGCTGACGAATTAGGGAATTCACTTGGAAGTTTAATCGGGCTATCAGAGGGATTATGGCTGTGCTTACCCAAATCACTTCTCTGATCGAGGCAGGATTTAAAAGAAAGCCAGATTTCGGACCTTGTTGGCGGCTGACTTTCTGACGCTAATATGGCAAGTGATGGCGAGCTTCCGTGGTCAAGCTTGTTTTCGGCCGAACGACATGGCGGAATTTTCGGGTCAACTTGTTTACAGCAAGACAAGTATATTTATCTCGAGCTACAAATGCAGCAACCTACTTCCTGAAACGCAGTTCCGCTTACAGAGGCACTGACTGTTACCAACTCTTCCACATAACCTGAGACATCACACAGCTGGTTCTTTCATTAGGCAGAAACGCGAGAAAGTAAAAAGGCATTCGCCTACAGTGTGGACGGTGTCCTCATTGTGAATATTATGAAAGTGTCTGAAAAGAACAGTCGATGAAAGAGTACAGGGGTGTATGTCCGAAAATTACAGTCGATGAAAGAGTATACGGATGTATGTCCGAAAATTATTGTCGATGAAAGAGTGTACGGACGTATGTTCGAAAATTATTGTCGATGAAAGAGTATAGCGACGTATGTCCGACAATTATTGTCGATGAAAGAGTATAGGGACGTATGTCGGGCAATTATTGTCGACGAAAGATTGTTGGAAATTTCAGTCGATGAAACCCACTCTCTGAAGTGTATATGAAATCAAATTCGCAAATAAAGTTTATATACGTTATCACCTTTGTGAAGAGTATGAAAATGTCCCAAAACATGAATACAGTGGATGAAACATGCATAGTGAAGAGTAGGCCTACAAAGGGATGTTTGCCTGAAAATTACAGCCGTTTAAACCGGCACTCTGAGGGTAGGGAAGTGTGTATAAAATTACAGTCGGTGAAGCCTGCACTGTGAAGAGTTTGGAACTGTGTCCGATAATTGTATCTGTGTGCTTAAACCTAGACAGGGTAGAAAAAGGAAACCTGAACAAGTCGATAGAAGTTCAAAACAATTAAATAAAGCCGAGGAAATATTCCAAGGCCTGTATAAGAGTATGAGAGTTCCTATGAGTTGCTCAATACACCAGGTACCTATCAGTGTTCACCAATATATGAATCAGATTTGGAAGATTTAGAAGTATTGCTGATCTTTCTGTATCCCTGCCAAGACAAATGCATCTCAGTTATCAGATAATCCGTTTTGGAAACTATGTTTCGTGATTAAGACGTTGTCTTCTAAGGTCTTTCGTCATTCAACATTGCCAGAAGTCTTCGACAGTATTAAAATGCCTACGATTTGAGTTTATTGATTGGGGCTAAATTAAAGTGACGTCGGGCACTTGCGATTTGAAAAAACTGGTATAATTTAATCGAGGATCGAGGAGATGTAACGAATAATGGAATCCAAATCCGTTTAAAAGTTCACGTTGCTTCGTGTTGTACTTTGGGTATATGGGCTGTATACGTGGAACCGATTATATATATTATACCCTATATTTGTGTCACTAGGTGGTGCTAGCTAAGCAATACACAATACCGCCGAAATTCGTTCATTTAGAGAACAAACAATAGATACTTAACCGTAGCAACCCCAGCTGTATTATAAGAACTCTTATTTTGTAAAGTCACCAAGAATCAATAGAGCGTGCCGATGTGCAGACCTAGATATCTTTTGTTTCACAAGGCATAATTTCTTGAGGTTTATATAAAAATTTTAAAGAAAGGTTGATTTGATTGAAGGTAGGCCTATAATGCACGATAAGCGCGAAACGAAACACGTGTTTTCTTAAGCAGCTCATTTCTATTCTAACTTATGAACAACAGATTGACATCTTTGTAGGGAACAATCAGTCCGTGTTTTCGTGTCCTGTGTCAATCCTGGTTTTAGCTCAAATCACACAACAACAGCCACACTCACACTTTGTATCAGGTTTACGTGAATCTGGGCGCCCGCGTGCGACAGAACACGAGCTTGTCGTGAACTCAGTTGGCGGATCCGGGAAGATTAGCGCTCGCCCCAAGGTAAATAAGAAACAAATCCCCACTCTCACTCATCCAGATGCCCAGTCGTCGTAACTGTCTACGACATTCACACAGGCAGCTGATTCCCAGAGACACGGGACTTGCAGGGACAAAGATCTTCGTTTCGTCTCTAAATATTTCATATATTAAATAATATCCATTTGATATATAAAATATGAGAAATTCCTCGACCTGTATAAGTGTTGTCGCGATGATTAGGTATTTTGCACATCGTTACTTAAGCAATATTATGCTTGTCGGTTTATCATTTGCATGAGTTAGAAGCGCCCCCATTTACACATCAGCATTACATAGGTGTATTTATACATGTAGACCTGACACATTGCATTATATACTTTACGCTCGATCTGTGAAAAAAGCTGTTTTTATGTGTGATTATTACAGGCTGCACAACGATTCACAAGTATCTAGTTTTGTACAGTGTAGATGTAAGAAGATAAAAATCAACGTCAATTCTAGTGATATGTTTCAATGATGGTTTTAATTTGTCACAGACCTACAGAGAGGCGATAATCTTGGATAAGGTAACTTATTAACTGCACACCTTGTTACCTTTGTTATATAAAATACAAATCGAATGTAAAATGACTCATTTTGCCGCTATATCTGTAGAAATCGTCAAATTTTATTTGAAACTGTGGTATTTGAGTCTTAAATTCTCTCTCATGTTATAGTTTGATGATAAAACCTGGCACAAGTTTACTGCAATAAATACACCTGGGATGTTTTGCCATGTATCAATTATCTGTTATAAATTCGTTGCCATCGCCGCTTTCACACACATATAAATTTGGTTCTAATAGCAGGCACCTACCTCTCTTTCATAAGCATTGTACTCTTTCTAGCCAACACCCTGTGTACAATGTTCGTCCAAATTTGATATGCAAGGTACGTTGAATTCTATATTTGGGTTAAATAAAACATTTTCAGTCAGGATAAAGATGTTTTATAAAACCTAAATCCAGGATGCTGTTATGACCGAAACAGAATTCAGTATGCCTTTCTGTCGTTTCTTAAAGTCTTTACATTAGTTATTATACATCAATCTATTCAGTGGAAATCACGTGATAAATACTTTGATTCACTTCACAAGGTTAATTCACTTCGTAAATTAAATATGACCTGTTTGAACAAGTGTCGTAAAAACGAAACAAAGGACAAAAGCGTTAGTATTTTTGAGTGACTGAACACGATCACCGATAGTCGTAATGACACCATACATTTCAAATGTTCATTATTTTAAAGCTTTACATACATGCGTATGAAGGCTTCCACATAGTGATGTGCATATCTTGAAAGAAAAATCGGTTCGCAGATAACCTTGACGGTTACCTCTCTTGTGGAACATGGCGTTATCTTAGCACCAGGATGCTAATGAGCGACGGCTTAAGCTAACACGGGTAACAGAGTGCGGGGATCGCTCTTGTCTTCTTGATTACTCAGCTTAATCTTCCAAAACACAGACCTGATCTTCACAGAATGGCTAAGATGCCAGACAAATACCCCACTAATCCTCGCTTTTTGGCACGTTGGTTTGTGGCGAGGTTAGCCGAATTACGTAATTATTCCTCCGCCAACAAAGTTAACCCGAAACATTCGCGTCTTGCCTGATTTTAGCTTTAGTCACAATAGTGGATAAATGCTGTCTTGGTGTATCTCAATAGATAGTGAGTGTTAAACTCACTGACTGTGCACTTTACTTTTATACTCCATTTCAGTTTTGTGAATGTTATTATAATATTGTCCATTTTGACTGCTCTTCTTATTCGTTGGACAAACTATTTGATTGAGTTAAAGAATTTTACCTTTTATGCAATATTTCTTTGTGATACATTTGTTTACATGAGAGTTGATTGTTGCAGATTTGCTAACAGAAGGAAACGTTGCGAAGGGAAACATTGCATAATAGAGATTACATATATTTACGTTCTGTAAAATTCGGGGTTTCTGAACAAATGTCTGATGTTTTCGAGGTTACATAATACAAAATCCATACAGCCTGAGGGAGTTTGAAATTCTTCAAACCGATTTACCGGGTCTCATTTGGCTGAAAAAGGAAAGATTACAGAGGCAAGTCTTTAGGCAATACCACTTTTACATTTCCGTTGGGAATTATGCAAATATTTTCTATCGCCAGACAAACAAATTCCATATCATAACTATGTTTATGAAGATACATTTGATTGATGTTTTAAATGCGTTTCAGTGGCCGTCTGGACGTTTTCTCTAAGTAAAATGTCAAGTTCAATGCTTAGCCTTTTACAGCCAACAAGATTACTGATAAGAATTAATCCAAGCGATTAAATGATTACCGACGAATCCCGACGGCCGTCGTCCTTGGATTATCCCCGACTAGACAAGGTCACAGCCACGTCTGCCAACGTGTTCTTTTCCGTATTTTGCATAAGACTAGCGTAACATTTCGCAATTTTGGTCTAATTTTGTCACAGTGAATGCAGTGTTATTTTATCATATTTGTATATAGCGATTTTGTGAGATGAGTAAATCAATATCAGAAGCGATTTCACACTAGAGACCAGTAAGGGAATGCATCTGAAGACATATAATTGTCGGCAGGCCGCAGTTTCTAAAAAGACAAGACTCTCGCTCTGACGGACAACATTGACAAAGGATTAACCGAGAGAAAGTTTCAAGAAGCGGAGACGTCTGTTCGGGGAAGGGATACACAAGCTGCTATGTTATTGCGCATGGAAAAATGAGATAAAACTTTTTTTTTTATCTTTACACGCCTTTGCAAAGTATTCAACGTGATCTGTTCTCCATTGTAAGCTGTGTTTACCTCTCATGGAAACCTTTTTGTGATGTTTGCTTTGAACAAATAGGCGAATTAGTCGCATTATTCTGTAAGCTTCCTTTCCGGGTTCGCAGAGCTATATTAAAGCAGACTTGAACGGGTCCTATCCAAACGGCGCAATAAACTCGCCCCAGAAACAGACCACTCGCGACAAAGCCAAATCTGAGGACTTTACCAACTTGACGTCGTTGTGCACCGCTCAGCTCCCATCACTTGGGGCTCATTGTGCAGGATCGTAAGCTACACGTAGAGGGATTAAAGGGCTCTTATATAAAGGCAAGGGCCTCGTCTGTTGTTTCAGTCAAAGAGAACAGCCGTCAACCTTATCACGTGTTTGAGTAAACGGACCTGTTCCATCATCAAAAGCAATTTGTGACAGCATCTGGTTAGTGTCGCCATGAATCCTCGGGGATGCTGTACCGTTACATTGTTCATCGCTATATTGATGGTTGTGGAACTGCCCAAAACTGAAGCATATTACGGCGTCAATATGCAGGAACTCTCCAGTAAGTATATTTCTCTTTTGGGAGACATTTTTCATTTGGTCTGGGATGGACCATGTAAAGTATAAATAGCCTTGACACAGGAAAGAGAACGCCAGTTATAGTCCAAAGATTGCACTTTCAAATTGGTCGTTGGCCCCAAATCTTGACTTTTACCGATGAAGAGATCATCAGATCCTTCTTAAGTCTCGAAAGTTAGATGTAAGTTTAATATGAAAAAATGCTAACAAAGAGTACGTGGAAAGAAAACAAGATCATGCCTTCCTTCCATCCAGAAATGTGCCCTCTTAAAATATGCTATAGATTACAAATCGTGCTGAGGAAGGAAGTCAAATTCTTAAGCTAATTCGTTTCCCTAACAGTTGAAAACGTACACTGAATTCACAAGTGGATTTTCGTTCAATATTTTAGAAAATTTAAACACGGTATGTACAAAGAAGGCTCTGATTTGAATTGTTATTCTTTTATCCAGTTTACAGATACTGTGGATTATACGATAGTTTTACAACGAAAATGTAACCAATACAGCGGCATATCAGTAATCATAAATGATTATGATTACTGATATGCCGCTGTATTGGTTCATGACAAAACAATACACCCAGCGGAATACTATTGTACAATGTATTTTGATATTCGTTACAGTATGGAATGGTTATTTGCACATAGTTCAAGCATTCTACTATCATTTTATTTTCTGCTAAGTTACACCAAGACAATTTTCAGGCCAATAGTGAATGGTATTAGAAATACATAACCTTTTACGTGCCGTACATAAACCGCACGAAATATTTAAAACAGGCAACTTTTACAAGATGTGCTCAATGTGCAAGAGTTATGGCGAATTTGGAGGCAGACTTGAAAATGAAGACGAAGCAAATCTCACTAAACATCAAACGCAAAGTTAAATTCGCAAGCCGCGCCTTATTTCACAAACCACAGTTGTGTCTGACAGAGATGAAGTCCAACGCTGCAAGAATAGAATTTTAGCGCACGGGCGTTCTTCTCGTCTCTCCCACCTTCTCCCCGAGGACAATGGTCGCTTGTTCAGCACATCGGACTTACCTGTCTAAGCTCTGTGTTTTGAAGACCTCTTTCCAAGCCGCAGATTATCGGCGGAATCTTATATAAATCTCTGTGTGTTTGTATCAGGAATTCTTCCTTATATTGTCAGCCAAATTCAGATATTATGAGCCAATGGTTTGCTTCGTGTTAAACGCTGGAGAACAATGGATCGTGGACGAGACGATACAACCTATGAGACTGCGTGAATACCATTGGCGTGTTAGAGCCGATGTTGTTGCCGTCTTAAACAATTTACGGGAACTTGGCAAAATGCGTTTGTGGTATTTGCCTTTACTTGTGCCTGGTAATCGCTAGTGGGCTGTTCTTAACTGGATTTGTCGTTGTTGAAACGCAAATTTCATAACCGTATTCACGCCTCATGGGCTGTTGTTTAGAAAGAAAATACCTTTTTGACATTTGCCTTTTAAAACACCTTTTAGTGCATTCTTTCACGGCAATCTAAAATTAAGACACCTTTTGTCAACTAACGCGAATATTATCATCCAGTACTTTTCATGACAAAACTATGGATCTGTGCGGGCATGCCGAAGCCCGCCGTCAAGCAAAATGGACGTTGCGGGTCAATAATCACAAGGCTGATTCCCAAATACCATTTAACACAAACCACCAAAGAAAGTGTATCAAGTGTGAAATTAAGGCGGAATCATAAGTTAAGGTTAGGAGCTACATAACGGATAAAACCCATCGATTCTTCAATATGGATGCAAAACTTCTCATCATTTACAAAAAAATACATAAAATTACCCAAAGTAATCGGTCAATTAGCTAATTAATTATCTGATCCCAGAATTTGAACTTGACTCAAGTCATCCCTGAATATGACCTTCAAACGTCATTGATTGTGGTGAAAATAAATATGTTTGACATCGATTTGGAAGGATATTGGTGTGATAAGCATGTATAAATCCTATGGAGATATTATGGTCAATAAATTTATCCTTACGCCCCTTATCATGTTTTTTATCTCTCGATAATGTATAATCAGACAAAATAAATAGTGAGGTTGATATTTTCGTAAGATTTATTGTCCTTAGACAAAGCGTTAGTCTGGAACATGTCAAACAACCGGGCGTGCATGTTTTGTGCACGGTGCATGTTGGCGGGATCATTCTGATCATTACCTGGTTTGTGTTTTATTGACTTTCCAGAATACTGTGAGGCCTGTATGCTGTGGGGAGGGGCGCCTTTCTACAAACATCCCAAACATTGCCACAAGTACATCCATTGTTTCTACGGCTCAAACAACACGGTACTCGGTACGGAGATGAACTGTCCAGAAAGAACCTTCTGGTCACAGGATGACCTCACGTGCAGACCCCAGAACGAAGTCAAATGCAAACATGGTGAGTCAGATCGGGCCATGGAAAGAAGAGCGGAAGAATGATTTCAAGTGGCATTTATTGTTTGATTTAATTGTTCAAAGACTGAATGGATCCTATTGTCATGACTTTTGTATCTACTATACGACATTTTCTATACCTAGTCACTTTATCCTCGATATAGAGTGTACCACAAAATCTCGCATAATTCAGATCTAGTGTACTCGGTCCCTATACTAACTTATCGGCATATACATCTGAAGTAATACCGATCTCTCACTGACGACGGTATCTAGATCTGAAGAGACACCTACTCGCAGCTTGTTCGACTCTCCCAAGCTAGAGACTCTTTAGCTAGAGAGGCCAAATCTTGGCACCAACGAAACCGTTGTAATACATTAAACGAACTGATTTTGGTCAAATACAAATGAACCAACTGCAGACAGGTTAAGGGAAGATATGTCTTCAATTTTAATACAGAGAGCGAGTGCTATATCTGAAAATTTATGTTTAATTTATATCGAACTTTGGACTGGAAGAATTGCTAAAATGATACATCAGCGGTGTGGTTCTAAGAAGTATGGTTTCTCACAGATTAGGTCCAAGGACACATTCAACACAATATTACAGTGAATCTGGGTTAGGGAATAGCCGTGTAATGAACAAACAATCTCTCGCTTGCTCAGTTACCGCTACTCTGCACCGTTTTCTGTGTCATCCCAGATCCCTGTAAGTTACCGGGTCGCACCACCTACTCGGACGGACGGACGTGCAATGGCTACTGGAAATGCCGGGGTGACGCCCTGCCCCACAAGAAGTGTTGTCCCAAGGGTCAGAGGTACGACGACGGCAAGGAAATGTGCATAAATGACAAAAACTGCACGGAGGGGTGCCAGAAAAAATTTCAACTCACTGATAATTTTTTACCACGTAAGTAATAAGTTAACTGTGTGGTAAGGAAAAAAACAGCCAAATGTTGCCTCTTTACCGGTGACAAATAACATCGTGACTGACTGAATGTTTACTTATACAAAGGGAATAACATCGTGACTGACTGGTTGTTTACTTATATTACGGGAATAACATCGTGACTGACTGGTTGTTTACTTATATTACGGGAATAACATCGTGACTGACTGGTTGCTTACTTATATTACTGGAATAACATCGTGACTGACTGGATGCTTACTTATATTACGGGAATAACATCGTGACTGACTGGATGCTTACTTATATTACGTGAATAGCATCGTGACTGACTGGATGCTTACCTATATTACGAGAATAACATCGTGACTGACTGGATGCTTACTTATATTACGGGAACAACATCGTGACTGGCAATAACTGGACGTCAACAGATTGACATGTTGAACGCTAACAGCTTGACTGATATTAGATATAATATAGCAAGGGATAACATACTGACTGGCAGAAGCTGGGGGATAACATGCTGATCGAAAATAACTTAGGAATAACGTAGTAACTGAATGCTTGCAAGTGTGATTGACAATAGTTAGGGAATAACATCATGACTGACAATAGCTGGAGGATAACAGTGTGACTGGCAGTATCTGGAGGATAACAACCTGGCAGACAGTATCTGGAGGATACCATTGTGACTTCAGCTGCTGGATAACATGTTGATTGACAACAGCTGGAATATACCACCGTGACTGACAATAGCTTGAGGATAACATTGTGACAGGCAATAGCTAGAGGACAACAATGTGACTTGCAATAGCTAGAGGATAACATCGTGACTGACAATATCTGGAGGATAACATCGTGACTGACAATAGCTGGAGGATAATCTCGTGACTGACAATAGCTGGAGGATAACATCGTGCCTGACGATAACGTAAGAATAACATTGTGACTGACGATAGCTGCGAGTTACCATACCAACAAGAGATGGAGCAAATGCCGTAAATAACAATTCTTTGGAATAAACATCGTGACTGACAATAGCGTGGAATTAACATTGTAACTGACAGTCACAAGAGGCCGAGGCTAACTGACACTTATGACTGACTAATCATGCGTTTGTTAACTTTGTGGTGATAGTTTGTGCGAACATTGTGACTGACCATTGCTTGTGTAAACTTTGTGACTAACAATAATTTGTGTTAACAATGTGACCAAGACCATTGCTTATGTTAACATGATGGTTGGAAATTATAAATTTCAAAGTTCTGATGACAATATCTGATGTGCTATAGCGTCTGACATGTTAGAGAATGTGAAATCAGGAAAACTCAAATATATAGATAGGTGTATTCAGTGATCTTAAAATGAACTCCTAAGGCCCGTTTGTTCATAAGTGACAGTTAACTTTTATTGATCATTTACTTTAACAACGTGACTGATGTGACTGTTGGGTCTTTTAGTATTACATCTGCCTCCAGAATATCACGTGATCATGTTTGTTGACGTCATTGTAGAATGCGATAGCCGAGCCTTTGAAGGCGACAATCGGTACTACATGAGGAGGGTGCAGAGTGGGGCATTCGTCAAGATGCCCTGCAGTCCCGGCACACGGTTTAATATCGGCACGTGCAGCTGTTCGGAGTACGATGAGGATTTCTCCACAGGTAACCATGACAAGTGCTTTTGTGTATTTCACGTACATATTCAGCTGTTTCTATAAACTATTTGTACATTTTACGTATGCACAGTATGCACTTTCCGCACTTATCATGTATGTTTTAGTAACAGCTTTACACTTGTATCTCGAGTGCAACTGAACTCCAACTATACGTGGGTCCGATCCCATGCCCAAAGTGACTTGTGTTAGAACTTCATTGTACTGTTGTTGTTCTTTGTCTATGGTCTCAGAAGTTCGAATTTAGAATTTTCTAAAAAAAAAAAACAAAAAAAAAAAACACATATTATGTTTGCACACTTTGAGGTATTATAACTAAAAAAGACAAAATTTAACTAGGGTTTATGCAGGTGATTGGCTGTTTTGCACGTATTATAAGTTTACTCCTTTTTAGGACATATTTTATGTCAACTTTCTGACTTGTAAGTGAGCTGAAACAGCAAAATGTATGTCGCGCTCGTGTTTGCCCTCTATAATCTCGTATTTTCTTGCTTTTTCTGGCATTATTTACAGAAGTAGAATGCTTGCCATTCTTTTACTTTCCTTTGGACACGGACTTCAGGGACAAGACGTATAACGACCTCCGTACAGGTGACGTCAACGTCAAAATCCAGGCGGCCGCCGGGGCCACAGGAGGAAAAGCGGCCTATTTTGACGGTAAAAGCAAGCTGACGGTGTGGGCACTCAACAACATGGAGTTCGGGTCGCACTTCGCTCTGACGTTCAGGTTTAAGGCTGATGGACCGACGTACCGGAAGGATAACCGATATGACCGGAACTTGCCAGTGGCACTGGTGGACAACAGTGACTGTGATCGGAATGCCACGTTCGGGATCGCCCTCTCCTCTGATGGCGTCTCCGGAACGGTGTTTGGGGGCTTCCTCCTGGAAGATAGCAGCATTATCACCAGGAACGTGGGCAACATCGTAAGTCCGAAGACAAATCTTGTTGATGGTCATTTTCAAAACATAGTAGGGTCGTTGTCATCAGGTACGAGTTAATATTTGCAAGATGAAATCAGAAACGCTTTGGTGTTGAATTACTGGAGCGGCTTTATCGTTGATGAAAATACTTCTCGACATCAAGGGCATCGCAATAGTTCCAGATGACTACAACCTTCAGTTTGACAATATTTTTTTCATAACTTCTCGTATACAATATAACTTGTAGACATCGTCATCTACGAAAAACTTAAGAGAAACAGAACTTTTTGAAAGTTTTGTAAAAGTGGCCAGGCCTTTGAAGGGCCTGTTCCAAACCGGTTTCGCCGGGAAGTCGCCTGTCGTCATACATCAGCAGATGTGCAATGTATGCAAAAAACAACGGGCGGTTGTTATACCAGCCAGCTCTGATTGCTATTTTTTGCAATATGTTGCTCGTGATAACAGCCACACAAAATTTCCAAAAAGAGAGGTGCCGCAAAAACTCACCCACCCAACCAACCCAAAAAGCAAATGTGTTTTATTTCATTTGGATTTTATGAAATTAAGAAACCAGTGGTCAATTATGAGAAGTATGTTGACGTTGTCTTGTCTGCTAGGCTCTTACATGGAAATGGGTTCATACATATATGATATCTTAAAACTTACTTTATATTCTCATTTATAGCCCATGGGAAGTTGGCATGACGTCAGACTGGTCAAAGATGACAGCTATTTCGAGCTCAAAGTTGACAACACTATTGTGACAGGAGAAGCTGCTGGTAAGCATTTGCTCCATGCTCTCAGCGCCGTAATAATAATGGTAACTTCCAAGTTGTGGGAAGTATATATTTGTTTCTTCCTCAGAATGTTCCAAAATGATCTGAGACTAAATTAGAGAATTCATGTACCTGAAAGGAGGGCTACCCGAATTAAGATTTGTACCAACTTGGAAGAGGCGTTCAAGTCTTCAGAGAGTTTCAGAGCGTTGCCTTAGTCTACGTACATTATCTTTATATATATTTATTATTTGATTGACGCTTTATGCAGTACTCAAGAACAGGAGGAAACCGGGCAAAGCCCGGATGAAACCGACGACTATTCGCAGGTCTCTCGCATACCTTCCCACGTACGGCGTACATTAATCCAAAAAATGGGTGTAAATTCATGTATTAAGGCAGATGACGATTTAATGTGAGAATTATATGTAATCAGATTCGTGTTTACATATAATGTCGTTTTGAAAAAAATTTTCTTTGAGAATCTGGATTTCGTAAAACAGGAATTTGACCCCCCAAATGCCCACCTCCTCCCTAAGAAAAGAGGCAACCGCACGAATCCTTTTTGAGTTCTTGTTATTTGTTCGTTATAATGCCGCGTTCATAATGATATTTGAAGATGTTTGAAAACGTCACACACAGATGAAGAATATGTGTACGTTTTCTCGTACACAATCTGTGCTGATTCGGCTTGTCTGCATTCGGTAAATTGTTTGTGTTTTAATTTCAGGTAACATCAAGAGACACCCATGTTCAATGACGATAGGTATGGGCACCGGCCTCAACAACTTCCGGGGTTTTATTGACGATGTAAGTATCAGCCACTATGGCAATGCATACTATATACAAAACAATTTTGTTTTTAAATAAGTTGTCTTTTTCGTTTGTAAGTGATTATTCAGTATATGTACGCTTATGAAATCATTTAGATGTTTAGAGCCGCCTAACCTTATACACAAAGGGACAGTCCTGGGCAATTTATTTCATTTATATCAAGAACATTTCACTTACCCACGGCCAGCATTATGATGGGAGGAAACCGGTTTAGTGGAACAACTCTTGGGAGTTTTTTAGACACTTAAAATGTAGAATCAAATCAACCAGGAAAATTGAACATATAGCATTATGATAAGATGAAAACGGTATGAGCCCCGGGGAACCCACGACCATCAACAGGTGCTGAAAGACCTTCTTCCTGAGCTGGACTTGAATTGAATGGATAACAAATTGGATGAATATAACAGGTACCTAACCCGATTTGAGTAGCAAGACTTTTGCACAGATAAGGCTATGCTTTAATAACTTGCCCATTTCTGAATTCGTTTCCATTTTATTTTTCTTATTCAGATCCGGTTCTATAAGTGCAATCCTGGCTCAAAGCAGGAACAGAAACCTGCAAACCAAGTCTATGAAAAAGTGAAACCGAAACAGTAACAGCTAGATGGGATTTTTTTTTTGTTTCTCACGTTTGATTGTCTGATATAAACCATGTTTTCTTTATTTGTACATAATCATGCATGAATGCATGAGGTAAGTTTTGTTTTGTTGTTATGGTGTTGTGAGATTTTATCAGTGCTGACTGAAATGCAGTATATGGGATGTATATACTTCTGGTCTGTCATCCTCTTAAAAAGTCTTTTCACAGTTTCAAAGATCTGTAAAATTGCAGTACTTAGCCTAATTGTTTTTAATTAGTCATCAAATCAACCAGGAAAATTTCACAATACTGAGGAAGTTTTCACTCATACCATGGCGCTTAGGTTTGTGGTTGGAGGAAACCCAAATTTTCAAAGTACCATATCTTACAAACATCGTAACTTCAAACCAAGCCCAATCAGCGAAAGCTGGATTCAAGCCTTCGACACTTCGAAGCCTTGGTTAGGAATAATAACGGTTTACTTGAATGAGCCAGCGATGGGATCCCAATGGATGCTGCTTATGTATGTAAAACATTACCGTATTAAGCCACATTTGCATTAATGTAGAAATATATTTGAGCTGGTTGATGAGTTTTCGAGAGGTGCCACCATCGCTGGGCTGGCCTAGTTCTCTAATGGGTTCTCCTAGAATCCTCTTGACTAATGGACTCGAGTTTGAATTCTTAGTCTTACATTTCCAAAGAACCTCCAAAATGCTTTCATTCCGGATTTCAAGCACTTCCGGAACAGTGCAGTGTATCCAAGGTAGAGTCGCTCAAAATTATATGCTTTTCAGAGATATTTAATTTTTTCCCACAAACATCTTTAGCCTCATCAGAGCTCGAAACCACCTATCCAGATAACCTGAATCACATTTATTTATCAAATAATTTTACTTGTAAAAAAAATGGTCTCTAGCTTGTTTAATGGTTCCGAGGATTTTGTGGAAGGCATGATTATTTTACCTAGGCGACCTAAATGAAGAATTTTCTTGAATTTCCATTTATCAGACACTCTTTAAATATTTCATCCAAACATTTTGTACTGAAAATGATATAGATTTGAAAAGAAACTCGTTTATCAGTCACAAGATCAAGAATACGTACAAACATCAAAGACCGGTGATGTTTTTTATGTTAGGGTAATTTGATTTAAAACATATGCTCTCAGAGGCCGGGTTAATACAGTAATACCTTATCTGACCTTTGTTTTACGTTTGCACTAAATTATTTTACGTATATTATTTTGTATTCCGCTAAGATAGTTATTGTATCTTGGTTTAATCCAAACAGGACTCGAATCTATAAATCAGATTACAGTATTTACAGATGACGGTATGTGTGATCAGGAGGCCAAGATGATGGTTCTCGTACCTTGTAGTTACAGTGTCGATCAGATAGCTTCATATGCTTACATATCACTCTTACTTTAGAACATATTTACATCATTTTAATGAAGTCGATGTTTCATCCCTCATTTTATTAACTTGTTTTTTTTTTATTGTTTTATTGTGTACATATATAAATGAACCGTAGAACTGTATTTACTTCTTACTTGTCAACATTTTTGTAAATTATTCATTCCTCAATTCCAAATAAAAGAATCAGTTTTCTACAAGAGTCTTCCCGTGTACAACTCTTTCAACCACCGTAGGGGCCCCCGTGGCTCAGTTGGTTAGCGCGCTAGCGCAGCGTAATGACCCAGGAGTCTCTCACCAATGCGGTCGCTGTGAGTTTAAGTCCAGCTCATGCTGGCTTCCTCTCCGGGAAGGTCTTCCAGCAACCTGCGGATGGTCGTGGGTTTCTCCCAGGCTCTGCCCAGTTTCCACCCACCATAATAGTGGCCGCCGTCGTATAAGTGAAATATTCTTGAGTACTTCGTAAAACACCAATCAAATAAATCAAATAAAATCAACCACTGTAGGCAGTAATCCTCGAGTGACTTGTTGAAATGTCATGCCTGGTGTCAGTTTACTGTGACTTGTTAAAGTGTCATGTCTGGTGTCAGTTCACTGTGACTTTTTGAAATGCCATGTATGGTGTCAGTTTACTGTGACTTAGTGAAGTATCATGCCTGATGTCAGTTTACTATGACTAGAACTGTCATGTCTGTTGGTGTCGTTCAAGTGTCCGAACTGGTGTCAGTTTTCCTATCTAGTATAAGTCATGCAAATTTTACTGGTACTAGGTGGAGTGTCGTGCCTGATTTATGTTTAGACACACGGTTATTGTTCTGCATCCGGTATAAGCTTTACTGGTACCGGTTGGGGCGTCGTGTCTGATGTCTGCTCAGTGTAACTCGATGGGTGTCCTGTCCAGTAACAGTTATGCTGGGTCGGAGTAAGATGTTTTAATTCTGATCACTGGTCGCTTTATAGTGTACCTTGTTAGATGAAGTACTATACAGTTACACTGGAATCAAACCTAGTAAACTAGACTGACTCGCCGCATTAAAACACCACCTCTTTGTCAAACGCCCGATGGCATGAACGTGTGAAACAAATCAAAGTCCTTTAAAAACACCAATGGATAAAGTCAGATGATTTGAACAAACGACTTTGTATATGGTAGGTTTCCCTCGCATTTTGTAAAGGTATCATGCCTAGTGTCACCTGTATATACAGGTGTCCACACTGTCTCTTAAAAGACGGAAGCAGTAAGTTGACGAAACCATCATGGAAGCGACGTCAAACTGGAAAGAGCTTATGAATCGGTTAATCGACCAATGGTACTGTCGAAGGAACGGCTGTAACTTGGAATGCAGAACTGTTCGCCCATATCGCCACAAATCAGTCACAGAGATATGATATGGACAGGGAAATCAGCTATTTAACATGACGGCTGCTTGAACTGGCTCATCAACAGCAAGTGCCTTATCACTAACAAAAGAATCTCTCTACGTGTTTTGACCACGACACATTTCGCCCGATCAAAACAACAACAAATATATGACTAAGGATAAACCAGTCAGGGGAAAATGACAACCAGCTTATGTGATTTATTGTAGTAACACATTTGATGATTTATATGCAATTGGATTGGATACGTTTGGCATGAAACAGAAATTACACATCGTGGTGAACTCAAATGACAATTGTCGTCCGATATCAACGATGCTCTATCCTATCTATAAGATGTGACTACAACAATTTCTGTGCTTATGAGAACTGCACATGTATGAACAACGACATGCTGTTTTAAAACTTAAAATGATGTTTTCTTTCCATTGATTTAAATTATACAATTTATTCATTGAAGTAATTGGTTCAAATTATGTTATTATACTCGTGCGTTTTTTGTAAACTTCAAAATATTTAAATATACACCGTCTCTTCAAGGTTCCTACTACACCACAACAGTCAATGTTCCAAAACCCACATTTTCAGGCGACAAGATGAGGCCCGCTTTTTGGAGGCAAACTCAAATCCACATGTTTTCAATCTTTTTGGTGATCGACGAAACATTTATCGTCCACATAGTTTGTTTACTGTGTCACAAAGTTAAAGGTAGCATCGAAAATCTTCCCGGTCGTCTTCTCGTGAGCCTTCACCTTGAGCTCTGTGCCGCCAACTATAAACTTCACTCCGACTTCACGGTGCTTCTCTCCAGTCAAATCCGGCATGTCTACTGTGAAACTACCCAATTTAAAGCAAGAAGAGTCAGTTGTGTACTTTGGTTTCATCTTCGTCGACTTAAACACCTGTATGGTCATTCTTGTCTGACCAGTGTAAACGGGGACAGAGATCTTTTCCGGCGTTTCCATTCCGTATGGCACTTCTTCGTCCATCTTAACAAACCTAGCGAAAATATCACCGCATAACCTTTTACCTTCAGCTATATATAACTTCTCAGGGGCATGTTCACCATCAATAAAAACTCTTGATGTCCTTTTTCCGTAAGTAAATGCGGCAAGGCGGATTCCAATGGCGCCCGGCTGATGGCCGAATATCACCGCTCCTTTCACCACAGACAGGACGGCGTCTAGAGGAGTGACCACAGTCACAGACCGGAAGTTTTTCCTGAACTCCTCTTGGAGAAGTGGCGATTCGGAAAACCCACCCACCAGTAAGATGTGGGAAATTCCTCTACACTTGGGATCCGCCATTAGTGTTTCTACATGAGTGATAATTTTCTGAATGGTTGGTTTCATCAAAGACTGCATCACTTTACCGCTGATTCTAATCTTGTCACCTGTAAACCGAACATCTCTGGATAACCCAGACTCAGCCACTTGGTCCTCTAACGAGCACTTGCTGTGAAAGTTGAACGTTTCATGTAGAGAAGCCGGCAACCGGAAGGTGAATTTCTGTTCATCATTACTAGATATCCTCCGTTTATTGATTTCAAATTCTTTCTCAAGTTCCAGCCAATCCGATTTGTGGTTTTTGCCGAACTCCTTCATCACCTTTACGGTAAAAATCTTGAGCAACAGATCGGTGAATTGGTCGTCTACCTGAGTGCCGCCCCAACCTCCCCCGCTGGCTTTGTGTAGTTCTTTGAGATCCCCGCTTAGCATCACCTCGTGCACTGTCGTGTCCACAGTACCACCTGGGTAAAATAAAACGTTATCAACCAAGTTTAGGCCCATGAGTAACATTCTTCATGTAGATACACGTGTAGGGATGACAGATTAAAGAGAAGCCACACAGTTTCAAAATAATGAGCTTAGCTGAAATAAATGATGTGAGTAAAAGCCCTCTGTCCAAAATTCTGGGAAATGATCTTGTATAGTTCCATCATACCTTTGCTGTTTATTGACGTTGCCCACACCTACCTTTT
Source organism: Liolophura sinensis (assembly GCF_032854445.1). Taxonomy (NCBI): domain Eukaryota; kingdom Metazoa; phylum Mollusca; class Polyplacophora; order Chitonida; family Chitonidae; genus Liolophura; species Liolophura sinensis. The sequence goes on from NC_088300.1 coordinate 50,809,835, forward strand.
GCCGTCAACAGTTCAACAGCCCACACTGTCTACAGTGTGATCATATAACCCCTATCCGATTAATCTCCATTTCTCTACCTATTTTCTGCTAATTAACTGCTCCAAATCAAAGGGTTTATGTATATTTCAAACTTCAATTCCGAGATAAACAGTAACATTATATATGCGTCTATAAACCTACTCAGTATATATAAACTCTATTCAGTATATGCTCTATAAGGCACAAGCGAATACAACTGATTTTCTGTCAATGATCCATATCTTGTAAATTGACTTCTTCGGCGTAGTATATAGCTTTCATCGCCATGGTTGTTCATTCTAATGAATAATAATTTAAACTTGTGAATATCCAGGCAGGAGACAATATGGAGAGTTCATGTACTAGATGAACAGTTACCACTTCATCTGCATAAATACGTAATTGTCCTCAGTCTTCTGAAGCGCGTGGAATCATTTCATTGTGCAGTACGATTTGAACAACGACAAGATTGAGTACAATGACGTCAGATCTTATAGAATCGTTAAAACAAAAATGGTTTAGATTTAATTCCACGACTAGAATCCTTACGCACATGGCATACGAATGATAATGCGTTTACGTTCAGATTTATTCAGGTACCTCCAGCGTCCACAACAATGTAGCGAGATCCAATTCCCGAGATGTCGTCTGCGTCACAGAATTCGTCATCGGATCGGCTGTTCGCTAATAAGGACTGACAGAAAATGGAGGCCGCTTCCGGTTCCAGTGCAATAGCCAGTTGATCTCCAAGTATGCCAGACTGGTTAAAGAAAGAAAACATGTAAATATATGCTATCATTTGTTGTTTAAATGATATCGAAAAGGGTTTCTTCATTGTGAACATAATTATGAATATGGCAAAAGAATACAATGACTTTTCTTTACACCTGAGTAAATATCAAGGCTGAGTGTTAAAACAATAACCCAATTGAACACCAGCGTTTTGTGTGTAATAGATTATTAACAGTTAATCGGATTATATGATAGAAAATCATAAACATCAAAGAAACCATTACATGAAAATTTCATCTGGAATTTGTACCTGCAGAGCGGCTTTCCTCATGAACTGCTTGGCGTCCTCGTCCCATATAGCAGGTACCGTCAGCACGTACTGGATCTCCGAGTCAGCCACTTGCTGCTGAAGGCTTCGTCTAAAATGCTCCTTAAGGTACAGTATTGACATGGCAAATACACTAAGGGCATTCAACCGTTGTCCGGACACCGACTCCAGCTCCATAGTCTCACTTATCTGAGGTACAAACAAAAACCAGATAGACTAATGCAGATGTATTATGACAAAAATCAATCAATAAAGTGGTATTTTTGTACGAATGAAATGGAACACTGATCAGTAATTGTAGGGATGGTAAGGTACTGTCTTATTCGTTAAGCTTATTTGCTAGTAAATATTCTTGAATACGGTGTAAAACACCAGTGAAATAAATAAATATTTGCTAGTAAAACAGAGATATAACTGTTAAATGTTTATGTTTCACAAAAGACATGCAATAATCTCTGTGTAAACAGGGCAGAAAGTAAAACAGGGGACACAACTTTTGTAAGTGATCCTTCGCATTTGCATATACAGTTGACATGTGTACATGGCATGCTCTTGTCTCTGTTCCTTTTTTCCCCATTAACATTCGTCTATGCCAGTCCTATTAACAATAACAGAGCACACCGCACATTTTCTGTTCATAATCGAAATGTTATCTTCAGTACTTATATCCATTATACAAACAGTGCATGCTGAGCGATGGTATATCAGGAATTGTATTTCTGTATTATTATTTTTGTATGGGGTATTTCAAGATCCATGGGTATATATCCCCACTTTTGCAAACGAAAATTTCCATCGTCATCTTGAATTATCGACATGTTTTGTCGTGGTAATAAATAAAGATTTTACATCCCAGGTAGTTTTCGTTTCTGTGTCTCACCTCAGATTTGTAGAGGTTCATCTTAAATTGACGGAATAACAACCAGTTTTTCTCCTCCTTGTTTTTGGCGACTTGCGAGTACTTTGTCTCCGCTTCATATCCGAAACTGTGAAAATGTCCATCCGGGTCGAACAGTACAGATGTCGGGGTTTTGTACGAGGTCTGAAGGTGGTTGCCCCCATCTGACCAAACCTTGTTGGTTGTAATCTTGAGTTTATCAGCCAGAAACTCGTGTTGGAAGGAGAAGGCGTAGCCAGAATACGTTGTACCGATATCAATGGCGACCACGAGAAGGGGTTTGGACTGGGCCATGGTTACCCGGTTTACTTCCAGGTCAAGGCTATGTCAACTGAAGAGAGAGGACTGTTCAAACCTAAATTTCAGTTTGATCTCTAAGCCGAGCTTCAATTTTGTAATTAGCCCCAAAGTGATTGTGTAATAATGCATTAAACATGTAATAAATCTGCTGCTGTTATAATTGGGATGGGACAACGGTATTGGCTTCTGGGGTTTGCTAAACATTGAACTACAGGTGTGAGGTAATACACGTTTAAACAGCCGATCCCAGGACAATAAGTCGATGTTAACTGACACTGATTATAATATATGATTCAACAAGTATATGTTAATCATTCATTAATGCGATTTTCTTTATCTGTCTATCAGATAAGAGTAGTGAAATAAACATGTGAATATTTACAAATGTAATTAAACTGGGCCAGTACCTAAGAATATCTTCAAGATACAACAAAGGCTAGCCGAGCGTATAGGAGAAACCATATTGTGTCCCCCACAGACCCTATACGCCCATTCGAACAAGCGATCCGGCGGGTAATAACATGTAGTCTCTGAACTGACCCATTCCAGACCGCTGGGTTCTATATAGGCGGACATAAACCTTGTATACTGGGTAAGTTTTGGCCTATATAGCACGTTAAATCTCCCTCGCTAAGCTTGCAGGCCTTGATCGATACAACACTGAGCTATACTACATCACTACGCCTGCTCAAGGCTGAGAGAGAAAAGAGTTAGAAACTGAATGTTTGTAGTCGACAATCAACTTTTCTCCCAGAAGACTTACAACACTGACACGTTCTGTGAAGAGGAATTACCCCGGTATCTGTAGTGTCGACAACTCACCTCAAATTGGTCGCCGGCAAGCTAAAGATGGCTGTTTGTGCAGGGTGATTTCTGGCTAAATGAGCAGGTTGGAGAGACAGATGACGTGACACACCTATAATGAAAGTGAAAGTACAATTGCACATCACTGCCTTCGCCCGGCTTGGCTCTGGGATTTTCCTGGAGTACATCAGGCATCAATATAAATAGAAATACAGTTAGCGTTGTACCGTATAAATCTCTACATGCAATGCCAACGTAATCAATCCCTATTATAAATGTCAATTGCTATTATATGTGCAATATGGACAATCATGAATCAGTGAATTCAACGAGTTCATGATCCAAATACTGTATAAACTTCTCCTTACTAAAATGTGCAAATATACATTGGTATGGTCATGCATGGGTTCATTGTTTATTCATTATTCCTGATCAAGATAGGTATGATACACAATTGACACTAAATCCCCTTAATGATCATAGTGAGTGTATTAGGTGATTCCTTTTGGAATTCGTATTAGGCATTTTTAACAGCCAGTTATCAGGCGACCTGCAGCTCCAGGTGAATTTGTGTATTAATCTCGCCGAAAGCAGGTGCTCTGAGATGGCCGAGTGATCAGAGAGTCGGCTTGTGACGCGGTGGGTGCTATTAGCGCTGAGTTTTATCAAGTATCTTGGTACTGCCTCATTTAGGAGGCATGTCTCTTTAAAATGCCCAATTGCTTATAGTATTATAATCTGACTTCATGCGGTGTCTGGGAAGTTTTACTGAAAGCAAAACGTTCACAACCAATCACGACTATGTATACATATAAACACATACATGCCTGTTTTACTATGTAGTCTATGTCTACATAACACGTTTTCTTCCATAGTCAAGAGCTCTCTAGTCCCTTGTGCGTGAGTGAGAACAGCACTTACACATGCTGTTTGTAGAGAAAGGAATTATAGCTGGAATGTTTCTAATCGGCAGCCAGTATGTGTACTAGAAGAGTTATATAATCCCGTCAATGAAAGATCCTTTCACGAGGAATTAATCTGACATCAATTCCCACCACTCTCATTAAGCTGTAATCGCTCGTTACATCTCCATTTTATCACGTCTTACACGTCGTTTATAATGCAGATATGTGTATCGCCTTCATTCAACAGGCGGAAAGGACCGATCCACCCAAGAATAGCTGATGAATATTAATATAAACAGATTACCCAATGAAATAGTAGTTTCCCTATAACGATGGACAGCAAAGAAGAAACAACATGCATAGATTGTTCACATACACAACGTTTGATGACAAGTAAAATCTGACAACAGAAGCACTTTTCACTCTCTCTGTACGACTGGGGGCGAAAACGGCATAATCATCTGCATAGCTTGGTATCACACTAAACCGTGATGTCAAAATAACTTATTTGAAATATAATTGATCTTTTAGTGATTTCTGTACATTCAGTACACCTCACAGCTGCGTCTGAAATTTTCTGTTTGTATAAGCCCTTTGCAAACTTGAGCGGGTGTGTGACTAGATTATGATGACGGCTGGTTAAGTTCTTTTGGAGATAGACATCCGCTTAGCTATCATATAAAAGTAGTTAAAGGAGTGGCATAAAAGCAGGAGCAATAGAGGTAGTCTCTGGCTTGATTTAAGCCGTTACCTGGGTCTCGTCCCTGAATTACTGGTTATTTACTCCGTGGGCGTCGGTAAACATGACCGCCGGTATAAGTGAAAACGAATCCAGTTCACATCTAAAGTGAGACATGTAAAGGAAAGTTACATAAAAGTACGTTTAAGTTCTACCATGGATATTTCATAAGCAGTTGACTGTAAATAGGTGAGGTACCATGACTGGTATTTGTTGAGTATGGCTAGTGATTGTCATGTACTCTGTTACTTAACTGTGAATATGTGAGATATCCTGTATGGTGTTTGTTGAGTATGGTTGGTAATGTGTCATGTATCGTGTCAGTTGACTGACTAGGTGAAGTGTCCTCTCCACTGACCTATACATAACCGGAGTAGTGATGACATTTCCTGACGTCACAACTGTCCAATATTTTTAATATATTGGACAGTTGTAACTGTGACGTCACACGTACGGACTACTTTTTGTTTGTCAACAAGCAGACGATACAACACGATGTTCGTCCGTGCTCGTCCAGAAAAATCTGTGTCTCCGAACAGTTCGTTCTACCTCACACCAATTCACGAGTGTCGCCTCAAACCTGATGCAGCTGTGTGGTATTACTCGACTCCAATGGGAGAGTATCGTTTGGGAGAGCTAATAAAAAGGGCAGCCGAGGCTGCTGGACTGAAAGGCCGGAAAACTAATCACTCGGTCGAAAAAACAATCGTCCAAACCCTTGTAAAATCTGGCGTCGCTCCACATAAAATTATGCAGGTCACCGGACCAAATCCTTGCTAGCATCCAGGAGTATGATTCTAAATTAGATCACGTAGAGCAGAAGCAAATGTCGAGTTTACTTCAGGGCAATCGCGCCTTCAGTCAACCATCTCTCGCGCTTACACTCCCTGGCCGGTCAGTTCAAGTGCACACAAACGAAGTTTTCACGACTCCGATGCCATCAGCTTCCGCACAGAATCCCAAGGATAATCAGCTAACTTTGTCAGCAAACTCTACTTCTCTTTCGTCCTCATCCTGTAAAGATTACACAAGTCTGTTCGGTGGCGCAGTTTTCAATAACTGCGCTTAATTTTCACTGAAATGTCTGCATTCCTTTTCTTTACAATTCTATTTGTAAAATACCGCTTCGGCCACGTGCGCCTGACCCAGTTTTCCGTCAGCCAATAAAAGTGCTCCATTCAGTATTCCATATTCATCCGCAACCGGCAATCGTCTATTGTTACGCGATATGAAATAATTAGCACGGTTTTACCCAATTTGTTCAGCGTTCGAGTTTATTTACTTACGTTTTTGACAAGTGGGTGTATAATAAAAAGGTTATTGGATTGTATGGTCCTGTATGGACTCGCAAGCTCGTCCCTTTCCTGGGCGCCTAGGACTCGTCCATACAAGACCATACAATCCAATAAGCTATAAATATCAGCCGAAAAGCAAAGCTGTGATTTATCGTCTATTTCACCTCAAGGTAAAAGTAATGCATGTACAATAGCATAAAGGTATGAACCCGTTCCATATGCATACTAATCAATTTAGTACCTAAGAATTTAAGGCAACATTTTCATGTCTCGTTAATTTAATCAAAGGCGTAACTGGATATACATAATACATATGGCATAAAAAGTTTGGCGCCGCAGATCTGATAACACTATTTCCAGCACTATCCCATCCCAAAACATCGCTGCAATTTCTATGACTGCTTTTAGCGACTCCAAACGCAAATTTCCTAGAGCACCCTTGACGCAATTCTCGATATAGTGTTATTTTCTAGTAGTTTTCCGGATAAGATTTATTTACATATTTGATTGGTGTTTTATGCCGCTCTCAAGAATATTTCAGGTGTTCGACGGCGACAAACATTATGGTGTCAGGAAACTGGGCAGAGCCCAGGGGAATCCCACAATCACCCGCATGTTGATTGGAAATTTTCGCACGTGCGGCCAAGGAGGAAGCAACCATGAGCTGGACTTGAACTCACAGCGACCACATTGGTAAAAGGGTACTACGTCTTTTCGCCGCGTTGGCGTGGTAACCACTTCGGCCAACTGTGCATCTCCAGACTCTCAGAGTCTTTCTATGGTATATCATACCGTATTCTGTCCATAAACTATAAATAAATAATACAACTACTAAGAACATCATATTCTTAGTTAGTTGTATATGTTAAACATATATGATAAGAAAAACCAAATCTGTAATGTGTCAACTGAAAACATATATCTTGGGTTTACTTTGAAAGCTTACCTTGTCTAATACTTACCGGCGCAGCAACCATCCGTAACTACGAACATTCTATTTTTGGTTAATTTTATATATTAAACATAAATGATAAACACAGAATGTTCAATATATGTGCCTACTAAAAACAAATATCTTGGTTCTCACTCTTTGACAGGATATCCTATCTAATACATTTACTGACACAGCAACAATCACGTGACACGTCTTGTTAGTTGATGCCTCAAGACCAATTCTTCAGTGAAAGTGATATCAAACATTACAACAGTATTCAGCAACAAAGTTCTGACCCCTTCCGCGTTCAGAATATTAGGTTGGGTTAAGCTGTTCCCGGAGCTCATATTTTTTTTATCTTCAGTCCGCTGTCTGTGGCTCTGGATAGCATACAGATAGTCTGACTTACTTTGTCACAAAGTTAAAGGTAGCGTCGAAGATCTTCCCGGTCGTCTTCTCGTGAGCCTTCACCTTGAGCTCTGTGCCACCAACTATAAACTTCACTCCGACTTGACGGTTCTTCTCTCCTGTCAAATCCGGCATGTCTACTGTGAAACTACCTAACTTAAAACATGAAGGGTCAGTTGTATATTTGGGTTCCGTCGCCGTGGATTTGTACACTGCCACCCTCATTTTTGTTTGTCCAGAGTAATTCGGAGAAAAGGTATGTTCGCTAGTTTCCATACCATATGGCACTTCTTCGTCAACAGAACCAAATCTGTCAAATAAATCCTTGCACATCCTCTCACCTTCAACCATAATTAATTTGTCAGGATCATGGTCACCATCCTCAAAAGTGGATACGATATCAGTTCCGTAAGTAAAGGCTGCCAGACGGATTCCAATGGCGCCCGGTCGATGACCGAATATCACCGCCCCTTTCACCACAGACAGGACGGCGTCTCTTTGAGTGACCACATTCATAGACCGGAAGTTCTTCCTGAACTCCTCTTGGAGAAGTGGCGATTCGGAAAACCCACCCACCAGTAAGATGTGGGAAATTCCTCTACACTTGGGATCCGCCATTAGTGTTTCTACATGAGTGATAATTTTCTGAATGGTTGGTTTCATTAAAGACTGCATCACTTTACCGCTAATTCTCATCTTGTCACCTGTAAACCGAACATCTTTGGATAACCCAGACTCAGCCACTTGGTCCTCTAACGAGCACTTGCTCTGAAAGCTGAACGTTTCATGTAGAGAAGCTGGCAACCGGAAGCTGAATTTCTGTTCATCATTACTAGATATCCTCCGTTTATTAATTTCAAATTCTTTCTCAAGTTCCAGCCAATCCGATTTGTGGTGTTTGCCGAACTCCTTCATCACCTTTACGGTAAAAATCTTGAGCAACAGTTCGGTGAATTGGTCGTCTACCTGAGTGCCGCCCCAACCTCCCCCGCTGGCTTTGTGTAGTTCTTTGAGATCCCCGCTTAGCATCACCTCGTGCACTGTCGTGTCCACAGTACCACCTGGGTAAAATGAAACGTTATCAACCAAGTTTAGGCCCATGAGTTACATTCTTTATTTAGATACACATGTAGGGATGACAGATTGAAGAGAAGCCACACAGTTTCAAAATAATGAGTGAGTAAAATAATAAATGATGTGAGTAAAAGCCCTGTGTCCAAAATTCTGGGAAATGATCCGGTATAGTTTATCATGCCAATGTTGTTGATCAACCATGTCCACGCCTAGTTTTTGCCGTTAACGGTTCAACAACCCACACTGTCTACAGTGTGATCATATAACCCCCCCACACGATTAATCGAAATTCTGTGCCAATTTTCTGGTAATCACTTACTCCAAATCAAAGAGTTTCTGTATTTTTCAACTTCTATCCCTAGACAAGCAGTAACATTATACATGTGTCTATAAACCTACTCAATATATATAAGATCTATTCAGTATATGCCCTATAAGGCACAAGCGAATACAACTGATTTTCTGTCAATAATCAATATCTTGTAAATTTACTTCTTCAGCGTAGTATATAGCTTTTATCGCCTTGGTTGTTCATTCTAATAAACAATAATTTAAACTTGTGAATATCCAGGCAGGAGGCAATATGGATCAACTCATGAGCTTATGTATTAGATGAACAGTTACCACTTCATCTGCATAAATACGTAATTGTCTTCAGTCTTCTAAAGCGCGTGCAATCAAAGTGCAGTACGATTTGAACAACGAAACGATTGAGTACAATGCCGTCAGATCTTATAGAATCGTTAAAACAAAAATGGTTTAGATTTAATTCCACGACTAGAATCCTTACGCACATGGCATACGAATGATAATGCGTTTACATTAAGTTAAATACCTCCAGCGTCCACAACAATGTATCGAGATCCATTCCGCGAGATGTCGTCTGCGTCACAAAATTCGTCATCGGATCGGGTGTTCGCTAATAAGGACTGACAGAAAATGGAGGCCGCTTCCGGTTCCAGTGCAATAGCCAGTTGATCTCCAAGTATCCCAGACTGGTTAAAGAAACAAAACATGTAAATATATGCTATCATTTGTTGTTTAAATGATATCGAAAAGGGTTTCTTCATTGTGAACATAATTATGAATATGGCAAAAGAATACAATGGCTTTTCTTTACACCTGAGTAAATATCAAAGCTGAGTGTTAAAACAATAACCCAAGTGAACACCAGCGTTTTGTGTGTAATAGATTATTAACAGTTAATCGGATTATATGATAGAAAATCATAAACATCAAAGAAACCATTACATGAAAATTTCATCTGGAATTTGTACCTGTAGAGCGGCTTTCCTCATAAACTGCTTGGCGTCCTCGCCCCATATAGCAGGTACCGTCAGCACGTATTGGATCTCCGAGTCAGCCACTTGCTGCTGAAGGCTTCGTCTAAAATGCTCCTTAAGGTACAGTATTGACATGGCAAATACACTGAGGGCATTCAACCGTTGTCCGGACACCGACTCCAGCTCCATAGTCTCACTTATCTGAGGTACAAACAAAAACCAGATAGACTAATGCAGATGTATTATGACAAAAATCAATCAATAAAGTGGTATTTTTTGTACGAAAGAATTGGTAATTGTAGGAATGGTACGGTACTATCTTATTCGTTATGCTTATTTACTAGTAAATATTTTTGAATACGGTGTAAAACACCAGTGAAATAAATAAATATTTGCTAGTAAAACAGAGACATAACTGTTAAATTTGCAAGTTAATGTTTCACAAAAGACATGCAATAATCTCTGTGTAGGCAGGGCAGAAAGTAAAACAGGGGACACAACTTTTGTAACTGATCCTTCGCATTTCCATATACAGGTGACGTGTACATGTCATGCTCTTGTATTTGTTGCTTTTTTTCCCCATTAACATTCGTCTATGCCAGTCCTATTAACAATAACAGAGCACACCGCACATTTTTTGTTCATAATCGAAACGTTATCTTCAGTACTTATATCCATTATACAAACAGTGCATGTTGAGCGATGGTATATCAGGAATTGTACCATAGGGTATTTCAAGATCCATGGGTATATATCCCCACTTTTGCAAACGAAAATTTCCATCGTCAGATTGAATTATCGACGTGTATTGTAGTGGTAATAAATAAAGATTTTACATCCCAGGTAGTTTTCGTTTCTGTGTCTCACCTCAGATTTGTAGAGGCTCATCTTAAATCGACGGAATAACAACCAGTTTTTCTCCTCTTTGTTTTTGGCGACTGTCGAGTACTTTGTCTCCGCTTCATATCCGAAACTGTGAAAATGTCCATACGGGTCGAACAGTACAGATGTCGGGGTTTTGTACGAGGTCTGAAGGTGGTTGTCCCCATCTGACCAAACCTTGTTGGTTGTAATCTTGAGTTTATCAGCCAGAAACTCGTGTTGGAAGGAGAAGGCGTAGCCAGAATACGTTGTACCGATATCAATGGCGACCACGAGAAGGGGTTTGGACTGGGCCATGGTTACCCGGTTTACTGCCAGGTCAAGGCTATGTGAACTGAGGAGAGAGGACTGTTCAAACCTAAATTTCAGATTTATCTCTAAGCCGAGCTTCAATTTTGTAATTAGCCCCAAAGCGATTGTGTAATAATGCATTAAACATGTACTAAATCTGCTGCTGTTATAGTTGGGATGGGACAACGGTATTGGCTTCTGGGGTTTGCTAAACATTGAACTACAGGTGTGAGGTAATACACGTTTAAACAGCCGATCCCAGGACAATAAGTCGATGTTAACTGACACTGATTATAATATATGATTCAACAAGTACATGTAAGCTATTCATTAGTGTGATTTCTTTATCTGTCTATCAGATAAGAGTAGTGAAATAAACATGTGAATATTTGCAAATGTAATTAAACTGGCCAAGTACCGAAGAATATCTTGATGATACAGCAAAGGCTAGCCGAGCGTTTAGGGAAAACCATATTGTGTCCCCCACAGACCCTATACGCCCATTCGAACAAGCGATCCGGCGGGTAATAACATGTAGTCTCTGAACTGACCCATTCCAGACCGCTGGGTTCTATATAGGCGGACATAAACCTTGTATACTGGGTAAAATTTGGCCTATATAGCACGTTAAATCTCCCTCGCTAAGCTTGCAGGCCTTGATCGGTACAACACTGAGCTATACTACATCACTACGCCTGCTCAAGGCTGACAGAGACGAGAGTTAGAAACTGAATGTTTGTACTCGACAATCAACTTTTCTCCCAGAAGACTTACAACACTGACACAGTTCTGTGAAGGGGAATTAGTCCGGTATCTGTAGTGTCGACAACTCACCTCAAATTGGTCGCCGGCAAGCTAAAGATGGCTGTTGTGCAGGGTGATTTCTGGCTAAATGAGCAGGTTGGAGAGACAGATGACGTGAGACACCTATAACTAAAGTGAAAGTAAAATTGCACTCACTGCCTTCGCCCGGCTTCGCTCTGGGATTTTCCTGAGGACTTTCAGCACCGATATAAATAGAAATACAGTCAGCGTTGTACCGTATAAAGCTCTACATGCAATGTCGCCGTAATCAATCCCTATTATAAATGTGAATTGCTATTATATGTGTGATATAGACAATTATGAATCAGTGAAATCACCGAGTTCATGATCCAAATATTGTAAAAACTTCCCGTAACTAAAATGTGCAAATATACATTGGTATGGTTATGCATGGGTTCATTGTTTATTCATTATTCCTGATCAAGATAGGTATGATACACAAATGACACTAAATCCCCTTAATGATCATAGTGAGTGTATTGGGTGATTCCTTTTGGAATTCGTATTAGGCATTTTTTAACAGCCAGTTATCAGGCGACCTGCAGCTCCAGGTGAATTTGTGTATTAACCTCACCGAAAGCAGGTGCTCTGAGATGGCCGAGTGATCAGAGAGTCGGCTTGTGACGCTGTGGGTGCTATTAGCGCTGAGTTTTATCAAGTATCTTGGTACTGCCTCATTTAGGAGGCATGTCTTTTTATAATGCCCAAGTGCTTATAGTATTATAATCTGACTTCATGCGGTGTCTGGGAAGTTTTATTAAAAGCAAAACGTTCACAACCAATCACGACTATGTATACATATAAATACATACATGCCTGTTTTACTATGTAGTCTATGTCTACATAACACGTTTTCTTCCATTGTCAAGAGTCCTGTAGTCCTTTGTGCATGACGTGAGAACAGCACTTACACATGCTGTTTGTAGAGAAAGGAATTATAGCTGGAATGTTTCTAATCAGCAGCCAGTATGTGTACTAGAAGAGTTATATAATCCCGTCAATGAAAGATCCTTTCACGAGGAATTAATCTGACATCAATTCCCACCACTCTCATTAAGCTGTAATCGCTCGTTACGTCTCCATTTTATCACGTCTTACACGTCGTTTATAATGTAGATATGTGTATCGCCTTCATTCAACAGGCGGAAAGGACCGATCCACTCAAGAATAGCTGATGAATATTAATATAAACAGATTACCCAATGAAATAGTAGTTTCCCTATAACGATGGACAGCAAAGAAGAAACAACATGCATAGATTGTCCACATACACAACGTTTGATGACAAGTAAAATCTGACAACAGAAGCACCTTTCACTCTCTCTGTACCAGTGGGGGCGAAAACGGCATAATCATCTGCATAGCTTGGTATCACACTAAACCGTGATGTCAAAATAACTTATTTCAAATATAATTGATCTTTTAGTGATTTCTGTACATTCAGTGCATTTCACAGCTGCGTCTGAAATTTTCTATTTGCATAAGCCCTTTGCAAACTTGAGCGGGTGTGTGACTGGATGATGATGACGACTTGTTAAGTTCTGTTGGAGATAGACATCCGCTTAGCAATCATATAAAAGTAGTTAAAGGAGTGGCATAAAGGCAGGAGCAATAGAGGTAGTGTGTGTATTGATTTAAGCCGTTACCGGGGTCTCGTCCCTGAATCACTGGCGGTTTACTCAGTGGGGGTCGGTAAACATGACCGCCGGTATCAGTGAAAACGAATCAAGTTTACATCTAAAGTGAGACATGAAAAGGAAGGTTACATAAAAGTACATTTCAGTTCTGCAGTGGATGTTTCCTAAGCAGTTGGCTGTAAACAGCTATCCAGTGTGGTATTTGTTATGACTGGTGAATGTCACGTATTGTGTTACTTGACTTTGAGTATGTGAGGCATCCTGTGTGGTGTTTGTTGAGTATGGTTGGTAATGTGTCACGTATAGTGTCAGTTGACTGAATAGGTGAGGTATGCTGTTTGGTGTTTGTTTAGTATGGTTGGTAATGTGTAATGTATGGTGTCAGTTGACGAGTTATAGGTGAGGTATCATGTCTAGTGTTTTTGGAGTATGACTGACAATGTCTCATTATCGTGTCAGTTAACTGTGAATAGGTAAGGTATCCTGTCTTCTGTTTAGTGTGTCATGTATTCCGTTAGGTATCATGCCTGGTGTTTGTTGAGTATGATTGGTAATGTCTCATGTATCGTGTTAAATGACTGTGAATAGCTCAGGTATCATGTCTCCTGTCTAGTGTGTCATGTATTACGTTAGTTTACTGTGGGGTATCATGCCTGGCGTTTGTTGAGTATGATTGGTAATGTCTCATGTGTCGTGTTAACTGACATGGGGTGGGTGAGATATCATGTCCCCTGTTTTTTGGGACGATTAATAATGTATTATTTTTGTGTCAGTTAACTGTGAATAGGTGAGGTATCATGTCCAATGTTTTTTGAGTATCATTAGTAATGTCTCATGTATCGTGTCAATTCACAAGGTCAGGTATCCTACTTGGTCTTTGTTGAGTATAACTGGCAATGTCTCAAGTAACGAGTCATTTGAATGTAAATACCCGAGGCATCTTGTCTCCTGTCTAGTGTGTCATGTATTACGTTAGTTTACTGTGAGGTATCATGCCTGGTGTTTGTTGAGTATGACTGGTATTGTCTCATGTGTCGTGTTAATTGACATGGGGTGGATGAGATATCATGTCTGCTGGTTTTTGGGACGATTAATAATGTATTAAACGAATCCAGTTCATATCTGAAGTGAGACATGACAAGGAAAGTTACATAAAAGTACGTTTAAGTTCTACCATGGATATTTCATAAGCAGTTGGCTGTAAATAGGTGAGGTACCATGACTGGTATTTGTTGAGTATGGCTAGTGATTGTCATGTATTCTGTTACTTAACTGTCAATATATGAGATATCCTATATGGTGTTTGTTTAGTATGGTTGGTAATATGTCATGTATCGTATCAGTTGACTGACTAGGTGAGGTATTCTCTCCACTGACCTATACATAACCGGAGTAGTGATGACATTTCCTGACGTCACAGCTGTCCAATATTTTTAATATATTGGACAGTTGTAACTGTGACGTCACACGTACGGACTACTTTTTGTTTGTCAACAAGCAAACGACATTACACGATGTTCGTCCGTGCTGGTCCAGAAAAATCTGTGTCTGCGGACAGTCCGTTCTACCTCACACCATTTCCCGAATGTCGCCTCAAACCTGATGCAGCTGTGTGGTATTACTCCACTCCAATGGGAGAGCATCGTTTGGGAGAGCTAATGAAGAGGGCAGCCGAGGCTGCTGGACTGAAAGGCCAGAAAACTAATCACTCGGTCCGAAAAAACAATCGTCCAAACCCTTGTAAAATCTGGCGTCGCTCCACATAAAATTATGCAGGTCACCGGACACAAATCCCTTGCCAGCATCCAGGAGTGTGATTCTAAATTAGATCACGCACAGCAGAAGCAAATGTCGAGTTTACTTCAGGGCAATCGCGCCTTCAGTCAAACATCTCTCGCGCTTACACTCCCTGGCCGGTCAGTTCAAGTGCACACAAACGAAGTTTTCACGACTCCGATGCCATCAACTTCCGAACAGAATCCCACGGATAATCAGCTAACTTTGTCAGCAAACTCTACTTTTCTTTCGTCCTCATCCTGTAAAGATCACACTAGTCTGTTCGGTGGCGCAGTTTTCAATAACTGCACTTAATTTTCACTGAAATGTCTGCATTCCTTTTCTTTACACTTCTATTTGTAAAAAAACCGCTTCGGCCACGTGCGCTTGACCCAGTTTTCTGTCAGCCAATGAAAGTGCTCCATTTAGTATTCCATATTCATCCGCAATCAGCTATCGTCTATTGTTACGCGATATGAAATAATTAGCACGGTTTTACCCAATTTGTTTAGCGTTCGAGTATATCTACTTACGTTTTTGACAAGTAGGTGTATAATAAAAAGGTTATTGGATTGTATGGTCCTGTATGGACTCGCAAGCTCGTCCCTTTCCTGAGCGCCTAGGACTCGTCCATACAAGACCATACAATCCAATAAACTATAAATATCAGCCAAAAAGCAAAGCTGTGATTTATCGTCTATTTCACCTCAAGGTAAAAGTAATGCATGTACAATAGCATAAAGGTATGAACCCTTTCCATATGCATACTAATCAATTTAGTACCTAAGAATTTAAGGCAACATATTTATGTCTCGTTAATTTAATCAAAGGCATAACTGTATATACATAATACATAAGGCATAAAATGTTGGCGCCGAAGATCTGATAACACTATTTGCAGCACTATCCCATCCCAAAACATCGCTGCAATTCCTATGACTGCTTTTAGCGACTCCAAACGCAAATTTCCTAGAGCACCCTTAAGGCAATTCTCGTTTTAGTGTTATTTTCTAGAAGTTTTTTTTACATTTAAGATAAGATTTATTTACATATTTGATTGGTGTTTTATGCCGCTCTCAAGAATATTTCAGTTGTTCGACTGCGACAAACATTATGGTGTCAGGAAATCGGGCAGAGCCCAGGGGAATCCCACAATCACCCGCATGTTGTTTGGAAATTTTCGCACGTGCGGCCAAGGAGTAAGCAGCCATGAGCTGGACTTGAACTCACAGCTACTACATTGGTAAAAGTGTACTACGTCTTTTTGCCGCGTTGGCGTGGTAACCACTTCGGCCAACTGTGCATCTCCAGACTCTCAGAGTCTTTCTATGGTATATTATACCGTATTCTGTCCATAAACTATAAATAAATAATACAACTACTAAGAACATCATATTCTTGGTTAGTTGTATATGTTAAACATATATGATAAGAAAAACCAAATCTGTAATGTGTCAGCTCAAAACATATATCTTGGGTTTACTTTGAAAGCTTACCTTGTTTAATACTTACTGGCGCAGCAACCATCCGTAACTACGAACATTCTATTTTTGGTTAATTTTATATATTAAACATAAATGATAAACACAGAATGTTCAATATATGTGCCTACTAAAAACAAATATCTTGGGTCTTAATATCTGACAGGATATCCTATCTAATACATTTACTGACCAAGCAACAATCACGTGACACGTCTTGTTAGTTGATGCCTCAAGACCAATTCTTCAGTGAAAGTGATATCAAAGATTACAACAGTATTCGCAACAAAGTTCAGACCCCTTCCGCGTTCAGAATATTAGGTTGGGGTAAGCTGTTCCCGGAGCTCATATTTTTTTTATCTTCAGTCCGCTGTCTGTGGCTCTGGATAGCATACAGATAGTCTGACTTACTTTGTCACAAAGTTAAAGGTAGCGTCGAAGATCTTCCCGGTCGTCTTCTCGTGAGCTTTCACCTTGAGCTCTGTGCCACCAACTATAAACTTCACTCCAACTTCACGGTCCTTCTCTCCCGTCAAATCCGGCATGTCTACTGTGAAACTACCTAACTTAAAACATGAAGGGTCAGTTGTATATTTGGGTTTGGTCACCGTGGATTTGTACACTGCAAGCCCCATTGTTTTTTGTCCAGAGTAAATCGGATTAAAGGTATGTTCGCTAGTTTCCATACCGTGTGGCACTTCTTCGTCAACAGAAACAAATCTTTCAAATATATCCTTGCACTTCCTCTCACCTTCAATCATAATTAACTTGTCAGGATCATGTTCACCATCGTCAAAAGTGGATAAGATATTAGTTCCGTAAGTAAAGGCTGCCAGACGGATTCCAATGCCGCCCGGTCGATGGCCGAATATCACCGCCCCTTTCACCACAGACAGGACGGCGTCTCTTTGAGTGACCACATTCACAGACCGGAAGTTCTTCCTGAACTCCTCTTGGAGAAGTGGCGATTCGGAAAACCCACCCACCAGTAAGATGTGGGAAATTTCTCTACACTTGGGATCCGCCATTAGTGTTTCTACATGAGTGATAATTTTCTGAATGGTTGGTTTCATCAAAGACTGCATCACTTTACCGCTAATTCTCATCTTGTCACCTGTAAACCGAACATCTCTGGATAACCCAGACTCAGCCACTTGCTCCTCTAACGAGCACTTGCTCTGAAAGCTGAACGTTTCATGTAGAGAAGCTGGCAACCGGAAGCTGAATTTCTGTTCATCATTACTAGATATCCTCCGTTTATTAATTTCAAATTCTTTCTCAAGTTCCAGCCAATCCGATTTGTGGTGTTTGCCGAACTCCTTCATCACCTTTACGGTAAAAATCTTGAGCAACAGTTCGGTGAATTGGTCGTCTACCTGAGTGCCGCCCCAACCTTCCCCGCTGGCTTTGTGTAGTTCTTTGAGATCCCCGCTTAGCATCACCTCGTGCACTGTCGTGTCCACAGTACCACCTGGGTAAAATGAAACGTTATCAACCAAGTTTAGGCCCATGAGTTACATTCTTTATTTAGATACACATGTAGGGATGACAGATTGCCACAAGAGAAGCCACACAGTTTCAAAATAATGAGTGAGTAAAATAATAAATGATGTCAGTAAAAGCCCTCTGTCCAAAATTCTGGGAAATGATCCGGTATAGTTTATCATGCCAATGTTGTTGATCAACCATGTCCACGCCTAGTTTTTGCCGTTAACGGTTCAACAGCCCACACTGTCTACAGTGTGATCATATAACCCCCACACGATTAATCAAAATTCTGTGCCAATTTTCTGGTAATCACTTACTCCAAATCAAAGAGTTTCTGTATTTTTCAAATTTCTATCCCGAGACAAGCAGTAACATTATCCATGTGTCTATAAACCTACTCAATATATATAAGATCTATTCAGTATATGCTCTATGAGGCACAAGCGAATACAACTGATTTTCTGTCAATAATCAATATCTTGTAAATTGACTTCTTCAGCGTAGTATATAGCTTTTATCGCCTTGGTTGTTCATTCTAATAAACAATAATTTAAACTTGTGAATATTCAGGCAGGAAGCAATATGGATAAACTCATGAGCTTATGTATTAGATGAACAGTTACCACTTCATCTGCATAAATACGTAATTGTCATCAGTCTTCTAAAGCGCGTGTAATCAAAGTGCAGTACGATTTGAACAACGAAACGACAAGGTACAATGACGTCAGATCTTATAGAATCGTTAAAACAAAAATGGTTTAGATTTAATTCCACGACTAGAATCCCTACGCACATGGCATACGAATGATAATGCGTTTACATTAAGTTAAATACCTCCAGCGTCCACAACAATGTATCGAGATCCATTCCGCGAGATGTTGTCTGCGTCACAGAATTCGTCATCGGATCGGCTGTTCGCTAATAAGGACTGACAGAAAATGGAGGCCGCTTCCGGTTCAAGTGCAATAGCCAGTTGATCTCCAAGTATCCCAGACTGGTTAAAGAAACAAAACATGCAAATATATGCTATCATTTGTTGTTTAAATGATATCGAAAAGGGTTTCTTCATTGCGAACATAATTATGAATTACGGTAAAAGAATACAATGGCTTTTCTTTACACCTGAGTAAATACCAAGGCTGAGTGTTAAAATAATAACCCAATTGAACACCAGCGTTTTGTGTGTAATAGATTATTAACAGTTAATCGGATTATATGATAGAAAATCATAAACATCAAAGAAACCATTACATGAAAATTTTATCTCGAATTTGTACCTGTAGAGCGGCTTTCCTCATGAACTGCTTGGCATCCTCGTCCCAGATAGCAGGTACCGTCAGCACGTATTGGATCTCCGAGTCAGTCACTTGCTGCTGAAGGCTTCCACTGAAATGCTCCTTAAGGTACAGTATTGACATGGCAAATACACTGAGGGCATTGAACCGGTGTCCGGATACTGACTCCAGCTCCATAGTCTCACTTATCTGAGGTACAAACAAAAACCAGATAGACTAAAGCAGGTGTATTATGGAAAAAATCAATCAATAAAGTGGTATTTTTGTACGAAAGAAAGGCAACATACCACTCATCAGTACTTGAAGCAATGGTACTGTACGACCTTATTCGTTCATCTTACTTCCTAGTAAATATTTTTGAGTACCGTGTAAAACACAGGTCAAATAAATAAATACTAACTAGTAAAACAAGGCTATAACCGTAAAATTAGCAAGTAAATGCTTGATACAAAACATGCAATATACGCCGTGCACAAAGGGCAGAAAGTGTACCAGGGGACACAAATTTTGTAACTCATCCATACATGTGACATGTATACATGGCATGCTCTTGTCTCTGTTGCATTTTTATCATTAACATCTGTCTATGCCAGTCCTATTAACAATAACAGAGCACACCACACATTTTTCTGTTCATAATCGAAAGGTTACCTTCAGTACTTATATCCATTATACAAATAGTGCATGCTGAACGATGGGATATCAGGACCGTGGGATATTTCAAGATCCATGTGTATATATCCCCACCTTTGCAAAGGAAAATTTCCATCGTCATGTTGAATTATCGTCATATTTTATCGTGGCAATAAATAAAGATTTTAGAGCCCAGGTTGTCGTTTTCAGGTCTCTTTGTTTCTTACCTCAGATTTGTAGAGGTTCATCTTAAATCGACGGAATAACAACCAGTTTTTCTCCTCTTTGTTTTTGGCGACTGTCGAGTACTTTGTCTCCGCTTCATATCCGAAACTGTGGAAATCTCCATACGGGTCTATCAGTACAGAGGTCGGGGTTTTGTACGAGGTCTGAAGGTGGTTGTCCCCATCTGACCAAACCTTGTTGGTTGTAATCTTGAGTTTATCAGTCAGAAACTCGTGTTGGAAGGAGAAGGCGTAGCCGGAATATGCTGTACCGATATCAATGGCGACCACGAGAAGGGGTTTGGACTGGGCCATGGTTACCCGGTTTACTGCCAGGTCAAGGCTATGTGAACTGAGGAGAGAGAACTGTTCGAACTTAAATTTCAGATTTAACTAAGCCGAGTTTTTAATTTTGTAAATAGCCCCAAAGCGATTGTGTAATAATGTATTAAACATGCACTAAATCTGCTACTGCTATAATTGGGATGGAACAAGAGTATTTGTTTCTGGGGTATGCTAAACATTTAACTACAGGTGTGAGCTAAACCTTTGACTATAAAATCTGACTTAATACAAGTATGAGCTAATACATTTTTGAATAACCGATCATAGGACAATAAGTCGATATTGACTAAAACTGATTATAATATATAATTCAACAAGTATATGTAAGCATTAGTGTGATTTTCTTTATTTGTCCATCAGATAAGAGTACTGAAATAAACATGTGAAAATTTGCAAATGTGATTAAACTGGGCAAGTACCTAAGAATATCTTCAAGATACAACAAAGTTAGCCGAGCGTATAGGAGAAATCCACGCTAAGTGCCCCACAGACCCTAGGACGTATGATGAGCTATACGTCGATTCGAACATGCGACCCGGCGGGTAATAACATGTAGTCTCTGAACAGACCCATTCTAGACCGCTGGGTTCTATATAGGCGGACATAAACCGTGTATATTTGGTAAGTTTTGGCCTATATAGCACGTTAAATCTCCCTCGCTAAGCTTGCAGGCCTTGATCGGTACAACACTGAGCTATACTACATCACTACGCCTGCTCAAGGCTGACAGAGAAAAGCGTTAGAAACTGAATGTTTGTACTCGGTATTCAACTCTTCTGCCAGAAGACTTACAACACTGACACGTTCTGTGAAGAGGAATTAATCCTATATCTGTAATGTCGACAACTCACCTGAAGTATATTGATCGCTGGCAAGCTAAAGATTACCACCCTGCTGGATGCTTTCTGGCTAAATGAGCAGGTTGGAGAGACAGATGACGTGGCACACCTATAACGAAAGTGAAAGAAAAATTACACATCACTACCTTCGCCCGACTTCGCTCTGGGATTTTCCTGGAGTACTTCAAGCATCGATATAAATAGAAATACAGTTAGCGTTGTACCGTATGAATCTCTGCATGCAATGTCACCGTAATCAATCCCTATTATAAATGTCAATTGCTATTATTTGTGCAATATGGACAATTATGAATCAGTGAAATCATCGAGTTCATGATCCAAGTATTGTATAAACTTCTCCTTACTAAAATGTGCAAATATACATTGGTATGGTCATGCATGGGTTCATTGTTTATACATTATTCCTGATCAAGTTAGGTATGAAACACAACTGACACTAAATCCCCTTATGATCATAGTGAGTATATCACGACTCTGTCATTCCTTCTAAAATTTGTATTAGGCATCTTTAATAGCCAGTTATCAGATCTGCAGCACCCAGGTGAAGTTGTGTATTAATGGCAAAGAGTCAGGCTCGAGACGCGGTGGGTGCTATCAACGCTGAGTTTTATCAAGTATCTTGGTACTGCCTTATTTAGGAGGCCTGTCTCTTAAAAATGCCTAATTGCTTGTGGTATGATAGTCTGACTTCATGCGGTGTCTGGGAAGTTTTGCTAAAACTAAAACATTCTCAGCCACTCACGACTATATATACATATAAATACATAAATACCTGTTTTACTATGTGGTCTGTCTACATAACACGTTTTCTTCCATGGTCTAGAGTCCTATAGTCGTTTGTGCATGAAGTGGGCACAGCACTTACACACGCTGTTCGAAGAGAAAGGAATTATAGCTGGAATGTTTCTAAACAGCAGCCAGTATTTGTACTAGAAGAGTTATATAATCTTGTCAATGAAGGATCCTTTCACGAGGAATTTATCTGACATCATTGCCCACCACTCTAATTAAGCTGTGATCACTCGTTAAATCTTCATTTATCACGTCTTACACGTCGCATATAATGTAGATATGTGTATTGCCTTCATTCAACATGCCGAAATGACCGATCCACCCAAGAATAGCTGATGAAAATAAATATAAAAAGATTACCCAATGAAACAGTATTTAATGATGGACAGCAAAGACGAAAAAGCAGGAGCAATAGAGGTAGTGTGTGTCTTGATTTAAGCCGTTACCGGGGTCTCGTCCCTGAATCACTGGTGGTTTACTCCGTGGGCATAGATAAATATTACCGCCGGTATCAGTGAAAACGAATCAAGTTTACATCTAAAGTGAGACATGAAAAGGAAGGTTACATAAAAGTACAGTTCAGTTCTGCAGTTGATGTTTCCTAGGCAGTTGGCTGTAAACAGCTATCCAGTGTGGTATTTGTTATGACTGGTGAATGTCATGTATTGTGTTACTTGACTTTGAGTATGTGAGGCATCCTGTGTGGTGTTTGTTGAGTATGGTTGGTAATGTGTAATGTATCGTGTCAGTTGACGAGTTATAGGTGAGGTATCATGTCTAGTGTTTTTGGAGTATGACTGACAATGTCTTATTATCGTGTCAGTTAACTGTGAATAGGTAAGGTATCCTGTCTTCTGTTTAGTGTGTCATGTATTCCGTTAGGTATTATATCTGGTGTTTGTTGAGTATGATTGGTAATGTCTCATGTATCGTGTTAAATGACTGTGAATAGCTCAGGTATCCTGTCTCCTGTCTAGTGTGTCATGTATTACGTTAGTTTACTGTGGGGTATCATGCCTGGTGTTTGTTGAGTATGATTGGTAATGTCTCATGTGTCGTGTTAATTGACATGGGGTGGGTGAGATATCATGTCTCCTGTTTTTTGGGACGATTAATAATGTATTATTTTTGTGTCAGTTAACTGTGAATAGGTGAGGTATCATGTCCAATGTTTTTTGAGTATCATTAGTAATGTCTCATGTATCGTGTCAATTCACAAGGTCAGGTATCCTACTTGGTCTTTGTTGAGTATAACTGGCATTGTCTCAAGTAACGAGTCATTTGAATGTAAATACCCGAGGCATCCTGTCTCCTGTCTAGTGTGTCATGTATTACGTTAGCACACCTATAACGAAAGTGAAAGAAAAATTGCACATCACTGCCTTATAAATACATGTATATATAACAATATATTTATTTATATCGATATAAACAGAAATACATTTAGCGTTGTACCGTATAAATCTCTACATGCAATGTCAACGTAATCAATCCCTATTATAAATGTCAACTGCTATTATATGTGTGATATAGACAATTATGAATCAATGAAATCACCGAGTTCATGATCCAAATATTGTAAAAACTTCCCGTAACTAAAATGAGCAAATATACATTGTTATGGTTATGCATGGGTTCATTGTTTATTCATTATTCCTTATCAAGATAGGTATGAAACACAACTGACACTAAATCCCCTTAATGATCATAGTGAGTTTATCACGGCTCTGTCATTCCTTCTGGAATTCGTATTAGGCTTTTTAATAGCCACTTATCAGATGACCTGCAGCACCAGGTGGTTAGGGGACGTTGGCACAGGACTGCCCACTGGACTGGACGTGTGCATGACGAAGGGCACAACACTTACACACGCTGTTTGGAGAGAAAGGAATTATAGCTGGAATGTTTCTAATCAGCAGCCAGTATGTGTACTAGGAGAGTTATACAATCCTGTCAATGAAAGACCTTTAACAAGGAATAATTCTGACACCATTTTCCATTCTCATTAATCTGTAATCGTTCGTTACATCTTCATTTTATTACGTCTGACACGTCGCATATAATGTAGATATGTGTATTGTCTTCATTTAACAGGCCGAAATGACCGATCCACCCAAGAATAGCTGATGAATATTAATATAAACAGACTACCCAATGAAATAGTAGTTTCCATACATCGATGGGCAGCAAAGAAGAAACATCATGCAAACGTTGTCCACATACACGATGGTTGATGGCAAGTAAAATCTGATAACAGAAGCACTTTTCACTCTCTCTATACGAGTAGGGGCGAAAACGGCATAATCATCTGCATAGCTTGGTATCACACAAAACCGTGATGTCAAAATCATTTATTTGAAATATAATTTATCTTTCAGTGATTTCTGTACATTCAGTGCATTTCACAGCTGCGTCTGAAAATTTCTATTTGACTAAACCCTTTGCAAACTTGAGCAGGTGTGTGAATGACATTGTTAAGGTCTGTAAGAGATAGACAACCGCGTAGGCGTCATAGAAAAGTGGTAAAAGAAATGATGTAAACGCAGGAGCGATTGAGGTAGTGTCTGGGTGGTGTAAGCCGTTACCAGGGTATTGTCCCTGAAGTAAATATTAAGTGAAAATGAATCCAATTCACATCTGAAGTGAGACATGAAAAGGAAAGTTCAAAATAGTATATTTAAGTTCTGTTGTGGATAATTCCAAAGCAGTTGGCTGTTAATAGGTGCAATATCATGGCTAGTATTTGTTCAGGATGACTGGTAATGTGTCATGTATCGTGTTATTTGACTGTAAACAGGTGAGGTATCTTGCCTGGTGTTTGTTGAGTATGACTAGTAATGTGTCAAGTATCGTGTTACTTGACTGTTAATAGGTGAAGTATCCTGTCTAGTGTTTGTTGAGTATGATTGGTAATATGTCATGTATCGTGTCAGTTGACTGAACAGGTGAGGTATGCTGTTTGGTGTTTGTTTAGTATGGTTGGTAATGTGTAATGTATCGTGTCAGTTGACGAGTTATAAGTGAGGTTTCATGTCTCGTGTTTATTGAGTATGGTTGGTAACGTCTCATGTATCGTGTCAGTTGACTGTGAATAGGTGAGGTATTATGTCTCGTGTTTGTTGAGTATGATTGGTGATATCTCATGTATCGTTTCAGTCGACTGTGAATAGGTGAGATATAACTTCTGGTGTTTGTTGATTATGATTGGTAATGTCTCATGTACATTCCCAGTTAACTGTGAATAGCTGAGGTATCCTGTCTCCTGTCTGGTATGTCATATATTACGTTAGTTTACTGTGAAGTATGTTTGATGTTTGTTGAGTATGATTGGTAATGTGTCGTCTATCGTGTCAGTTGACTGTGAATAGCTGAGGTATCCTGTCTCCTGTGTAGTGTGTCATGTATTACGTTAGTTTACTGTAAGATATCGTGTCTAATGTTTGTTGAGTATGATTGGTAATGTGTCATCTATCGTGTCAGTTGACTGTGAGCAGCTGAGCTATCCTGTCTCCTATATAGTGTGTCATGTATGACGTTAGTTTACTGTGAGGTACTGTGTCTGGTGTTTCCACGTACATGTATGTGGTTGGATGAGCTGACGTTTACTGACGTCTGTGTAGGAGTAAAACGTATTTACAGACATGAATTTTTTCAACGATGCAGCCCAGTCCTTCACGGAAATAGTGATAAAATTTGCAAACGTTAAAATCGAAACAATTAATAACCAGAACTACGCGTTGTGAGGTAAGAGGTTGCAGAAGTTAACAAATCTTCGCCACGGTCCAGCTACAAATCTAGCTCTTGGTTTATCTGCCATTTCATACCGCCTCAAGGTTCAAACGATAAATGTATAAAGGAGCGCCCATGACATAAAGGTACGAGCTCTCCCCACATGCATACCGATCGTAGAGCTTATGGTATAGTATATAACAAACAACTAAAGCTCTAGGAAATAAGACAAAATTACTTTCATTTTATTCCTGAAGGAATACACATGTTTCTCTTCACATGATGCATATGGCGTAAAACAAAAAATACACGTCCTCCTCTTCACCAATGGGACTTGAGATCTGCGACCATAGAAGCGCTACTTCATCCTGAAAACATAATTACAACCCCTGACATAGCTTTTGGCGAAGCCATACGCAGATTCCTGGACCAGCAATGACGCAATTCTTGATTGGTGTCTTTTATAGTATTTTACCCGATAAGACTAATAGACACACAGTTTTGTTATAACCGAATATCACCGCACCTTTCACCACAGACAGGACGTCGTCAGGTGGAGTGATCACAGTCACTGAGCGGAAGTTCTCTCGGAACTCCTCCTGGAGAAGTGGCGATTTAGAAAACCCACCCACCAATAAGATGATGGATGGATAGATGGTTTCATCAACCCATGCATCACTTTGCCACTGATTCTCATCCTGTCGCCTGTAAACCGAACATCTCTGGATAACCCAGACTCAGCCACTTGGTCCACTAGCGAGCACTTGGTGTGAAAACTGAACACCTCACGTAGAGAAGCCGGCAACCGGAAAGTGAATTTCTGTTCATCATTACTTGATATCCTCCGTTTACTGATTTCAAATTCTTTCTCAAGTTCCAGCCAATCCGATTTGTGGACTGTGGTTGGGGTGAAACCCAAGTCATTAAAAATGTTGGTATACTCTCTTGTTCGGAGGTATGTCTACCAGGCGAATTGGTTCTGGCAATATAGCCTGACTTCATACTGTGTCAGGTGTGTTTTCCTAAAACTGAAACATTCCTAATTTCTCGAGATCATAGATACAACCATGCAAATGTCTGTTTCATGGTGTAGACTACATGTTTGTCTACGTTAGGCCATGGCTTTCTTCATCGTGAGTTCTGTAATCCTTCTGTGTGTTCTACGCTATGTTTGGTGATAAAGAAATTATAGCTGGAACATTCAAAATAATTATTCTGTTAAATTAAACAGAAAGTCTGATATCTGAGTAATACTCAAAATGTATCCGGATAATTCTGTTAAATATAACACACTTATTCTGTTCAACAGAACTATTCTATTAGACTGACAATATATTATTGTTGAATGTGACACAATATTGAGTTATAATAACAGAATACATTCCAGCATCACTCATACAACAAACTTTCTGCTAAACTTAACGGACCAATTTTTTTAGAAAACGATTCTAATCAGCAACCAGTATGTGAACTAGAACTTACATTCTTACCAATTAAGTCGAGATCGCTGGCAAGTTACATCTTCATTTCGTCAAGTCTGATACTTCGCATTTACATTCAACAGGGAGTTTTATACATGATCCACCCCACTCTATAGCTGATGATTATCAGTATAAATACAGTACCCAATAAATAGTAAAATAGTAGTTTCCCTATAATTATGGACAGAACAGACGAAGCAACAACGTGCATAGGTTCTCCACATACACGGCCGTCGATGAAAGGTAACATCTGATAACAGAAGCACTTTCCGCGCCCTCCACGTGTTATTCACAAAAACAGGATTATCATCATTATGTTTTAGCTCTATTTCTATATTTAGTGCAGTTCATAAGTGCGTCTAATTTTATATTTGCATAAACGTTTGCAAACATGAGCGCGTACGTGTCTGACAGGCATAATGATGACGGCCTGTAAAGGAACATCCGACTCGTCGTTACATCATGGCAGTGAATGGAGTAATATAAAAGCCGAATCAGTATACATAATCCGGTTTTATTTAATCTGTTACCGGATATTCGTCTCTCAATCACTGGTGGTTAATACCGTGGACATCCATAAATATATCCGCCGGCATGTAAGAGAAAACGATCCTGTTCAAATCTGAGATGAGGCACAAAAAGGAATGTTACATGAAAGTACACATTTAGGTTTAACCGTGATTTTGTTATCTAAGTATTTTGCCTTATTCATGTTTTCTGTATGCATGATTTATTTATTAATTTATTTGATTGTGATTATTTATCACCATCCTGAGGAATCTTTCGCTTATAGGATGGCAGTCATTTTCTATGGGTTAGGTAAACTACCGACCTTTGGCAAGCTGTCCACCAAATTTCCAACATACGACGTACAGGTATTGACACTGAGGTAATGACACTGAGGCAATGTGTCATCTATTGTGTCAGTGGACTGCATGTAAATATGGGAGGTATCTTATCTGCTGGCCGCCGTCGTATAATTGAAATATTCTTGAACACGGCGTAAATCACTAATCAAATAAATAAATTATCTGCTACTTGTACGGCTGGTAAAGCATCACACATCATGTCAGTTACCTGTGAGAAACCCTGTCTCCTGTTTGTTATCCTGTCTGGTGTTTGCTAGATATTATTGGTATAATATGTCATGTATCGTGTCAGTTGACGGTGAATAGATTATGTACACGTATTATGTTTGGTGTGTCATGTATTATGGCAGTTGACTGTAATTATGTGAGGTGTCATATCTGATGTTTATGTGATTATTTGAGTTTTTTTTATTTATTTGATTTCTTTTACGCCGCACTCAAGAATATTTGACTTACACGACGGCGGTCAGTATTATGGTGGGAGGAAACCAGGCAGAGCCCGGGAGAAATCCACAACCATTCGCAGGTTGCTGGAAAACCTTTCCACGTACGGCCAGAGAGGGAGCCATCGTGAGTTGGACTTGAACTCACAGCGACCGCAATGAAGAAAGGCTCTTGGGTCATTGATAAATGCGCCGCGCTGACGTGCTAACCATCGGCCCAGGTAGTTGATTAATTGAGCTGACGTTTAATAACATCTGTTTACTGGCAAAACGTCTTCGATGTCATCGAGATAACTTTTATTCAGGGATACAGCCTTTTACATAACCAGAGTAATAATGAAATTTTCTAACATCTTAATGGAAACAATTAGTAAACCAAAAAGTGAACGGATATTTGTTACGTTCAAGGCTTAGTGCATCTACTCTTTCATATCGCCACAAATCATCCAAAAAGCAAAGCTGTGATTTATCGCCTGTTTCACCTCAAGGTTAAAGTGATACATGTACAATAGCACAGAGGTACGAATCCTTCCCACATGCATACTTAGCAATTTAGTATCCAAGATTTAAGGCAACATGAGATATGTCTCGATTATTTAACGACATACCTGGATATGCATAATACATACGATATAAAAAGTTTGCGCTGAAGATCTGATAACACTATCTGCAGCACTATTCGATCCCAAAATATCATTGTAATTTCTAGGACAGGTTTTAGCGACTCCAAACGCAATTTCCTGGAGCAAGTCTCGTTTTAGTGAACTTAGCTGAACTTGAACTCACAGCGACAGCATTAGTGAAAGGGCACTGGATCATCTCGCCAGATGAGACTAATAGACTCTCAAATTTTTATGGTATTTTAGACTGTATTCTTAGTTAGTTGTATATGTTAAACATATATGATAAGAAACACCAAATATGTAATGTGTCAGCTAAAAATAAAATTTCTTCGGTTTACTCTGACAGCTTACCTTGTCTAATACTTACTGGCGCAGCAACCATCCGCATACTACGAACACTATATTTTTGGTTAATTGTATATGTTAAACATAAATGATAAACACAAAATGTGCAATACATTATCTAATACATTTACT
Organism: Liolophura sinensis; assembly: GCF_032854445.1. Taxonomy (NCBI): domain Eukaryota; kingdom Metazoa; phylum Mollusca; class Polyplacophora; order Chitonida; family Chitonidae; genus Liolophura; species Liolophura sinensis. The sequence continues at coordinate 50,839,705 of NC_088300.1, forward strand.
GACACAGCAACAATCACGTGATACCTCTTGTTAGTTTTTCAGTGAATGTGCTTTCAAAGATTACAACAGTATTCAGCGACAAATCCCTAATCCCTTTCGTGTTCAGAATATTAGGTCGAGGTAAGCTGTTCCAAGAGCTCCCATGTACACATTTTTAATCTTAAGTCCGCTTTCTGTGCCTCTGGATAGTATATAGATGGTCTAACTTACTTAGTCACGAAGTTAAAGATAGCGTCGAAGATCTTCCCGGTCGTCTTCTCGTGTGCCTTCACCTTGAGCTCTGTACCGCCAACTATAAACTTCACTCCAACTTTACGCTTCTTCTCTCCCGTCAAATCCGGCATGTCTACAGTGAAACTACCTAACTTAAGACATGAAGGGTCAGTTGTATATTTGGGTTTCGTCACCGTAGATTTGTACACGGCGAGCTCCAATGCTGTTTGTCCAAAGTAAGCCGGAGCAAAGATGTGTTCCCTAGTTTCCATACCGTGTGGCACTTCTTCGTCAACAGAAACAAATCTGTTAAAAATATCCTCGCACTTCCTCTCACCTTCAATCATAATTAACTTGTCAGGATCATGTTCACCATCAACAAAAGTGGATACGCTACGAATTCCGTAAGTAAAGGCAGCCAGACGGATTCCAATGGCACCGGGCCGATGGCCGAATATCACCGCCCCTTTCACCACAGACAGGACGGCGTCCAGTGGAGTGACCACATTCACAGACCGGAAGTTCTTCCGGAACTCCTCTTGGAGAAGTGGCGATTCGGAAAACCCACCCACCAGTAAGATGTGGGAAATTCCTCTACACTTGGGATCCGCCATTAGTGTTTCTACATGAGTGATAATGTTCTGGATAGTTGGTTTCATCAACGACTGCATCACTGTACCGCTAATTCTCATCTTGTCACCTGTAAACCGAACATCTCTGGATAACCCAGACTCAGCCACTTGGTCCTCTAACGAGCACTTGCTCTGAAAGCTGAATACTTCATGTAGGGACGCCGGCAACCGGAAGGTGAACTTCTGTTCATCATTACTAGATATCCTCCGTTTATTGATTTCAAATTCTTTCTCAAGTTCCAGCCAATCCGATTTGTGGTGTTTGCCGAACTCCTTCATGACCTTTACGGTAAAAATCTTGACCAACAGATCGGTGAATTGGTCGTCTACCTGAGTGCCGCCCCAACCTCCCCCGCTGGCTTTGTGTAGTTCTTTGAGCTCCCCGTTGAACATCACTTCGTGCACAGTCGTGTCCACAGTACCACCTGGGTAAAATGAAACGTTACCAAACAAGTTTAGGCCCATGAATTACATTCTTTATTTAGATACACGTGTCAGGATGACAGATTCAAAATACACAGTTTCAAAATAATGAGCTTAGCTGAAATAAATGATGTGAGTAAAAGCCCTGTGTCCAAAATTCTGGGAAATGATCTTGTATAGTTCCATCATACCTTTGCTGTTTATTGACGTTGCCCACACCTAGCTTTTGCCGTCAACAGTGCAACAGCCCACACTGTCTACAGTGTGATCATATAAACCCTATCCGATTAATCTCCATTTCTCTACCTTTTTTCTGCTAATTAACTGTTCCAAATCAAAGAGTTTCTGTATATTTCAAACTTCAATTCCGAGATAAGCAGTAACATTATCTATGCGCCTATAAACTTACTCAATATATATAAGATCTATTCAGTATATGCTCTATAAGGCACAAGCGGATACAACTGATTTTCTGTCAATGATCAATATCTTGTAAATTGACTTCTTCAGCGTAGTATATAGCTTCATCGCCATGGCTGTTCATTCTAATGAATAATAATTTAAACTTGTGAATATCCAGGCGGGAGGCAATATGGAGAGTTCATGTACTAGATGAACAGTTACCACTTCATCTGCATAAATACGTAATTGTCCTCAGTCTTCTAAAGCGAGTGCAATCATTTCATTGTGCAGTACGATTTGAACAACGACACGATTGAGTACAATGACGTCAGATCTTATAGAATCGTTAAAACAAAAATGGTTTAGATTTAATTCCACGACTAGAATCCCTACGCACATGGCATACGAATGATAATGCGTTTACGTTCAGATTTAGTCAGGTACCTCCAGCGTCCACAACAATGTAGCGAGATCCAATTCCCGAGATGTCGTCTGCGTCACAGAATTCGTCATCGGATCGGCTGTTCGCTAATAAGGACTGACAGAAAATGGAGGCCGCTTCCGGTTCCAGTGCAATAGCCAGTTGATCTCCAAGTATGCCAGACTGGTTAAAGAAACAAAACATGTAAATATATGCTATCATTTGTTGTTTAAATGATATCGAAAAGGGTTTCTTCATTGTGAACATAATTATGAATATGGCAAAAGAATACAATGACTTTTCTTTACACCTGAGTAAATACCAAGGCTGAGTGTTAAAACAATAACCCAAGTGAACACCAGCGTTTTGTGTGTAATAGATTATTAACAGTTAATCGGATTATATGATAGAAAATCATAAACATCAAAGAAACCATTACATGAAAATTTCATCTGGAATTTGTACCTGTAGAGCGGCTTTCCTCATGAACTGCTTGGCATCCTCGTCCCATATAGCAGGTACCGTCAGCACGTATTGGATCTCCGAGTCAGCCACTTGCTGCTGAAGGCTTCCACTGAAATGCTCCTTAAGGTACAGTATTGACATGGCAAATACACTGAGGGCATTCAACCGTTGTCCGGACACCGACTCCAGCTCCATAGTCTCACTTATCTGAGGTACAAACAAAAACCAGATAGACTAATGCAGATGTATTTTGACAAAAATCAATCAATAAAGTGGTATTTTTGTACGAATGAAATGGAACACTGATCAGTAATTGTAGGAATGGTACGGTACTGTCTTATTCGTTAAGCTTATTTACTAGTAAATATTCTTGAATACGGTGTAAAACACCAGTGAAATAAATAAATATTTGCTGGTAAAACAGAGATATAACTGTTAAATTTGCAAGTTAATGTTTCACAAAAGACATGCAATAATCTCTGTGTAGACAGGGCAGAAAGTAAAACAGGGGACACAACTTTTGTAACTGATCCTTAGCATTTCCATATACAGGTGACATGTATACATGCTCTTGTGTTTGTTTCTTTTTTCCCCATTAACATTCGTCTATGCCAGTCCTATTAACAATAACAGAGCACACCGCACATTTTTCTGTTCATCATCGAAATGTTATCTTCAGTACTTATATCCATTATACAAACAGTGCATGCTGAGCGATGGTATATCAGGAATTGTACCATGGGGTATTTCAAGATCTATTGGTATATATCCCCACTTTTGCAAACGAAAATTTCCATCGTCATCTTGAATTATCGACATGTTTTGTCGTGGTAATAAATAAAGATTTTACATCCTAGGTAGTTTTCGTTTTTCTGTCTCACCTCAGATTTGTAGAGGCTCATCTTAAATCGACGGAATAACAACCAGTTTTTCTCCTCCTTGTTTTTGGCGAGTTGCGAGTACTTTGTCTCCGCTTCATATCCGAAACTGTGGAAATGTCCATCCGGGTCAAACAGTACAGATGTCGGGGTTTTGTACGAGGTCTGAAGGTGGTTGTCCCCATCTAACCAAACCTTGTTGGTTGTAATCTTGAGTTTATCAGCCAGAAACTCGTGTTGGAAGGAGAAGGCGTAGCCAGAATACGTTGTACCGATATCAATGGCGACCACGAGAAGGGGTTTGGACTGGGCCATGGTTATCCGGTTTACTGCCAGGTCAAGGCTATGTGAACTGAGGAGAGAGAACTGTTCAAACTTAAATTTCAGATTTATCTCTATGCCGAGCTTCAATTTTGTAATTAGCCCCAAAGTGATTGTGTAATAATGCATTTAACATGTACTAAATCTGCTGCTGTTATAATTGGGATGGGACAACGGTATTGGCTTCTGGTATTTACTAAACATTGAACTACAGGTGTGAGGTAATACACGTTTGAACAGCAGATCCCAGGACAATAAGTCGATGTTAACTGACACTGATTATAATATATGATTCAACAAGTATATGTAAGCTATTCATTAATGCGATTTATCTGTCTATCAGATAAGAGTAGTGAAATAAACATGTGAATATTTGCAAATCTGATTAAACTGGGCAAGTACCTAAGAATATCTTGATGATACAGCAAAGGCTAGCCGAGCGTTTAGGGGAAACCATATTGTGTCCCCCACAGACCCTATACGCCCATTCGAACAAGCGAGCCGGTGGGTGATAACATGCTGTCTCTGAACTGACCCATTCTAGACCGCTGGGCCTATTTTTTGGCCTATATAGTACGTTAAATCTCCCTCGGTAAGCTTGCAGGCCTTGATCGGTACAACACTGAGCTATACTACATCACTACGCCTGCTCCAGGCTGACAGAGACGAGAGTTAGAAACTGAATGTTTGTACTCGGTAATCAACTCTTCTGCCAGAAAACTTACAACACTGACACAGTTCTGTGAAGGGGAATTAGTCCGATATCTGTAGTGTACTCACCTCAAATTGGTCGCCGGCAAGCTAAAGATGGCTGTTTGTGCAGGGTGATTTCTGGCTAAATGAGCAGGTTGGAGAGACAGATGACGTGGCACACCTATAACGAAAGTGAAAGTACAATTGCACATCACTGCCTTCGCCCGGCTTCGCTCTGGGATTTTCCTGGAGGACTTTCAGCATCGATATATAAATAGAAATACAGTTAGCGTTGTACCGTATAAAGCTCTACATGCAATGTCGCCGTAATCAATCCCTATTATAAATGTCAATTGCTATTAAATGTGTGATATAGACAATTATGAATCAGTGAATTCAACGAGTTCATGATCCAAATATTGTAAAAATTTCCCGTAACTAAAATGTTCAAAAATACATTGTTATGGTCATGCATGGGTTCATTGTTTATTCATTATTCCTGATCAAGATAGGTATGATACACAAATGACACTAAATCCCCTTAATGATCATAGTGAGTGTATTAGGTGATTCCTTTTGGAATTCGTATTAGGCATTTTTAACAGCCAGTTATCAGATGATCTGAAGCACTGGGTGAATTTGTGTATTAACCTCACCGAAAGCAGGTGCTCTGAGATGGCCGAGTGATCAGAGAGTCAGCTTGTGACGCGGTGGGTGCTATTAGCGCTGAGTTTTATCAAGTATCTTGCTACTGCCTCATTTAGGAGGCATGTCTCTTTAAAATGCCCAAATGCTTATAGTATTATAATCTGACTTCATGCGGTGTCTGGGAAGTTTTACTAAAAGCAAAACGTTCACAACCAATCACGACTATGTATGCATATAAACACATACATGCCTGTTTTACTATGTAGTCTATGTCTACATTACACGTTTTCTTCCATTGTCAAGAGTCCTGTAGTCCTTTGTGCATGACGTGAGAACAGCATTTACACATGCTGTTTGTAGAGAAAGGAATTATGTGTGTGCACTAGAAGAGTTATATAATCCCGTCAATGAAAGATCCTTTCACGAGGAATTAATCTGACATCAATTCCCACCACTCTCATTAAGCTGTAATCGCTCGTTCCGTCTCCATTTTATCACGTCTTACACGTCGTTTGTAATGTAGATATGTGTATCGCCTTCATTCAACAGGCGGAAAGGGCCGATCCACCCAAGAATAGCTGATGAATATTAATATAAACAGATTACGCAATGAAATAGTAGTTTCCCTATAACGATGGACAGCAAAGAAGAAACAACATGCATAGATTGTTCACATACACAACGTTTGATGGCAAGTAAAATCTGACAACAGAAGCACATTTCACTCTCTCGACACGAGTGGGGGCGAAAACGGCATAATCATCTGCATAGCTTGGTATCACACTAAACCGTGATGTCAAAATAATTTATTTCAAATATAATTGATCTTTTAGTGATTTCTGTACATTCAGTACACCTCACAGCTGCGTCTGAAATTTTCTGTGTGTATAAGCCCTTTGCAAACTTGAGCGGGTGTGTGACTAGAATATGATGACAGCTTGTTAAGTTCTGTTGGAGATAGACATCCGCTTAGCTATCATATAAAAGTAGTTAAAGGAGTGGCATAAAAGCAGGAGCAATAGAGGTAGTCTCTGGCTTGATTTAAGCTGTTACCGGGCCTCGTCCCTGAATTACTGCTTATTTACTCCGTGGGCGCCGGTAAACATGACCGCCGGTATAAGTGAAAACGAATCCAGTTCACATCTAAAGTGAGAGATGTAAAGGAAAGTTACATAAAAGTACGTTTAAGTTCTACCATGGATATTTCATAAGCAGTTGGCTGTAAATAGGTGAGGTACCATGACTGGTATTTGTTGAGTATGCCTAATGATTGTCATGTATTCTGTTACTTAACTGTCAATATATGAGATATCCTGTGTGGTGTTTGTTGAGTATGGTTGGTAATATGTCATGTATCGTGTCAGTTGACTGACTTGGTGAAGTATCCTCTCCACTGACCTATACATAACCGGAGTAGTGATGACATTTCCTGACGTCACAACTGTCCAATATAATGTATTGGACAGTTGTAACTGTGACCTCACACGTACGGACTACTTTTTGTTTGTCAACAAGCAGACGATACAACACGATGTTCGTCCGTGCTCGTCCAGAAAAATCTGTGTCTCCGGACAGTCCGTTCTACCTCACACCATTTCCCGAATGTCGCCTCAAACCTGATGCAGCTGTGTGGTATTACTCCACTCCAATGGGAGAGTATCGTTTGGGAGAGCTAATGAAGAGGGCAGCCGAGGCTGCTGGACTGAAAGGCCAGAAAACTAATCACTCGGTCGAAAAAACAATCGTCCAAACCCTTGTAAAATCTGGCGTCCCTCCACATAAAATTATGCAGGTCACCGGGCACAAATCCCTTGCCAGCATCCAGGAGTATGATTCTAAATTAGATCACGTAGAGCAGAAGCAAATGTCGAGGTTACTTCAGGGCAATCGCGCCTTTAGTCAACCATCTCTCGCGCTTACACTCCCTGGCCGGTCAGTTCAAGTGCACACAAACGAAGTTTTCACGACTCCGATGCCATCAACTTCCGCACAGAATCCCACGGATAATCAGCTAACTTTGTCAGCAAACTCTACTTCTCTTTCGTCCTCATCCTGTAAAGATTACACAAGTCTGTTCGGTGGAGTAGTTTTCAATAACTGCGCTTAATTTTCACTGAAATGTCTGCATTCCTTTTCTTTACAATTCTATTTGTAAAATACCGCTTCGGCCACGTGCGCCTGACCCAGTTTTCCGTCAGCCAATAAAAGTGCTCCATTCAGTATTCCATATTCATCCGCAACCAGCTATCGTCTATTGTTACGCGATATGAAATAATTAGCACGGTTTTACCCAATTTGTTCAGCGTTCGAGTTTATTTACTTACGTTTTTGACAAGTGGGTGTATAATAAATAGGTTATTGGATTGTATGGTCCTGTATGGACTCGCAAGCTCGTCCCTTTCCTGGGCGCCTAGGACTCGTCCATACAAGACCATACAATCCAATAAGCTATAAATATCAGCCGAAAAGCAAAGCTATGATTTATCGTGTATTTCACCTCAAGGTAAAAGAAATGCATGTACAATAGCATAAAGATATGAACCCTTTCCATATGCATACTAAGCAATTTAGTACCTAAGAATTTAAGGCAACATTTTTATGTCTCGTTAATTTAATCAAAGGCATAACTGGATATACATAATACATATGGCATAAAATGTTGGCGCCGAAGATCTGATAACACTATTTGCAGCACTATCCCATCCCAAAACATCGCTGCAATTTCTATGACTGCTTTTTGCGACTCCAAACGCAAATTTCCTAGAGCACCCTTGACGCAATTCTCGTTTTAGTGTTATTTTCTAGAAGTTTTCCGGATAAGATTTATTTACATATTTTATTGGTGTTTTACGCCGCTCTCAAGAATATTTCAGGTGTTCGACGGCGACAAACATTATGGTGTCAGGAAATCGGACAGAGCCCACGGGAATCCCACAATCACCCGCATGTTGTTTGGAAATTTTCGCACGTGCGGCCAAGGAGGAAGCAACCATGAGCTGGACTTGAACTCACAGCGACTACATTGGTAAAAGGGTACAACGTCTTTTCGCCGCGTTGGCGTGGTAACCACTTCGGCCAACTGTGCATCTCCAGACTCTCAGAGCCTTTCTATGGTATATTATACCGTATTCTGTCCATAAACTATAAATAAATAATACAACTACTAAGAACATCATATTCTTGGTCAGTTGTATATGTTAAACATATATGATTTATGTTAAACACCAAATCTGTAATGTGTCAACTCAAAACATATATCTTGGGTTTACTTTGTAAGCTTACCTTGTCTAATACTTACTGGCGTAGCAACTATCCGTAACTACGAACATTCTATTTTTGGTTAATTTCATATATTAAACATAAATGATACATAAAAATATGATAAATAAAAAACATAATGATTCAGTGAAAGTGATATCAAAGATTACAACAGTATTCGCAACAAAGTTCTGACCCCTTCCGCGTTCAGAATATTACGTTGGGGTAAGCTGTTCCAAGAGCTAATATTTTTTTTATCTTCAGTCCGCTGTCTGTGGCTCTGGATAGTATACAGATAGTCTGACTTACTTTGTCACAAAGTTAAAGGTAGCGTCGAAAATCTTCCCGGTCGTCTTCTCGTGAGCTTTCACCTTGAGCTCTGTGCCACCAACTATAAACTTCACTCCGACTTCACGGTTCTTCTCTCCCGTCAAATCCGGCAGGTCTACTCTGAAACTACCTAACTTAAAACATGAAGGGTCAGATGTATATTTGGGTTTGGTCACCGTGGATTTGTACACGGTCGCCCTCATTTTTGTTTGTCCAGAGTAAGTCGGAGAAAAGGTATGTTCGCTAGTTTCCATACCATATGGCACTTCTTCACCAACAGAAACAAATCTGTAAAAAATATCCTTGCACTTCCTCTCACCTTCAATCATAATTAACTTGTCAGGATCATGTTCACCATCAACAAAAGTGGATAAGCTACGAATTCCGTAAGTAAAGGCAGCCAGACGGATTCCAATGGCACCGGGCCGATGGCCGAATATCACCGCCCCTTTCACCACAGACAGGACGGCGTCCAGTGGAGTGACCACATTCACAGACCGGAAGTTCTTCCGGAACTCCTCTTGGAGAAGTGGCGATTCAGAAAACCCACCCACCAGTAAGATGTGGGAAATTCCTCTACACTTGGGATCCGCCATTAGTGTTTCTACATGAGTGCTAATTTTCTGAATGGTTGGTTTCATCAACGACTGCATTACTTTACCACTGATTCTCATCTTATCGCCTGTTAACCGAACATCTCTGGATAACCCAGACTCAGCCACTTGGTCCTCTAGCGAGCACTTGCTCTGAAAGCTGAACGTTTCATGTAGAGAAGCCGGCAACCGGAAGGTGAATTTCTGTTCATCATTACTAGATATCCTCCGTTTATTGATTTCAAATTCTTTCTCAAGTTCCAGCCAATCCGATTTGTGGTGTTTGCCGAACTCCTTCATGACCTTTACGGTAAAAATTCTTGAGCAACAGTTCGGTGAACTGGTCGTCTACCTGAGTGCCGCCCCAACCTCCCCCGCTGGCTTTGTGTAGTTCTTTGAGATCCCCGCTTAGCATCACCTCGTGCACTGTCGTGTCCACAGTACCACCTGGGTAAAATGAAACGTTATCAACCAAGTTTAGGCCCATGAGTTACATTCTTTATTTAGATACACATGTAGGGATGACAGATTGAAGAGAAGCCACACAGTTTCAAAATAATGAGTGAGTAAAATAATAAATGATGTGAGTAAAAGCCCTGTGTCCAAAATTCTGGGAAATGATCCTGTATAGTTTATCATGCCAATGTTGTTGATCAACCATGCCCACACCTAGTTTTTGCCGTTAACGGTTCAACAGCCCACACTGTCTACAGCATCCAGGCAGGAGGCAATATGGATAAACTCATGAGCTTATGTATTAGATGAACAGTTACCACTTCATCTGCATAAATACGTAATTGTTCTCAGTCTTCTAAAGCGCGTGCAATCAAAGTGCAGTACGATTTGAACAACGACACGAATGGGTACAATGACGTCAGATCTTATAGAATCGTTAAAACAAAAATGGTTTAGATTTAATTCCACGACTAGAATCCCTACGCACATGGCATACGAATGATAATGCGTTTACATTAAGTTAAATACCTCCAGCGTCCACAACAATGTATCGAGATCCATTCCGCGAGATGTCGTCTGCGTCACAGAATTCGTCATCGGATCGACTGTTCGCTAATAAGGACTGACAGAAAATGGAGGCCGCTTCCGGTTCCAGTGAAATAGCCAGTTGATCTCCAAGTATGCCAGACTGGTTAAAGAAACAAAACATGTAAATATATGCTATCATTTGTTGTTTAAATGATATCGAAAAGGATGTATCATTGTGAACAAAAATATGAATATAGTAAAAGAATACACTGACTTTTCTTTACACCTGAGTAAATATCAAGGCTGAGTGTTAAAATAATAACCCAATTGAATACCAGCGTTTTGTGTGTAATAGATTATTAACAGTCAATCGGATTATATGATAGAAAATCATAAACATCAAAGAAACCTTTACATGAAAATTTTATCTCGAATTTGTACCTGTAGAGCGGCTTTCCTCATATATCTGAGGTACAAACAAAAACCAGATAGACTAAAGCAGGTGCATTATGAAAAAATCAAACAATAAAGTGGTATTTTTGTACGAAAGAAAGGCAACATACCACTCATCAGTACTTGAAGCAATGGTACTGTACGACCTTATTCGTTCATCTTACTTCCTAGTAAATATTTTTGAGTACCGTCTAAAACACAGGTCAAATAAGTAAATACTAACTAGTAAAACAGAGCTATAATTGTTAAATTAGCAAGTAAATGCTTGATACAAAACATGCAATATACTCCGTGCACAAAGGGCAGAAAGTGTACCAGGGGACACAACTTTTGTAACTCATCCATATTGTGACATGTGTACATGGCATGCTCTTGTCTCTGTTGAATTTTTATCATTAACATCTGTGTGTTCTGTGCCAGTCCTATTAACAATAACAGAGCACACCACACATTTTTCTGTTCATGATCCAAAGGTTACCTTCAGTACTTATATCCATTATACAAATAGCGCATGCTGAGGGATGGGATATCAGGACCGTGGGATATTTCAAGATCCATGGGTATATATCCCCACATTTGTAAGGGAAAATTTGCATCGTCATGTTGAATTATCGTCATATTTTATCGTGGCAATAAATAAAGATTTTAGAGCCCAGGTTGTCGTTTTCAGGTCTCTTTGTGTCTTACCTGAGATTTGTAGAGGTTCATCTTAAATCGACGGAATAACAACCAGTTTTTCTCCTCCTTGTTTTTGGCGAGTTGCGAGTAATTTGTCTCCGCTTCATATCCGAAACTGTGGAAATCTCCATACGGGTCTATCAGTACAGAGGTCGGGGTTTTGTACGAGGTCTGAAGGTGGTTGTCCCCATCTGACCAAACCTTGTTGGTTGTAATCTTGAGTTTATCAGCCAGAAACTCGTGTTGGAAGGAGAAGGCGTAGCCGGAATATGTTGTACCGATATCAATGGCGACCACGAGAAGGGGTTTGGAATGGGCCATGGTTACCTGTTTTACTGCCAGGTCAAGGCTATGTGAACTGAGGAGAGAGGACTGTTCAAACTTAAATTTCAGATTTAACTAAGCCGAGTTTTCAATTTTGTAAATAACCCCAAAGCCATTGTGTAATAATGTATTAAACATGTACTAAATCTGCTACTGCTATAATTGGGATGGAACAAGAGCCTTTGCTTCTGGGGTATGCTAAACCTTTGACTATAAAATCTGACAATACAGGTATGAGCTAATACATTTTTGAATAACCGATGATAGGACAATAACTCGATATTAACTAAAACTGATTATAATATATAATTCAAAAAGTATATGTAAGCATAAGTGTGATTTTCTTTATTTGTCCATCAGATAAGAGTACTGAAATAAACATGTGAAAATTTGCAAATGTGATTAAACTGGGCAAGTACCTAAGAATATCTTCAAGATACAACAAAGTTAGCCGAGCGTATAGGAGAAATCCACGCTAAGTGCCCCACAGACCCTAGGACGTATGATGAGCTATACGTCGATTCGAACATGCGACCCGGTGGGTAATAACATGTAGTCTCTGAACAGACCCATTCTAAACCGCTGGGTTCTATATAGGCGGACATAAACCGTGTATATTTGGTAAGTTTTGGCCTATAGAGCACGTTAAATCTCCCTCGGTAAGCTTGCAGGCCTTGATCGATACAACGCTGAGATAGGTTACATCAGTAGGCCTGCTCCAGGCTGACAGAGAAAAGAGTTAGAAACTGAAAGTTTGTACTAGACAATCAACTTTTCTCCCAGAAGACTTACAACACTGACACGGTTCTGTGAAGGGGAATTAGTCCTATATCTGTAGTGTCGACAACTCACCTCAAGTATATTGATCGCTGGCAAGCTAAAGATTACCACCCTGCTGGATGCTTTCTGGCTAAATGAGCAGGATGGAGAGACAGATGACGTGGCACACCTATAACGAAAGTGAAAGCAAAATTACACATCACTACCTTCGCCCGACTTCGCTCTGGGATTTTCCTGGAGTACTTCAAGCATCGATATAAATAGAAATACAGTTAGCGTTGTACCGTATGAATCTCTGCATGCAATGTCACCGTAATCAATGCCTATTATAAATGTCAATTGCTATTATTTGTGCAATATGGACAATTATGAATCAGTGAAATCAACGAGTTCATGATCCAAGTATTGTATAAACTTCTCCTTGCTAAAATGTGCAAATATACATTGGTATGGTCATGCATGGGTTCATTGTTTATTCATTATTCCTGATCAAGTTAGGTATGATACACAACTGACACTAAATCCCCTTATGATCATAGTGAGTATATCACGACTCTGTCATTCCTTCTAAAATTTGTATTAGGCATCTTTAATAGCCAGTTATCAGATGATCTGCAGCGCCCAGGTGAAGTTGTGTATTAAACAGCGACCCTCACCGAAAGCAAGTGCTCTGAGATGGCAGAGAGTCATGCTCGAGACGCGGTGGGTGCTATCAACGCTGAGTTTTATCAAGTATCTTGGTACTGCCTTATTTAGGAGGCCTGTCTCTTAAAAATGCCTAATTGCTTGTGGTATGATAGTCTGACTTTATGCGGTGTCTGGGAAGTTTTGCTAAAACTAAAACATTCTCAGCCACTCACAACAATATATACATAAAAATACATAAATGCCTGTTTTACTATGTAGTCTGTCTAAATAACACCTTTTCTTCCATGGTCAAGAGTCCTATAGTCGTTTGTGCCTAAAGTGGGCACAGCACTTACACATGCTGTTCGAAGAGAAAGGAATTATAGCTGGAATGTTTCTAAACAGCAGCCAGCATGTGTACTAGAAGAATTATATAATCTTGTCAATGAAAGATCCTTTCACGAGGAATTAATCTGACATCATTGCCCACCACTCTCATTAAGCTGTGATCACTCGTTAAATCTTTCTTATCACGTCTGACCTGTCACATATAATGTAGATATGTGTATCGCCTACATTCAACATGCCGAAATGACCGATCCACACAAGAATAGCTGATGAATATTAATATAAAAAGATTACGCAATGAAATAGTAGTTAATGATGGACAGCAAAGACGAAACATCATGCAAACGTTGTCCATATACACGGCGGTAGAAGGCAAGTAAAATCTGATAACAGAACCACTTTTCACTCTCTCTATACGAGTAGGGGCGAAAACGGCATAATCATCTGCATAGCTTGGTATCACACTAAACCGTGATGTCAAAATAACTTATTTGAAATATAATTCATGTTTTTAGTGATTTCTGTACATTCAGTGCATTTCACAGCTGCGTCTGAAATTTTCTGTTTGCATAAGCCCTTTGCAAACTTGAGCGGGTGTGTGACTGGATGATGATGACGGCTTGTTTAGTTCTGCTGGAGATAGACATCGGCGTCGCCGTCATATAAAAGTAGTTAAAGGAGTGGTATAAAAGCAGGAGCAATAGAGGTAGTGTGTGTCTTGATTTAAGCCGTTACCGGGGTCTCGTCCCTGAATCACTGGTGGTTTACTCCGTGGGCATAGATAAATATTACCGCCGGTATCAGTGAAAACGAATCTAGTTTACATCTAAAGTGAGACATGAAAAGGAAAGTTACATAAAAGTACATTTCAGTTCTGCAGTGGATGTTTCCTAGGCAGTTGGCTGTAAACAGCTATCCAGTGTGGTATTTGTTATGACTGGTGAATGTCATGTATTGTGTTACTTGACTTTGAGTATGTGAGGCATCCTGTGTGGTGTTTGTTGAGTATGGTTGGTAATGTGTCACGTATAGTGTCAGTTGACTGAATAGGTGAGGTATGCTGTTTAGTGTTTGTTTAGTATGGTTGGTAATGTGTAATGTATCGTGTCAGTTGACGAGTTATAGGTGAGGTATCATGTCTAGTGTTTTGGAGTATGACTGACAATGTCTCATTATCGTGTCAGTTAACTGTGAATAGGTAAGGTATCCTGTCTTCTGTCTAGTGTGTCATGTATTACGTTAGTTTACAGTGGGGTATCATGCCTGGCGTTTGTTGAGTATGATTGGTAATGTCTCATGTGTCATGTTAATTGACATGGGGTGGGTGAGATATCATGTCTCCTGTTTTTTGGGACGATTAATAATGTATTAAACGAATCCAGTTCATATCTGAAGTGAGACATGACAAGGAAAGTTACATAAAAGTACGTTTAAGTTCTACCATGGATATTTCATAAGCAGTTGGCTGTAAATAGGTGAGGTACCATGACTGGTATTTGTTGAGTATGGCTAGTGATTGTCATGTAGTCTGTTACTTAACTGTCAATATGTAAGATATCCTGTATGGTGTTTGTTTAGTATGGTTGGTAATATGTCATGTATCGTGTCAGTTAACTGACTAGGTGAGGTATTCTCTCCACTGACCTATACATAACCGGAGTAGTGATGACATTTCCTGACGTCACAACTGTCCAATATTTTAAATACATTGGACAGTTGTAACTGTGACGTCACACGTACGGACTACTTTTTGTTTGTCAACAAGCAGACGATACAACACGATGTTCGTCCGTGCTGGTCCAGAAAAATCTGTGTCTGCGGACAGTCCGTTCTACCTCACACCATTTCCCGAATGTCGCCTCAAACCTGATGCAGCTGTGTGGTATTACTCCACTCCAATGAGAGAGCATCGTTTGGGAGAGCTAATGAAGAGGGCAGCCGAGGCTACTGGACTGAAAGGCCAGAAAACTAATCACTCGGTCCGAAAAAACAACCGTCCAAACCCTTGTAAAATCTGGCGTCGCTCCACATAAAATTATGCAGGTCACCGGACACAAATCCCTTGCTAGCATCCAGGAGTGTGATTCTAAATTAGATCACGTACAGCAGAAGCAAATGTCGAGTTTACTTCAGGGCAATCGCGCCTTCAGTCAAACATCTCTCGCGCTTACACTCCCTGGCCGGTCAGTTCAAGTGCACACAAACGAAGTTTTCACGACTCCGATGCCATCAACTTCCGAAATGAATCCCACGGATAATCAGCTAACTTTGTCAGCAAACTCTACTTCTCTTTCGTCCTCATCCTGTAAAGATCACACTAGTCTGTTCGGTAGCGCAGTGTTCAATAACTGCACTTAATTTTCACTAAAATGTCTCCATTCCTTTTCTTTACACTTCTATTTGTAAAAAACCGCTTCGGGCCATGTGCGCCTGACCCAGTTTTATGTCAGCCAATGAAAGTGCTACATTCAGTATTCCATATTCATCGCAAATCAGCTATCGTCTATTGTTACGCGATATGAAATAATTAGCACGGTTTTACCCAATTTGTTTAGCGTTCGAGTATATTTACTTACATTTTTGACAAGTGGGTGTATAATAAAAAGGTTATTGGATTGTATGGTCCTGTATGGACTCGCAAGCTCGTCCCTTTCCTGGGCGCCTAGGGCTCGTCCATACAAGACCATACAATCCAATAAACTATAAATATCAGCCAAAAAGCAAAGCTGTGATTTATCGTCTATTTCACCTCAAGGTAAAAGTAATGCATGTACAATAGCATAAAGATATGAACCCTTTCCATATGCATACTAAGCAATTTAGTACCCAAGAATTTAAGGCAACATTTTTATGTCTCGTTAATTTAATCAAAGGCATAACTGGATATACATAATACATATGGCATAAAAAGTTGGCACCGAAGATCTGATAACACTATTTGCAGCACTATCCCATCCCAAAACATCGCTGCAATTTCTATGACTGTTTTTAGCGACTCCAAACGCAAATTTCCTAGAGCACCCTTGACGCAATTCTCGTTTTAGTGTTATTTTCTAGAAGTTTTCCGGATAAGATTTATTTACATATTTGATTGGTGTTTTACGCCGCTCTCAAGAATATTTCAGTTGTTCGACGGCGACAAACATTATGGTGTCAGGAAACCAGGCAGAGGCCAGGGGAATCCCACAATCACCCGCATGTTGTTGGCAAATTTTCGCACGTGCGGCCAAGGAGGAAGCAACCATGAGCTGGACTTGAACTCACAACGACCACATTGGTAAAAGGGTACTACGTCTTTTCGCCGCGTTGGCGTGGTAACCACTTCGGCCAACTGTGCATCTCCAGACTCTCAGAGTCTTTCTATGGTATATTATACCGTATTCTGCCCATAAACTATAAATAAATAATACAACTACTAAGAACATCATATTCTTGGTTAGTTGTATATGTTAAACATATATGATAAGAAAAACCAAATCTGTAATGTGTCAACTCAAAACATATTCTTGGGTTTACTTTGAAAGCTTACCTTGCTTAATACTTACTGGCGCAGCAACCATCCGTAACTACGAACATTCTATTTTTGGTTAATTTCATATATTAAACATAAATGATAAACACAGAATGTTCAATATATGTGCTTACTAAAAACAAATATCTTGGTTCTCACTCTTTGACAGGATATCCTATCTAATACATTTACTGACAAAGCAACAATCACGTGACACGTCTTGTTAGTTGATGCCTCAAGACCAATTCTTCAGTGAAAGTGATATCAAACATTACAACAGTATTCAGCAACAAAGTTCAGACCCCTTCCGTGTTCACAAAATTAGGTTGGGGTGAGCTGTTCCAAGAGCTCATATTTTTTTTATCTTCAGTCCGCTGTCTGTGGCTCTGGATAGCATACAGATAGTCTGACTTACTTTGTCACAAAGTTAAAGGTAGCGTCGAAGATCTTCCCGGTCGTCTTCTCGTGAGCTTTCACCTTGAGCTCTGTGCCACCAACTATAAACTTCACTCCGACTTTACGCTTCTTCTCTCCAGTCAAATCCGGCATGTCTACTGTGAAACTACCTAATTTAAAACATGAAGGGTCAGTTGCATATTTGGGTTTCGTCGCCGTGGATTTGTACACTGCCACCCTCATTTTTGTTTGTCCAGAGTAAGCCGGATAAAAGGTATGTTCGCTAGTTTCCATACCATATGGTACTTCTTCGTCAACAGAAACAAATCTGTCAAAAATATCCTTGCACTTCCTCTTACCTTCAATCATAATTAATTTGTCAGGATCATGTTCACCATCAACAAAAGTGGATAAGGTATCAGTTCCGTAAGTAAAGGCTGCAAGACGGATTCCAATGGCGCCCGGTCGATGGCCGAATATCACCGCCCCTTTCACCACAGACAGGACGGCGTCTAGAGGAGTGACCACATTCACTGACCGGAAGTTCTTCCGGAACTCCTCTTGGAGAAGTGGCGATTCAGAAAACCCACCCACCAGTAAGATGTGGGAAATTCCTCTACACTTGGGATCCGCCATTAGTGTTTCTACATGAGTGATAATTTTCTGAATTGTTGGTTTCATCAAAGACTGCATCACTTTACCGCTCATTCTCATCTTGTCGCCTGTAAACCGAACATCTCTGGATAACCCAGACTCAGCCACTTGCTCCTCTAACGAACACTTGCTGTGAAAGCAGAATACTTCACGTAGGGACGCCGGCAACCGGAAGGTGAACTTCTGTTCATCATTACTAGATATCCTCCGTTTATTGATTTCAAATTCTTTATCAAGTTCCAGCCAATCCGATTTGTGGTTTTTGCCGAACTCCTTTATCACCTTTACGGTAAAAATCTTGAGTAACAGTTCGGTGAATTGGTCGTCTACCTGAGTGCCGCCCCAACCTCCCCCGCTGGCTTTGTGTAGTTCTTTGAGGTCCCCAGTGAACATCACCTCGTGCACTGTCGTGTCCACAGTACCACCTGGGTAAAATGAAAAGTTATCAACCAAGTTTAGGCCCACGAGTTACATTCTTTATGTAGATACACGTGTAGGGATGACAGATTGAAGAGAAGCCACACAGTTTCAAAATAATGAGCTTAGCTGAAATAAATGATGTCAGTAAAACCCCTGTGTCCAAAATTCTGGGAAATGATCTTGTATAGTTCCATCATACCTTTGCTGTTTATTGACGTTGCCCACACCTAGCTTTTGCCGTCAACAGTTCAACAGCCCACACTGTCTACAGTGTGATCATATAACCCCTATCCGATTAATCTCCATTTCTCTACCTATTAACTGTCCCAAATCAAAGGGTTTCTGTATATTTCAAACTTCAGTTCCGAGATAAGCAGTAACATTATATATGCGTCTATAAACATATTCAGTATATATAAAATCTATTCAGTATATGCTCTATAAGGCACAAGCAAAAATAACTGATTTTCTGTCGATCCATATCTTGTAAATTGACTTCTTCGGCGTAGTATATAGCTTTCATCGCCATGGTTGTTCATTCTAATGAACAATAATTTAAACTTGTGAATGTCCAGGCGGGAGGCAATATGGAGAGTTCATGTACTAGATGAACAGTTACCACTTCATCTGCATAAATACGTAATTGTCCTCAGTCCTCTGAAGCGCATGCAATCATTTCATCGTGCAGTACGATTTGAACAGCGACACGATTAAATACAATGACGTCAGATCTTATAGAATCGTTAAAACAAAAATGGTTTAGATTTAATTCCACGACTAGAATCCCTACGCACATGGCATACGAATGATAATGCGTTTACGTTCAGATTTAGTCAGGTACCTCCAGCGTCCACAACAATGTAGCGAGATCCATTCCGCGAGATGTCGTCTGCGTCACAGAATTCGTCATCGGATCGACTGTTCGCTAATAAGGACTGACAGAAAATGGAGGCCGCTTCCGGTTCCAGTGCAATAGCCAGTTGATCTCCAAGTATGCCAGACTGGTTAAAGAAACAAAACATGTAAATATATGCTATCATTTGTTGTTTAAATGATATCGAAAAGGGTTTCTTCATTGTGAACATAATTATGAATATGGCAAAAGAATACAATGACTTTTCTTTACACCTGAGTAAATATCAAGGCTGAGTGTTAAAACATAACCCAATTGAACACCAGCACTTTGTGTGTAATAGATTATTAACAGTTAATCGGATTATATGATAGAAAATCATAAACATCAAAGAAACCATTACATGAAAATTTCATCTGGAATTTGTACCTGTAGAGCGGCTTTCCTCATGAACTGCTTGGCGTCCTCGTCCCATATAGCAGGTACCGTCAGCACGTATTGGATCTCCGAGTCAGCCACTTGTTGCTGAAGGCTTCGTCTGAAATGTTCCTTAAGGTACAGTATTGACATGGCAAATACACTGAGGGCATTCAACCGTTGTCCGGACACCGACTCCAGCTACATAGTCTCACTTATCTGAGTTACAAAGAAAAACCAGATAGACTAATGCAGATGTATTATGACAAAAATCAATCAATAAAGTGGTATTTTTGTACGAAAGAAATGGTAATTGTAGGAATGGTACGGTACTATCTTATTCGTTAAGCTTATTTACTAGTAAATATTTTGAATACGGTGTAAAACACCAGTGAAATAAATAAATATTTGCTAGTAAAACAGAGATATAACTGTTAAATTTGCAAGTTAATTTTTCACAAAAGACATGCAATAATCTCCGTGTAGACAGGGCAGAAAGTAAAACAGGGGACACAACTTTTGTAACTGAGCCTTCGCATTTCCATATACAGGTGACATGTGTACATGTCATGCTCTTGTATTTGTTGCTTTTTTTCTCCATTAACATTCGTCTATGCCAGTCCTATTAACAATAACAGAGCACACCGCACATTTTCTGTTCATAATCGGAATGTTATCTTCAGTACTTATATCCATTATACAAACAGTGCATGTTGAGCGATGGTATATCAGGAATTGTACCATGGGGTATTTCAAGATCCATGGGTATATATCCCCACTTTTGCAAACGAAAATTTCCATCGTCATCTTGAATTATCGACGTGTATTGTAGTGGTAATAAATAAAGATTTTACATGCCAGGTGGTTTTCGTTTTTGTGTCTCACCTCAGATTTGTAGAGGCTCATCTTAAATCGACGGAATAACAACCAGTTTTTTTCCTCCTTGTTTTTGGCGACTTGCGAGTACTTTGTCTCCGCTTCATATCCGAAACTGTGAAAATGTCCATACGGGTCAAACAGTACAGATGTCGGGGTTTTGTACGAGGTCTGAAGGTGGTTGTCCCCATCTGACCAAACCTTGTTGGTTGTAATCTTGAGTTTATCAGCCAGAAACTCGTGTTGGAAGGAGAAGGCGTAGCCAGAATACGTTGTACCGATATCAATGGCGACCACGAGAAGGGGTTTGGACTGGGCCATGGTTACCCGGTTTACTGCCAGGTCAAGGCTATGTGAAATGAGGAGAGAGGGACTGTTCAAACCTAAATTTCAGATTTATCTCTAAGCCGAGCTTCAATTTTAATTTGTAATTAGCCACAAAGCGATAGTGTAATAATGCATTTAACATGTACTATATCTGCTGCTGTTATAATTGGCATGGGACAACAATATTGGCTTCTGAGGTTTGCTAAACATTTAACTACAGGTGTGAGGTAATACACGCTTGAACAGCCGATCCCAGGACAATAAGTCGATGTTAACTGACACTGATTATAATATATGATTCAACAAGTATATGTAAGCTATTCATTAATGCGATTTATCTGTCTATCAGATAAGAGTAGTGAAATAAACATGTGAATATTTGCAAATCTGATTAAACTGGGCCAGGACCTAAGAATATCTTGATGATACAGCAAAGGCTAGCCGAGCGTTTAGGGGAAACCATATTGTGTCCCCGACAGACAATAAACGCCCATTCGAACAAGCGATCCGGCGGGTAATAACATGTTGTCCCTGAACTGACCCATTCCAGACCGCTGGGTTCTATATAGGCGGACATAAACCTTGTATACTGGGTACAGAGAAAAGAGTTAGAAACTGAATGTTTGTACTCGACAATCAACTTTTCTCCCAGAAGACTTACAACACTGACACGGTTCTGTGAAGTGGAATTAGTCCGATATCTGTAATGTCGACAACTCACCTCAAATTGGTCGCCGGCAAGCTAAAGATGGCTGTTTGTGCAGGGTGATTTCTGGCTAAATGCGCAGGTTGGAGAGACAGATGACGTGGCACACCTATAACGAAAGTGAAAGTACAACTGCACATCACTGCCTTCGCCCGGCTTCGCTCTGGGATTTTCCTGGAGGACTTTCAGCACCGATATAAATAGAAATACAGTTAGCGTCGTACCGTATAAAGCTCTACATGCAATGTCGCCGTAATCAATCCCTATTATAAATGTCAATTGCTATTATATGTGTGATATAGACAATTATGAATCAGTGAAATCACCGAGTTCATGATCCAAATATTGTAAACACTTCCCCTAACTAAAATGTGCAAATATACATTGTTATGGTCATGCATGGGTTCATTGTTTATTCATTATTTTTGATCAAGATAGGTATGATACACAACTGACACTAAATCCTCTTAATGATCATAGTGAGTGTATTAGGTGATTCCTGGAATTCGCATTAGGCATTTTTAACAGCCAGTTATCAGATGATCTGCAGCACTTGGTGAATTTGTGTATTACCCTCACCGAAAGCAGATGCTCTGAGATGGCCGAGTGATCAGAGAGTCGGCTTGTGACGCGGTGGGTGTCATCAACGCTGAGTTTTATCAAGTATCTTGGTACTGCCTCATTTAGGAGGCATGTCTCTTTAAAATGCCCAAATGCTTATAGTATTATAATCTGACTTCATGCGGTGTCTGGGAAGTTTTATTAAAAGCAACACGTTCACAACCAATCACGACTATGTATACATATAAACACATACATGCCTGTTTTACTATGTAATCTATGTCTACATAACACGTTTTCTTCCATTGTCAAGAGTCCTGTAGTCCTTTGTGCATGACGTGAGAACAGCATTTACACATGCTGTTTGTAGAGAAAGGAATTATGTGTGTATACTAGAAGAGTTATATAATCCCGTCAATGAAAGATCCTTTCACGAGGAATTAATCTGACATTAATTCCCACCACTCTCATTAAGCTGTAATCGCTCGTTCCGTCTCCATTTTATCACGTCTTACACGTCGTTTATAATGTAGATATGTGTATCGCCTTCATTCAACAGGCGGAAAGGACCGATCCACCCAAGAATAGCTGATTACGCAATGAAATAGTAGTTTCCCTATAACGATGGACAGCAAAGAAGAAACAACATGCATAGATTGTTCACATACACAACGTTTGATGGCAAGTAAAATCTGACAACAGAAGCACATTTCACTCTCTCGACACGAGTGGGGGCGAAAACGGCATAATCATCTGCATAGCTTGGTATCACACTAAACCGTGATGTCAAAATAATTTATTTCAAATATAATTGATCTTTTAGTGATTTCTGTACATTCAGTACACCTCACAGCTGCGTCTGAAATTTTCTGTGTGTATAAGCCCTTTGCAAACTTGAGCGGGTGTGTGACTAGAATATGATGACGGCTTGTTAAGTTCTGTTGGAGATAGACATCCGCTTAGCTATCATATAAAAGTAGTTAAAGGAGTGGCATAAAAGCAGGAGCAATAGAGGTAGTCTCTGGGTTGATTTAAGCTGTTACCGGGCCTCGTCCCTGAATTACTGGTTATTTACTCCGTGGGCGCCGGTAAACATGACCGCCGGTATAAGTGAAAACGAATCCAGTTCACATCTAAAGTGAGAGATGTAAAGGAAAGTTACATAAAAGTACGTTTAAGTTCTACCATGGATATTTCATAAGCAGTTGGCTGTAAATAGGTGAGGTACCATGACTGGTATTTGTTGAGTATGGCTAGTGATTGTCATGTATTCTGTTACTTAACTGTCAATATATGAGATATCCTGTGTGGTGTTTGTTTAGTATGGTTGGTAATATGTCATGTATCGTGTCAGTTGACTGACTTGGTGAAGTATCCTCTCCACTGACCTATACATAAACGGAGTAGTGATGACATTTCCTGACGTCACAACTGTCCAATATAATGTATTGGACAGTTGTAACTGTGACGTCACACGTACGGACTACTTTTTGTTTGTCAACAAGCAGACGATACAACACGATGTTCGTCCGTGCTCGTCCAGAAAAATCTGTGTCTGCGGACAGTCCGTTCTACCTCACACCATTTCCCGAATGTCGCCTCAAACCTGATGCAGCTGTGTGGTATTACTCGACTCCAATGGTAGAGTATCGTTTGGGAGAGCTAATGAAGAGGGCAGCCGAGGCTGCTGGACTGAAAGGCCAGAAAACTAATCACTC
Organism: Liolophura sinensis; assembly: GCF_032854445.1. Classification (NCBI taxonomy): domain Eukaryota; kingdom Metazoa; phylum Mollusca; class Polyplacophora; order Chitonida; family Chitonidae; genus Liolophura; species Liolophura sinensis. The sequence goes on from NC_088300.1 coordinate 50,863,615, forward strand.
GGTCGAAAAAACAATCGTCCAAACCCTTGTAAAATCTGGCGTCGCTCCACATAAAATTATGCAGGTCACCGGGCACAAATCCCTTGCCAGCATCCAGGAGTATGATTCTAAATTAGATCACGTAGAGCAGGAGCAAATGTCGAGTTTACTTCAGGGCAATCGTGCCTTCAGTCAACCATCTCTCGCGCTTACACTCCCTGGCCGGTCAGTTCAAGTGCACACAAACGAAGTTTTCACGACTCCGATGCCATCAACTTCCGCACAGAATCCCACGGATAATCAGCTAACTTTGTCAGCAAACTCTACTTCTCTTTCGTCCTCATCCTGTAAAGATTACACAAGTCTGTTTGGTGGAGTAGTTTTCAATAACTGCGCTTAATTTTCACTGAAATGTCTGCATTCCTTTTCTTTACAGTTCTATTGGTAAAATACCACTTCGGCCACGTGCGCTTGACCCAGTTTTCCGTCAGCCAATAAAACTGCTCCATTCAGTATTCCATATTCATCCGCAACCAGCTATCGTCTATTGTTACGCGATATTAAAATAATTAGCACGGTTTTACCCAATTTGTTCAGCGTTCGAGTTTATTTACTTACGTTTTTGACAAGTGGGTGTATAATAAATAGGTTATTGGATTGTATGGTCCTGTTTGGACTCGCAAGCTCGTCCCTTTCCTGGGCGCCTAGGACTCGTCCATACAAGACCATACAATCCAATAAGCTATAAATATCAGCCGAAAAGCAAAGCTATGATTTATCGTCTATTTCACCTCAAGGTAAAAGTAATGCATGTACAATAGCATAAAGATATGAACCCTTTCCATATGCATACTAAGCAATTTAGTACCTAAGAATTTAAGGCAACATTTTTATGTCTCGTTAATTTAATCAAAGGCATAACTGGATATACATAATACATATGGCATAAAATGTTGGCGCCGAAGATCTGATAACACTATTTGCAGCACTATCCCATCCCAAAACATCGCTGCAATTTCTATGACTGCTTTTTGCGACTCCAAACGCAAATTTCCTAGAGCACCCTTGACGCAATTCTCGTTTAAGTGTTATTTTCTAGAAGTTTTCCGGATAAGGTTTATTTACATATTTGATTGGTGTTTTACGCCGCTCTCAAGAATATTTCAGGTGTTCGACGGCGACAAACATTATGGTGTCAGGAAATCGGGCAGAGCCCACGGGAATCCCACAATCACCCGCATGTTGTTTGGAAATTTTCGCACGTGCGGCCAAGGAGGAAGCAACCATGAGCTGGACTTGAACTCACAGCGACCACATTGGTAAAAGGGTACTACGTCTTTTCGCCGCGTTGGCGTGGCAACCACTTCGGCCAACTGTGCATCTCCAGACTCTCAGAGCCTTTCTATGGTATATTATACCGTATTCTGTTCATAAACTATAAATAAATAATACAACTACTAAGAACATCATATTCTTGGTTAGTTGTATATGTTAAACATATATGATTTTATGTTAAACACCAAATCTGTAATGTGTCAACTCAAAACATATTCTTGGGTTTACTTTGTAAGCTTACCTTGTCTAATACTTACTGGCGTAGCAACCATCCGTAACTACGAACATTCTATTTTTGGTTAATTTCATAATTTAAACATAAATGATAAACACAGAATGTGCAATACATGTGCCTACTAAAAACAAATATCTTGGGTCTTAATATCTGACAGGATATCCCATCTAATACATTTACTGACACAGCAACAATCACGTGACACGTCTTGTTAGTTGATGCCTCAAGACCAATTCTTCAGTGAAAGTGATATCAAAGATTACAACAGTATTCGCAACAAAGTTCAGACCCCTTCCGCGTTCAGAATATTACGTTGGGGTAAGCTGTTCCAAGAGCTTATATTTTTTTTATCTTCAGTCCGCTGTCTGTGGCTCTGGATAGTATACAGATAGTCTGACTTACTTTGTCACAAAGTTAAAGGTAGCGTCGAAAATCTTCCCGGTCGTCTTCTCGTGAGCTTTCACCTTGAGCTCTGTGCCACCAACTATAAACTTCATTCCGACTTTACGCTTCTTCTCTCCCGTCAAATCCGGCAGGTCTACTCTGAAACTACCTAACTTAAAACATGAAGGGTCAGTTGTATATTTGGGTTTGGTCACCGTGAATTTGTACACTGCCACCCTCATTTTTGTTTGTCCAGAGTAAGTCGGAGAAAAGGTATGTTCGCTAGTTTCCATACCATATGGCACTTCTTCATCAACAGAAACAAATCTGTAAAAAATATCCTTGCACTTCCTCTCACCTTCAATCATAATTAACTTGTCAGGATCATGTTCCCCATCAACAAAAGTGGATAAGCTACGAATTCCGTAAGTAAAGGCTGCAAGACGGATTCCAATGGCACCGGCCCGATGGCCGAATATCACCGCCCCTTTCACCACAGACAGGACGGCGTCCAGTGGAGTGACCACATTCACAGACCGGAAGTTCTTCCGGAACTCCTCTTGGAGAAGTGGCGATTCAGAAAACCCACCCACCAGTAAGATGTGGGAAATTCCTCTACACCTGGAATCCGCCATTAGTGTTTCTACATGAGTGCTAATTTTCTGAATGGTTGGTTTCATCAACGACTGCATTACTTTACCGCTGATTCTCATCTTATCGCCTGTTAACCGAACATCTCTGGATAACCCAGACTCAGCCACTTGGTCCTCTAGCGAGCACTTGCTCTGAAAGCTGAACGTTTCATGTAGAGAAGCCGGCAACCGGAAGGTGAATTTCTGTTCATCATTACTAGATATCCTCCGTTTATTGATTTCAAATTCTTTCTCAAGTTCCAGCCAATCCGATTTGTGGTGTTTGCCGAACTCCTTCATCACCTTTACGGTAAAAATTCTTGAGCAACAGTTCGGTGAACTGGTCGTCTACCTGAGTGCCGCCCCAACCTCCCCCGCTGGCTTTGTGTAGTTCTTTGAGATCCCCGCTTAGCATCACCTCGTGCACTGTGGTGTCCACAGTACCACCTGGGTAAAATGAAACGTTATCAACCAAGTTTAGGCCCATGAGTTACATTCTTTATTTAGATACACATGTAGGGATGACAGATTGAAGAGAAGCCACACAGTTTCAAAATAATGAGTGAGTAAAATAATAAATGATGTCAGTAAAAGCCCTGTGTCCAAAATTCTGGGAAATGATCCTGTATAGTTTATTATGCCAATATTGTTGATCAACCATGCCCACACCTAGTTTTTGCCATCAACAGTTCAACAGCCCACACTGTCTACAGTGTGATCATATAACCCCTATCCGATTAATCTCCATTTCTCTACCTATTTTCTGCTAATTAACTGCTCCAAATCAAAGGGTTTATGTATATTTCAAACTTCAATTCCGAGATAAACAGTAACATTATATATGCGTCTATAAACCTACTCAGTATATATAAACTCTATTCAGTATATGCTCTATAAGGCACAGGTGAATAGAACTGATTTTCTGACAATGATCAATATCTTGTAAATTGACTTCTTCAGCGAAGTATATAGCTTTTATCGCCATGGTTGTTCATTCTAATAAACAATAATTTAAACTTGGGAATATCCAGGCAGGAGGCAATATGGATAAACTCATGACCTTATGTATTAGATGAACAGTTACCACTTCATCTGCATAAATACGTAATTGTTCTCAGTCTTCTAAAGCGCGTGCAATCAAAGTGCAGTACGATTTGAACAACGACACGATTGGGTACAATGACGTCAGATCTTATAGAATCGTTAAAACAAAAATGGTTTAGATTTAATTCCACGACTAGAATCCCTACGCACATGGCATACGAATGATAATGCGTTTACATTAAGTTAAATACCTCCAGCGTCCACAACAATGTATCGAGATCCATTCCGCGAGATGTCGTCTGCGTCACAGAATTCGTCATCGGATCGACTGTTCGCTAATAAGGACTGACAGAAAATGGAGGCCGCTTCCGGTTCCAGTGCAATAGCCAGTTGATCTCCAAGTATGCCAGACTGGTTAAAGAAACAAAACATGTAAATATATGCTATCATTTGTTGTTTAAATGATATCGAAAAGGATGTATCATTGTGAACAAAAATATGAATATGGTAAAAGAATACACTGACTTTTCTTTACACCTGAGTAAATATCAAGGCTGAGTGTTAAAATAATAACCCAATTGAATACCAGCGTTTTGTGTGTAATAGATTATTAACAGTCAATCGGATTATATGATAGAAAATCATAAACATCAAAGAAACCATTACATGAAAATTTTATCTCGAATTTGTACCTGTAGAGCGGCTTTCCTCATGAACTGCTTGGCATCCTCGTCCCAGATAGCAGGTACCGTCAGCACGTATTGGATCTCCGAGTCAGCCACTTGCTGCCGAAGGCTTCGACTGAAATGCTCCTTAAGGTACAGTATTGACATGGCAAATACACTGAGGGCATTGAACCGCTGTCCGGATACTGACTCCAGCTCCATAGTCTCACTTATCTGAGGTACAAACAAAAACCAGGTAGACTAAAGCAGGTGCATTATGAAAAAATCAATCAATAAAGTGGTATTTTTGTACGAAAGAAAGGCAACATACCACTCATCAGTACTTGAAGCAATGGTACTGTACGACCTTATTCGTTCATCTTACTTCCTAGTAAATATTTTTGAGTACTGTCTAAAACACAGGTCAAATAAGTAAATACTAACTAGTAAAACAGAGCTATAAATGTTAAATTATCAAGTAAATGCTTGATACAAAACATGCAATATACTCCGTGCACAAAGGGCAGAAAGTGTACCAGGGGACACAACTTTTGTAACTCATCCATACATGTGACATGTGTACATGGCATGCTCTTGTCTCTGTTGAATTTTTATCTTTAACATCTGTGTGTTCTGTGCCAGTCCTATTAACAATAACAGAGCACACCACACATTTTTCAGTTTATGATCCAAAGGTTACCTTCAGTACTTATATCCATTATACAAATAGTGCATGCTGAGGGATGGGATATCAGGACCGTGGGATATTTCAAGATCCATGGGTATATATCCCCACATTTGTAAGGGAAAATTTGCATCGTCATGTTGAATTATCGTCATATTTTATCGTGGCAATAAATAAAGATTTTAGAGCCCAGGTTGTCGTTTTCAGGTCTCTTTGTGTCTTACCTCAGATTTGTAGAGGTTCATCTTAAATCGACGGAATAACAACCAGTTTTTCTCCTCCTTGTTTTTGGCGAGTTGCGAGTAATTTGTCTCTGCTTCATATCCGAAACTGTGGAAATCTCCATACGGGTCTATCAGTACAGAGGTCGGGGTTTTGTACGAGGTCTGAAGGTGGTTGTCCCCATCTGACCAAACCTTGTTGGTTGTAATATTGAGTTTATCAGCCAGAAACTCGTGTTGGAAGGAGAAGGCGTAGCCGGAATATGTTGTACCGATATCAATGGCGATCACCATAAGGGGTTTGGAATTGGCCATGGTTACCTGTTTTACTGCCAGGTCAAGGCTATGTGAACTGAGGAGAGAGGACTGTTCAAACTTAAATTTCAGATTTAACTAAGCCGAGTTTTCAATTTTGTAAATAACCCCAAAGCCATTGTGTAATAATGTATTAAACATGTACTAAATCTGCTACTGCTATAATTGGGATGGAACAAGAGCCTTTGCTTCTGGGGTATGCTAAACCTTTGACTATAAAATCTGACAATACAGGTATGAGCTAATACATTTTTGAATAACCGATGATAGGACAATAACTCGATATTAACTAAAACTGATTATAATATATAATTCAAAAAGTATATGTAAGCATAAGTGTGATTTTCTTTATTTGTCCATCAGATAAGAGTACTGAAATAAACATGTGAAAATTTGCAAATGTGATTAAACTGGGCCAGTGCCTAAGAATATCTTCAAGATACAACAAAGTTAGCCGAGTGTATAGGAGAAATCCACGTTAAGTGCCCCACAGACCCTACGACGTATGATGAGCTATACGTCGATTCGAACATGCGACCCGGTGGGTAATAACATGTAGTCTCTGAACAGACCCATTCTAGATCGCTGGGTTCTATATAGGCGGACATAAACCGTGTATATTTGGTAAGTTTTGGCCTATATAGCACGTTAAATCTCCCTCGGTAAGCTTGCAGGCCTTGATCGGTACAACACTGAGCTATACTACATCACTACGCCTGCTCAAGGCTGACAGAGAAAAGCGTTAGAAACTGAATGTTTGTACTCGACAATCAACTTTTCTCCCAGAAGACTTACAACACTGGCACGGTTCTGTGAAGAGGAATTAATCCTATATCTGTAGTGTCGACAACTCACCTCAAGTATATTGATCGCTGGCAAGCTAAAGATTACCACCCTGCTGGATGCTTTCTGGCTAAATGAGCAGGATGGAGAGACAGATGACGTGGCACACCTATAACGAAAGTGAAAGCAAAATTACACATCACTACCTTCGCCCGACTTCGCTCTGGGATTTTCCTGGAGTACTTCAAGCATCGATATAAATAGAAATACAGTTAGCGTTGTACCGTATGAATCTCTGCATGCAATGTCACCGTAATCAATCCCTATTATAAATGTCAACTGTTATTATATGTGTGATATAGACAATTATGAATCAGTGAAATCACCGAGTTCATGATCCAAATATTGTATAAACTTCCCGTACCTAAAATGTGCAAATATACATTGGTATGGTTATGCATGGGTTCATTGTTTATTCATTATTCCTGATCAAGATAGGTATGATACACAACCGACACTAAATCCCCTTAATGATCATAGTGAGTATATCACGACTCTGTCATTTCTTCTGGAATTCGTATTAGGCTTTTTTAATAGCCACTTATCAAATGACCTGCAGCACCAGGTAGTTAAGGGACGTTGGCACAGGACTGCCCACTGGACTGGACGTGTGCATGACGAAGAGCACAGCACTTACACACGCTGTTTGGAGAGAAAGGAATTACAGCTGGAATGTTTCTAATCAGCAGCCAGTATGTGGTTGAGTATGGTTGGTAACTTCTCATGTATCGTGTCAGTTGACAGGGGATAAGTGAGGTATCATGCCTGGTGTTTGTTGAATATGATTGGTAATGTCTCATGTGTCGTGTCAGTTAACTGTGAATAGCTGAGGTATCCTATCTCCTGTGCAGTGTCATGTATTACGTTAGTTTACTGTAAGATATCATGTCTAATGTTTGTTGAGTATGATTGGTAATGTGTCATCTATCGTTTCAGTTGACTGTGAGCAGCTGAGCTATCCTGTCTCCTATATAGTGTGTCATGTATGACGTTAGTTTACTGTGAGGTATTATGTCTGGTGTTTCCACGTACATGTATGTGGTTGGATGAGCTGACGTTTACTGACGTCTGTGTAGGAGTAAAACGTATTTACAGACATGAATTTTTTCAAATATGCAGCCCAGTCCTTAACGGAAATAGTGATAAAATTTGCAAACGTTAAAATCGAAACAATTAATTAACCAGAACTGACCGCTCTGAGGTAAGATGTTGCAGAGGTTAACAAATCTTCGCCACGGTCCAGCTACAAATCTAGCTCTTGGTTTATCTGCCATTTCATACCGCCTCAAGGTTCAAACGATAAATCTATAGAGGAGCGCCCATGACATAAAGGTACGAGCTCTTCCCACATGCATAACGATCGTAAAGCTTATGGTATAGTATATAACAAACAACTAAAGCTCTAGAAAATAAGGCAAAATTACTTTCATTTTATTCCTGAAGGAATACACATGTTTCTATTCACATGATGCATATGGCGTAAAACAAAAAAATACATGTCCTCCTCTTCACCAATGGGACTTGAGATCTACGAACATAGAAGCGCTACTTCATCCTGAAAACATAATTACAACCCCTGACATAGCTTTTGGCGAAGCCATACGCAGATTCCTGGACCAGCAATGACGCAATTCTTGATTGGTGTCTTTTATAGTATTTTACCGGATAAGACTAATAGACACACAGTTTTGTTATAACCGAATATCACCACACCTTTCACCACAGACAGGACGGCGTCAAGTGGAGTGATCACAGTCACAGAGTGGAAGCTCTCTCGGAACTCCTCTTGGAGAAGTGGCGATTTACAAAACCCACCCACCAGTAAGATGATGGATGGATAGATGGTTTCATCAACCCTTGCATCACTTTGCAACTGATTCTCATCCTCTCGCCTGTAAACCGAACATCTCTGGATAACCCAGACTCAGCCACTTGGTCCACTAGCGAGCACTTGCTGTGAAAGATGAACACCTCACGTAGAGAAGCCGGCAACCGGAAAGTGAATTTCTGTTCATCATTACTTGATATCCTCCGTTTACTGATTTCAAATTCTTTCTCAAGTTCCAGCCAATCCGATTTGTGGACTGTGGCTGGAGTGAAACCCAAGTCATTAAAAATGTTGGTATACTCTCTTGTTCGGGGGTATGTCTACCAGGCGAATTGGTTCTGGCAATATAGCCTGACTTCATACTGTGTCAGGTGTGTTTTCCTAAAACTGAAATATTCCTAATTTCTCGAGATCATAGATACAACCATGCAAATGTCTGTTTCATGGTGTAGACTACATGTTTGTCTACGTTAGGCCATGGCTTTCTTCATCGTGAGTTCTGTAATCCTTCTGTGTGTTCTACGCTATTTTTGGTGAGAAAGAAATTATAGCTGAACTATTCAAAATAATTATTCTGTTAAATTAAACAGAAAGTCTGATGTCTGAGTAATGCTCAAAATGTATCCGGATAATTCTGTTAAATATAACACACTTATTCTGTTCAACAGAACTATTCTATTAGACTGACAATATATTATTGTTGAATGTGACACAATATTGAGTTATAATAACAGAATACATTCCAGCATCACTCATACAACAAACTTTCTGCTAAACTTAACGGATCAATTTTTTTAGAAAACGATTCTAATCAGCAACCAGTATGTGAACTAGAACTTAAATTCTTACCAATTAAGTAGAGATCGCTGGCAAGTTACATCTTCATTTCGTCAAGTCTGATACTTCGCATTTACATTCAACAAGGAGTTTTATACATGATCCACCCCACTCTATAGCTGATGATTATCAGTATAAATACAGTACCCAATAAATAGTAAAATAGTAGTTTCCCTATAATTATGGACAGAACAGACGAAGCAACAACGTGCATAGGTTCTCCACATACACGGCCGTCGATGAAAGGTAACATCTGATAACAGAAGCACTTTCCGCGCCCTCCACGTGTTATTCACAAAAACAGGATTATCATCATTATGTTTTAGCTCTATTTCTATATTTAGTGCAGTTCATAAGTGCGTCTAATTTTATATTTGCATAAACGTTTGCAAACATGAGCGCGTACGTGTCTGACAGGCATAATGATGACGGCCTGTAAAGGAACATCCGACTCGTCGTCACATCATGGCAGTGAATGGAGTAATATAAAAGCCGAATCAGTATACATAATCCGGTTTTATTTAATCTGTTACCGGATATTCGTCTCTCAATCACTGGTGGTTAATACCGTGGACATCCATAAATATATCCGCAGGCATATAAGAGAAAACGATCCTGTTCAAATCTGAGATGAGGCACAAAAAGGAATGTTACATGAAAGTACACATTTAGGTTTAACCACGATTTTGTTATCTAAGTATTTTGCCTTATTCATGTTTTCTGTATGCATGATTTATTTACTAATTTATTTGACTGTGATTGTTTATAACCATCCTGAGGAATCTTTCGCTTATAGGATGGCAGTCATTTTCTATGGGTTAAGTAAACTACCGACCTTTGGCAAGCTGTCCACCAAATTTCCAACATACGACGTACAGGTATTGACACTGAGGTAACAACACTGAGGCAATGTGTCATCTATTGTGTCAGTGGACTGCATGTAAATATGGAAGGTATCTTATCTGTTACTAATGCTGGCCGTCGTCGTATAATTGAAATATTCATCACTAATCAAATAATTAAATTATCTGCTACTTGTACGGCTGGTAAAGCATCACACATCATGTCAGTTACCTGTGAGAAACCCTGTCTCCTGTTTGTTATCCTGTCTGATGTTTGCTAGATATTATTGGTATAATGTGTCATGTATCGTGTCAGTCGACGATGAATAGATTATATACACGTCTTATGTTTGGTGTGTCATGTATTATGGCAGTTGACTGTAAATATGTGAGGTGTCATATCTGATGTTTATGTGATTATTTGAGATTTTTTATTGATTTGATTTCTTTTACGCCGCACTCAAGAATATTTGACTTACACGACGGCGGTCAGTATTATGGTGGGAGGAAACCAGGCAGAGCCCGGGAGAAATCCACAACCATTCGCAGGTTGCTGGAAAACCTTTCCACGTACGGCCAGAGAGTGAGCCATCGTGAGTTGGACTTGAACTCACAGAGACCGCAATGAAGAAAGGCTCTTGGGTCATTGATAAATGCGCCGCGCTGGCGTACTAACCATCGCGGTCCCCAAGGCCCAGGTAGTTGATTAATTGAGCTGACGTTTAATAACATCTGTTTACTGGCAAAACGTCTTCGATGTCATCGAGATAACTTTTATTCAGGGATACAGCCTTTTACATAACCAGAGTAATAATGAAATTTTCTAACATCTTAATGGAAACAATTAGTAAACCAAAAAGTGAACGGATATTTGATCACGTTCAAAGCTTAGTGCATCTACTCTTTCATATCGCCACAAATCATCCAAAAAGCAAAGCTGTGATTTATCGCCTGTTTCACCTCAAGGTTAAAGTGATACATGTACAATAGCACAGAGGTACGAATCCTTGCCACATGCATACTTACCAATTTAGTATCCAAGATTTAAGGCAACATGAGATATGTCTCCATTATTTAATTATTATTTGATTGGTGTTTTACGCCGTAATCAAGAATATTTCATTTCTTGACGGTGGCAAACATTATGGTGGGAGGAAATCGGGCAGAGCACAGGGGAATCCCACAATCACCCGCAGGTTGATGGCAATTTTTCACACGTGCGGGCCAGGGAGAAACCCAGCATGAGCTAAACTTGAACTCACAGAGACATCATTAGTGAAAGGGCACTGGATCATTTCGCCAGATGAGACTAATAGACTCTCAGATTTTTATGGTATATTAGACTGTATTCTTGGTTAGTTGTATATGTTAAGCATATATGATAAGAAACACCAAATATGTAATGTGTCAGCTAAAAATAAATTTCTTCGGTTTACTCTGACAGCTTACCTTGTCTAATACTTGCTGGCGCAGCAACCATCCGCATACTACGAACACTATATTTTTGATTAATTGTTTATGTTAAACATAAATGATAAACACAAAATGTGCAATATATGTATCTACTAAAAGCAAATATCTTGGGTCCAAATATTTAAAAGGATATCTTATCTAATAAATTTACTGACACAGCAACAATCACGTGATACCTCTTGTTAGTTTTTCAGTGAATGTGCTTTCAAAGATTACAACAGTATTCAGCGACAAATGTCTAATCCCTTTCGTGTTCAGAATATTAGGTTGAGGTAAGCTGTTCCAAGAGCTCCCATGTACACATTTTTAATCTTAAGTCCGCTTTCTGTGGCTCTGGACAGCATATACATGGTCTGACCTAAGACCAATTCTTCAGTGAAAGTGATATCAAACATTACAACAGTATTCAAGTTCTGACCCCTTCCGTGTTCACAAAATTAGGTTGGGGTGAGCTGTTCCAAGAGCTAATATTTTTTTTATCTTCAGTCCGCTGTCTGTGGCTCTGGATAGCATACAGATAGTCTGACTTACTTTGTCACAAAGTTAAAGGTAGCGTCGAAAATCTTCCCGGTCGTCTTCTCGTGAGCTCTCACCTTGAGCTCTGTACCGCCCAGTATAAACTTCACTCCGACTTTACGGTTCTTCTTTCCCGTCAAATACGGCATGTCTACTCTGAAACTACCTAACTGAAAACATGAAGGGTCAGTTGTATATTTGGGTTTCGTCGCCGTGGATTTAAATACTGCAAGCCCCATCGTTGTTTGTCCAGAATAAACCGGAGAAAAGGTCTGCTCTCTAGTTTCCATACCGTATGGTACTTCTTCGTTCATCGTAACAAATATGTTGAAAATGTCACGGCATAACCTTTTGCCTTCAGCTATGAATAACTTCTCAGGGGCATCATCACCATCAATAAAAACTCTTGATGTCCTTTTTCCGTAAGTAAATGCGGCAAGGCGGATTCCAATGGCGCCCGGTCGATGGCCGAATATCACCGCCCCTTTCACCACAGACAGGACGGCGTCTAGAGGAGTGACCACAGTTACTGACCGGAAGTTCTTCCTGAACTCCTCTTGGAGAAGTGGCGATTCGGAAAACCCACCCACCAGTAAGATGTGGGAAATTCCTCTACACTTAGGATCCGCCATTAGTGTTTCTACATGAGTGATAATGCTCTGGATAGATGGTTTCATCAAAGACTGCATCATTTTACCGCTGATTCTCATCTTGTCACCTGTAAACCGAACATCTTTGGATAATCCAGACTCAGCCACTTGGTCCTCTAGCGAGCACTTGCTGTGAAAGCAGAATACTTCACGTAGGGACGCCGGCAACCGGAAGGTGAATTTCTGTTCATCATTACTAGATATCCTCCGTTTATTAATTTCAAATTCTTTCTCAAGTTCCAGCCAATCCGATTTGTGGTGTTTGCCGAACTCCTTTATCACCTTTACGGTAAAAATCTTGAGCAATAGTCCGGTGAATTGGTCGTCTACCTGAGTGCCGCCCCAACCTCCCCCGCTGGCTTTGTGTAGTTCTTTGAGATCCCCGCTTAGCATCACCTCGTGCACTGTGGTGTCCACAGTACCACCTGGGTAAAATGAAACGTTATCAACCAAGTTTAGGCCCATGAGTTACATTCTTTATTTAGATACACATGTAGGGATGACAGATTGAAGAGAAGCCACACAGTTTCAAAATAATGAGTGAGTAAAATAATAAATGATGTCAGTAAAAGCCCTGTGTCCAAAATTCTGGGAAATGATCCTGTATAGTTTATTATGCCAATATTGTTGATCAACCATGCCCACACCTAGTTTTTGCCATCAACAGTTCAACAGCCCACACTGTCTACAGTGTGATCATATAACCCCTATCCGATTAATCTCCATTTCTCTACCTATTAACTGTCCCAAATCAAAGGGTTTCTGTATATTTCAAACTTCAGTTCCGAGATAAGCAGTAACATTATATATGCGTCTATAAACCTATTCAGTATATATAAAATCTATTCAGTATATGCTCTATAAGGCACAAGCAAAAATAACTGATTTTCTGTCGATCCATATCTTGTAAATTGACTTCTTCGGCGTAGTATATAGCTTTCATAGCCATGGTTGTTCATTCTAATGAACAATAATTTAAACTTGTGAATAAAAAGGAGGCAATATGGAGAGTTCATGTACTAGATGAACAGTTACCACTTCATCTGCATAAATACGTAATTGTCCTCAGTCCTCTGAAGCGCATACAATCATTTCATAGTGCAGTACGATTTGAACAACGACACGATTAAATACAATGACGTCAGATCTTATAGAATCGTTAAAACAAAAATGGTTTAGATTTAATTCCACGACTAGAATCCCTACGCACATGGCATACGAATGATAATGCGTTTACGTTCAGATTTAGTCAGGTACCTCCAGCGTCCACAACAATGTAGCGAGATCCAATTCCCGAGATGTCGTCTGCGTCACGGAATTCGTCATCGGATCGGCTGTTCGCTAATAAGGACTGACAGAAAATGGAGGCCGCTTCCGGTTCCAGTGCAATAGCCAGTTGATCTCCAAGTATCCCAGACTGGTTAAAGAAACAAAACATGTAAATATATGCTATCATTTGTTGTTTAAATGATATCGAAAAGGGTTTATTCATTGTGAACATAATTATGAATATGGCAAAAGAATACAATGACTTTTCTTTACACCTGAGTAAATATCTAAGCTGAGTGTTAAAACAATAACCCAATTGAACACCAGCGTTTTGTGTGTAATAGATAATTAACAGTTAATCGGATTATGATAGAAAATCATAAACATCAAAGAAACCATTACATGAAAATTTCATCAGGAATTTGTACCTGCAGAGCGGCTTTCCTCATGAACTGCTTGGCATCCTCGTCCCATATAGCAGGTACCGTCAGCACGTATTGGATCTCCGTGTCAACCACTTGCTGCTGAAGGCTTCGACTGAAATGCTCCTTAAGGTACAGTATTGACATGGCAAATACACTGCGGGCATTCAACCGTTGTCCGGACACCGACTCCAGCTCCATAGTCTCACTTATCTGAGGTACAAACAAAAACCAGATAGACTAATGCAGATGTATTTTGACAAAAATCAATCAATAAAGTGGTATTTTTGTACGAATAAAATGGAACACTGATCAGTAAATGTAGGAATGGTACGGTACTGTCTTATTCGTTGAGCTTATTTACTAGTAAATATTCTTGAATACGGTGTAAAACACCTGTGAAATAAATAAATATTTGCTAGTAAAACAGAGATATAACTGTTAAATTTGCAAGTTAATGTTTCACAAAAGACATGCAATAAACTCTGTGTAGATAGGGCAGAAAGTAAAACAGGGGACACAACTTTTGTAACTGATCCTTCGCAGGTGACATGTGTACATGTCATGCTCTTGTATTTGTTGCTTTTTTTCTCCATTAACATTCGTCTATGCCAGTCCTATTAACAATAACAGAGCACACCGCACATTTTCTGTTCATAATCGAAATGTTATCTTCAGTACTTATATCCATTATACAAACAGTGCATGCTGAGCGATGGTATATCAGGAATTGTACCATGGGGTATTTCAAGATCCATGGGTATATATCCCCACTTTTGCAAACGAAAATTTCCATCGTCATCTTGAATTATCGACGTGTATTGTAGTGGTAATAAATAAAGATTTTAAATGCCAGGTAGTTTTCGTTTTTGTGTCTCACCTCAGATTTGTAGAGGCTCATCTTAAATCGACGGAATAACAACCAGTTTTTTTCCTCCTTGTTTTTGGCGAGTTGCGAGTACTTTGTCTCCGCTTCATATCCGAAACTGTGAAAATGTCCATACGGGTCAAACAGTACAGATGTCGGGGTTTTGTACGAGGTCTGAAGGTGGTTGTCCCCATCTGACCAAACCTTGTTGGTTGTAATCTTGAGTTTATCAGCCAGAAACTCGTGTTGGAAGGAGAAGGCGTAGCCAGAATACGTTGTACCGATGTCAATGGCGACCACGAGCAGGGGTTTGGACTGGGCCATGGTTACCCAGTTTACTGCCAGGCCAAGGCTATGTGAAATGAGGAGAGAGGACTGTTCAAACCTAAATTTCAGATTTATCTCTAAGCCGAGCTTCAATTTTAATTTGTAATTAGCCCCAAAGCGGTAGTGTAATAATGCATTAAACATGTACTAAATCTGCTGCTGTTATAATTGGCATGGGACAACAATATTGGCTTCTGAGGTTTGCTAAACATTTAACTACAGGTGTGAGGTAATACACGCTTGAACAGCCGATCCCAGGACAATACGTCGATGTTAACTGACACTGATTATAATATATGATTCAACAAGTATATGTAAGCTATTCATTAATGCGATTTATCTGTCTATCAGATAAGAGTAGTGAAATAAACATGTGAATATTTGCAAATCTGATTAAACTGGGCAAGTACCTAAGAATATCTTGATGATACAGCAAAGGCTAGCCGAGCGTTTAGGGGAAACCATATTGTGTCCCCCACAGACCCTATACGCCCATTCGAACAAGCGATCCGGCGGGTAATAACATGTAGTCTCTGAACTGACCCATTCTAGACCGCTGGGTTCTATATAGGCGGACATAAACCTTGTATACTGGGTACGTTTTGGCCTATATAGCACGTTAAATCTCCCTCGGTAAGCTTGCAGGCCTTGATCGGTACAACACTGAGCTATACTACATCACTACGCCTGCTCCAGGCTGACAGAGAAAAGAGTTAGAAACTGAATGTTTGTACTCGACAATCAACTTTTCTCCCAGAAGACTTACAACACTGACACGGTTCTGTGAAGTGGAATTAGTCCGATATCTGTAATGTCGACAACTCACCTCAAATTGGTCGCCGGCAAGCTAAAGATGGCTGTTTGTGCAGGGTGATTTCTGCCTAAATGCGCAGGTTGGAGAGACAGATGACGTGGCACACCTATAACGAAAGTGAAAGTACAATTGCACATCACTGCCTTCGCCCGGCTTGGCTCTGGGATTTTCCTGGAGGACTTTTAGCACCGATATAAATAGAAATACAGTTAGCGTCGTACCGTATAAAGCTCTACATGCAATGTCGCCGTAATCAATCCCTATTATAAATGTCAATTGCTATTATATGTGTGATATAGACAATTATGAATCAGTGAAATCACCGAGTTCATGATCCAAATATTGTAAAAACTTCCCGTAACTAAAATGTGCAAATATACATTGGTATGGTTATGCATGGGTTCATTGTTTATTCATTATTCTTGATCAAGATAGGTATGATACACAACTGACACTAAATCCCCTTAATGATCGTAGTGAGTGTATTAGGTGATTCCTGGAATTCGCATTAGGCATTTTTAACAGCCAGTTATCAGGTGATCTGCAGCACTTGGTGAATTTGTGTATTAACCTCACCGAAAGCAGATGCTCTGAGATGGCCGAGTGATCAGAGAGTCGGCTTGTGACGCGGTGGATGCTATTAGCGCTGAGTTTTATCAAGTATCTTGGTACTGCCTCATTTAGGAGGCATGTCTCTTTAAAATGCCCAAATGCTTATAGTATTATAATCTGACTCCATGCGATGTCTGGGAAATTTTACTAAAAGCAAAACGTTCACAACCAATCACGACTATGTATACATATAAACACATACATGCCTGTTTTACTATGTAGTCTATGTCTACATTACACGTTTTCTTCCATTGTCAAGAATCCTGTAGTCCTTTGTGCATGACGTGAGAACAGCACTTACACATGCTGTTTGTAGAGAAAGGAATTGTAGCTGGAATGTTTCTAATCAGCAGCCAGTATGTCTACTAGAAGAGTTATATAATCCCGTCAATGAAAGATCCTTTCACGAGGAATTAATCTGACATCAATTCCCACCACTCTCATTAAGCTGTAATCGCTCGTTACGTCTCCATTTTATCACGTCTTACACGTCGTTTATAATGTAGATATGTGTATTGCCTTCATTTAACAGGCGGAAAGGACCGATCCATCCAAGAATAGCTGATGAATATTAATATAAACCGATTACCCAATGAAATAGTAGTTTCCCTATAACGATGGACAGCAAAGAAGAACCAACATGCATAGATTGTTCACATACACAACGTTTGATGGCAAGTAAAATCTGATAACAGAAGCACTTTTCACTCTCTCTGTACGACTGGGGGCTAAAACGGCATAATCATCTGCATAGCTTGGTATCACATTAAACCGTGATGTCAAAATAATTTATTTCAAATATAATTGCTCTTTTAGTGATTTCTGTACATTCAGTCCATTTCACAGCTGCGTCTGAAATTTTCTATTTGCATAAGCCCTTTGCAAACTTGAGCGGGCGTGTGACTGAATGATGATGACGGCTTGTTAAGTTCTGATGGAGATAGACATCGGCGTCGCCGTCATATAAAAGTAGTTAAAGGAGTGGTATAAAAGCAGGAGCAATAGAGGTAGTGTGTGTATTGATTTAAGCCGTTACCGGGGTCTCGTCCCTGAATCACTGGCGATTTACTCAGTGGGGGTCGGTAAACATGACCGCCGGTATCAGTGAAAACGAATCAAGTTTACATCTAAAGTGAGACATGAAAAGGGAGGTTACATAAAAGTACATTTCAGTTCTGCAGTGGATGTTTCCGAGGCAGTTGGCTGTAAACAGCTATCCAGTGTGGTATTTGTTACGACTGGTGAATGTCATGTATTGTGTTACTTGACTTTGAGTATGTGAGGCATCTTGTGTGGTGTTTGTTGAGTATGGTTGGTAATGTGTCACGTATAGTGTCAGTTGACTGAATAGGTGAGGTATGGTGTTTGGTGTTTGTTTAGTATGGTTGGTAATGTGTAATGTATCGTGTCAGTTGACGAGTTATAGGTGAGGTATCATGTCTAGTGTTTTTGGAGTATGACCGACAATGTCTCATTATCGTGTCAGTTAACTGTTAATAGGTAAGGTATCCTGTCTTCTGTTTAGTGTGTCATGTATTCCGTTAGGTATCATGCCTCGTGTTTGTTGAGTATGATTGGTAATGTCTCATGTATCGTGTTAAATGAGTATGAATAGCTCAGGTATCCTGTTTCCTGTCTAGTGTGTCATGTATTACGTTAGTTCACTGTGGGGTATCATGCTTGGCGTTTGTTGAGTATGATTGGTAATGTCTCATGTGTCGTGTTAATTGACATGGGGTGGGTGAGATATCATGTCTCCTGTTTTTGGGACGATTAATAATGTATTAAACGAATCCAGTTCATATCTGAAGTGAGACATGACAAGGAAAGTTACATAAAAGTACGTTTAAGTTCTACCATGGATATTTCATAAGCAGTTGGCTGTAAATAGGTGAGGTACCATGACTGGTATTTGTTGAGTATGGCTAGTGATTGTCATGTATTCTGTTACTTAACTGTCAATATATGAGATATCCTGTATGGTGTTTGTTTAGTATGGTTGGTAAAATGTCATGTATCGTATCGGTTGACTGACTAGGTGAGGTATTCTCTCCACTGACCTATACATAAACGGAGTAGTGATGACATTTCCTGACGCCACAGCTGTCCAATATTTTTAATATATTGGACAGTTATAACTGTGACGTCACACGTACGGACTACTTTTTGTTTGTCAACAAGCAGACGACATTACACGATGTTCGTCCGTGCTGGTCCAGAAAAATCTGTGTCTCCGGACAGTCCGTTCTACCTCACACCATTTCCCGAATGTCACCTCAAACCTGATGCAGCTGTGTGGTATTACTCCACTCCAATGGGAGAGCATCGTTTGGGAGAGCTAATGAAGAGGGCAGCCGAGGCTGCTGGACTGAAAGGCCAGAAAACTAATCACTCGGCCCGAAAAAACAACCGTCCAAACCCTTGTAAAATCTGGCGTCGCTCCACATGAAATTATGCAGGACACTGGACACAAATCCCTTGCTAGCATCCAGGAGTATGATTCTAAATTAGATCACGCACAGCAGAAGCAAATGTCGAGTTTACTTCAGGGCAATCGCGCCTTCAGTCAAACATCTCTCGCGCTTACACTCCCTGGCCGGTCAGTTCAAGTGCACACAAACGAAGTTTTCACGACTCCGATGCCATCAACTTCCGAACAGAATCCCATGGATAATCAGCTAACTTTGTCAGCAAACTCTACTTTTCTTTCGTCCTCATCCTGTAAAGATCAAACTAGCCTGTTCGGTGGCGCAGTTTTCAATAACTGCACTTAATTTTCACTGAAACGTCTGCATTCCTTTTCTTTACACTTCTATTTGAAAAAAACCGCTTCGGGCCACGTGCGCCTGACCCAGTTTTCTGTCAGCCAATGAAAGTGCTCCATTCAGTATTCCATATTCATCCGCAATCATCTATCGTCTATTGTTACGCGATATGAAATAATTAGCACGGTTTTACCCAATTTGTTTAGCGTTCGAGTATATTTACTTACGTTTTTGACAAGTGGGTGTATAATAAAAAGGTTATTGGATTGTATGGTCCTGTAAGGACTCGCAAGCTCGTCCCTTTCCTGGATGCCTAGGGCTCGTCCATACAAGACCATACAATCCAATAAACTATAAATATCAGCCAAAAAGCAAAGCTGTGATTTATCGTCTATTTCACCCTAAGGTAAAAGTAATGCATGTACAATAGCATAACGGTATGAACCCTTTCCATATGCATACTAAGCAATTTAGTACCTAAGAATTTAAGGGAACATTTTTATGTCTCTTTTATTTAATCAAAGGCAGAACTGGATATACATAATACATATGGCATAAAAAGTTGGCACCGAAGATCTGATAACACTATTTGCAGCACTATCCTATCCCAAAACATCGCTGCAATTTCTATGACTGCTTTTAGCGACTCCAAACGCAAATTTCCTAGAGCACCCTTGACGCAATTCTCGTTTTAGTGTTATTTTCTAGAAGTTTTCCGGATAAGATTTATTTACATATTTGTTTGGTGTTTTACGCCGCTCTCAAGAATATTTCAGGTGTTCGACGGCGACAAACATTATGGTGTCAGGAAATCGGGCAGAGCCCAGGGGAATCCCACAATCACCCGCATGTTGTTGGCAAATTTTCGCACGTGCGGCCAAGGAGGAAGCAGCCATGAGCTGGACTTGAACTCACAGCGACCACATTGGTAAAAGTGTACTACGTCTTTTCGCCGCGTTGGCGTGGTAACCACTTCGGCCAACTGTGCATCTCCAGACTCTCAGAGTCTTTCTATGGTATATTATACCGTATTCTGTCCATAAACTATGAATAAATAATACAACTACTAAGAACATCATATTCTTGGTTAGTTGTATATGTTAAACATATATGATAAGATAAACCAAATCTGTAATGTGTCAACTCAAAACATATATTTTGGGTTTACTTTGAAAGCTTACCTTGTTTAATACTTACTGGCGCAGCAACCATCCGTAACTACGAACATTCTAGTTTTGGTTAATTTCATATATTAAACATAAATGATAAACACAGAATGTTCAATATATGTGCCTACTAAAAACAAATATCTTGGGTCTTAATATTTGACAGGATATCCTATCTAATACATTTACTGACAAAGCAACAATCACGTGACACGTCTTGTTAGTTGATGCCTCAAGACCAATTCTTCAGTGAAAGTGATATCAAACATTACATCAGTATGCGCAACAAAGTTCAGACCCCTTCCGCGTTCAGAATAATAGGTCGAGGTAAGCTGTTCCCGGAGCTCATATATTTTTTTATCTTCAGTCCGCTGCCTGTGGCTCTGGATAGCATACAGATAGTCTGACTTACTTTGTCACAAAGTTAAAGGTAGCGTCGAAGATCTTCCCGGTCGTCTTCTCGTGAGCTTTCACCTTGAGCTCTGTGCCACCAACTATAAACTTCACTCCGACTTCACGGTCCTTCTCTCCCGTTAAATCCGGCATGTCTACTGTGAAAGTACCTAAATGAAAACATGAAGGGTCAGTTGTATATTTGGGTTTGGTCACCGTGGATTTGTACACTTCCAGCCCCATTTTTGTTTGTCCAGAGTAAATCGGATTAAAGGTATGTTCGCTAGTTTCCATACCATATGGCACTTCTTCGTCAACAGAAACAAATCTGTTAAAAATATCCTGGCACTCCCTCTCACCTTCAATCATAATTAACTTGTCAGGATCATGGTCACCATCAACAAAAGTGGAAAAGCTACAAATTCCGTAAGTAAAGGCAGCCAGACGGATTCCAATGGCACCGGGCTGATGGCCGAATATCACCGCCCCTTTCACCACAGACAATACGGCGTCCAGTGGAGTGACCACATTCACAGACCGGAAGTTCTTCCTGAACTCCTCTTGGAGAAATGGCGATTCGGAAAACCCACCCACCAGTAAGATGTGGGAAATTCCTCTACACTTGGGATCCGCCATTAGTGTTTCTACATGAGTGATAATTTTCTGAATGGTTGGTTTCATCAACGACTGCATCATTTTACCGCTGATTCTCATCTTGTCACCTGTAAACCGAACATCTTCAGATAACCCAGACTCAGCCACTTGGTCTTCTAACGAGCACTTGCTGTGAAAGCTGAACGTTTCATGTAGAGAAGCCGGCAACCGGAAGGTGAATTTCTGTTCATCATTACTAGATATCCTCCGTTTATTGAT
Organism: Liolophura sinensis; assembly: GCF_032854445.1. Taxonomy (NCBI): domain Eukaryota; kingdom Metazoa; phylum Mollusca; class Polyplacophora; order Chitonida; family Chitonidae; genus Liolophura; species Liolophura sinensis. The sequence goes on from NC_088300.1 coordinate 50,885,608, forward strand.
TTCAAATTCTTTCTCGAGTTCCAGCCAATCCGATTTGTGGTGTTTGCCGAACTCCTTCATCACCTTTACGGTAAAAATCTTGAGCAACAGTTCGGTGAACTGGTCGTCTACCTGAGTGCCGCCCCAACCTCCCCCGCTGGCTTTGTGTAGTTCTTTGAGATCCCCGCTTAGCATCACCTCGTGCACTGTGGTGTCCACAGTACCACCTGGGTAAAATGAAACGTTATCAACCAAGTTTAGGCCCATGAGTTACATTCTTTATGTAGATACACGTGTCAAGATGACAGATTTAAAATACACAGTTTCAAAATAATGAGCTTAGCTGAAATAAATGATGTGAGTAAAAGCCCTCCTTCCAAAATTCTGGGAAATGATCTTGTATAGTTCCATCATACCTTTGCTGTTTATTGACGTTGCCCACACCTAGCTTTTGCCGTCAACAGTTCAACAGCCCACACTGTCTACAGTGTGATCATATAACCGATATCCGATTAATCTCCATTTCTCTACCTATTTTCTGCTAATTAACTGTTCCAAATCAAAGAGTTTCTGTATTTTTCAAACTTCAATTCCGAGATAAACAGTGACATTATATATGCGTCTATAAACCTACTCAATATATATAAGATCTATTCAGTATATGCTCTATAAGGCACAAGCGAATACAACTGATTTTCTGTCAATGATCAATATCTTGTAAATTGACTTCTTCGGCGTAGTATATAGCTTCATCGCCATGGTTGTTAATTCTAATGAATAATAATTTAAACTTGTGAATATCCAGGCAGGAGGCAATATGGAGAGTTCATGTACTAGATGAACAGTTACCACTTCATCTGCATAAATACGTAATTGTCCTCAGTCTTCTGAAGCGAGTGCAATCATTTCATTGTGCAGTACGATTTGAACAACGACACGATTGAGTACAATGCCGTCAGATCTTATAGAATCGTTAAAATAGAAACTGTTTAGATTTAATTCCACGACTAGAATCCCTACGCACATGGCATAAGAATGATAATGCGTTTACATTAAGTTAAATACCTCCCGCGTCCACAACAATGTATCGAGATCCATTCCGCGAGATGTCGTCTGCGTCACAGAATTCGTCATCGGATCGGCTGTTCGCTAATAAGGACTGACAGAAAATGGAGGCCGCTTCTGGTTCCAGTGCAATAGCCAGTTGATCTCCAAGTATGCCAGACTGGTTAAAGAAACAAAACATGTAAATATATGCTATCATGTGTTGTTTAAATGATATCGAAAAGGATTTATCATTGTGAGCATAATTATGAATATGGCAAAAGAATACAATGACTTTTCTTTACGCCTGAGTAAATATCAAGGCTGAGTGTTAAAATAATAACCGAACTGAACACCAGCGTTTTGTGTGTAATAGATTATTAACAGTTTATCGGATTATATGATAGAAAATCATAAACATCAAAGAAACCATTACATGAAAATTTCATCTGGAATTTGTACCTGCAGAGCGGCTTTCCTCATGAACTGCTTGGCATCCTCGTCCCATATAGCAGGTACCGTCAGCACGTATTGGATCTCCGAGTCAGCCACTTGCTGCTGAAGGCTTCGTCTGAAATGCTCCTTAAGGTACAGTATTGACATGGCAAATACACTGAGGGCATTCAACCGTTGTCCGGACACCGACTCCAGCTCCATAGTCTTACTTATCTGAGGTACAAACAAAAACCAGATAGACTAATGCAGATGTATTATGACAAAAATCAATCAATAAAGTGGTATTTTTTGTACGAAAGAAATGGTAATTGTAGGAATGGTACGGTACTATCTTATTCGTTAAGCCTATTTACTAGTAAATATTTTTGAATACGGTGTAAAACACCAGTGAAATAAATAAATATTTGGTAGAAAAACAGAGATATAACTGTTAAATTTGCAAGTTAATGTTTCACAAAAGACATGCAATAATCTCTGTGTAGATAGGGCAGAAAGTAAAACAGGGGACACAACTTTTGTAACTGATCCTTCGCATTTCCATATACAGGTGACGTGTACATGTCATGCTCTTGTATTTGTTGCTTTTTTTTCCCCATTAACATTCGTCTATGCCAGTCCTATTAACAATAACAGAGCACACCGCACATTTTCTGTTCATAATCGAAATGTTATCTTCAGTACTTATATCCATTAAACAAACAGTGCATGTTGAGCGATGGTATATCAGGAATTGTACCATGGGGTATTTCAAGATCCATGGGTATACCATCCCCACTTTTGCAAAGGAAAATTTCCATCGTCATCTTGAATTATCGACGTGTATTGTAGTGGTAATAAATAAAGATTTTACACCCAAGGTAGTTTTCGCTTCTGTGTCTCACCTCAGACTTGTAGAGGCTCATCTTAAATCGACGGAATAACAACCAGTTTTTCTCCTCCTTGTTTTTGGCGAGTTGCGAGTAATTTGTCTCCGCTTCATATCCGAAACTGTGGAAATGTCCATCCGGGTCAAACAGTACAGATGTCGGGGTTTTGTACGAGGTCTGAAGGTGGTTGTCCCCATCTAACCAAACCTTGTTGGTTGTAATCTTGAGTTTATCAGCCAGAAACTCGTGTTGGAAGGAGAAGGCGTAGCCAGAATATGTTGTACCGATATCAATGGCGACCACGAGAAGGGGTTTGGACTGGGCCATGGTTACCCGGTTTACTGCCAGGTCAAGGCTATGTGAACTGAGGAGAAAGGACTGTTCAATCCTAAATTTCAGTCTGATCTCTAAGCCGAGTTTCAATTTTGTAATTAGCCCCAAAACGATTGTGTAATAATGCATTTAACATGTACTAAATCTGCTGCTGTTATAATTGGGATGGGACAACGGTATTGGCTTCTGGTATTTGCTAAACATTGAACTACAGATGTGAGGTAATACACGTTTGAACAGCAGATCCCAGGACAATAAATCGATGTTAACTGACACTGATTATAATATATGATTCAACAAGTACATGTAAATCATTCATTAATGCGATTTTCTTTATCTGTCTATCAGATAAGAGTAGTGAAATAAACATGTGAATATTTGCAAATCTGATTAAACTGGGCAAGTACCTAAGAATATCTTGATGATACAGCAAAGGCTAGCCGAGCGTTTAGGGGAAACCATATTGTGTCCCCCACAGACCCTATACGCCCATTCGAACAAGCGATCCGGCGGGTAATAACATGTAGTCTCTGAACTGACCCATTCCAGACCGCTGGGTTCTATATAGGCGGACATAAACCTTGTATACTGGGTACGTTTTGGCCTATATAGCACGTTAAATCTCCCTCGGTAAGCTTGCAGGCCTTGATCGGTACAACGCTGAGCTATACTACATCACTACGCCTGCTCCAGGCTGACAGAGAAAAGAGTTAGAAACTCAATGTTTGTACTAGACAATCAATTTTTCTCCCAGAGGACTTACAACACTGACACGGTTCTGTGAAGGGGAATAAGTCCGATATCTGTAATGTCGACAACTCACCTCAAATTGGTCGCCGGCAAGCTAAAGATGGCTGTTTGTGCAGGGTGATTTCTGGCTAAATGAGCAGGTTGGAGAGACAGATGACGTGGCACACATATATCGAAAGTGAAAGCACAATTGCACATCACTGCCTTCGCCCGGCTTGGCTCTGGGATTTTCCTGGAGGACTTTCAGCATCGATATATAAATAGAAATACAGTTAGCGTTGTACCGTATAAAGCTCTACATGCAATGTCGCCGTAATCAATCCCTATTATAAATGTCAATTGCTATTATATGTGTGATATAGACAATTATGAATCAGTGAAATCACCGAGTTCATGATCCAAATATTGTAAAAACTTCCCGTAACTAAAATGTGCAAATATACATTGGTATGGTTATGCATGGGTTCATTGTTTATTCATTATTCCTGATCAAGTTAGGTATGAAACACAACCGACACTAAATCCCCTTAATGATCATAGTGAGTTTATCACGACTCTGTCATTCCTTCTGGAATTCGTATTAGGCTTTTTTAATAGCCACTTATCAGATGACCTGCAGCACCAGGTGGTTAGGGGACGTTGGCACAGGACTGCCCACTGGACTGGACGTGTGCATGACGAAGGGCACAGCACTTACACACGCTGTTTGGAGAGAAAGGAATTATAGCTGGAATGTTTCTAATCAGCAGCCAGTATGTGTACTAGGAGAGTTATACAATCCTGTCAGTAAAAGACCCTTTAACAAGGAATAATTCTGACACCATTTTCCATTCTCATTAATCTGTAATCGCTCGTTACGTCTTCATTTTATCACGTCTGACACGTCGCATATAATGTAGATATGTGTATTGTCTTCATTTAACAGGCCGAAATGACCGATCCGCCCAAGAATAGCTGATGAATATTAATATAAACAGATTACCCAATGAAATGGTAGTTTCCATACATCGATGGACAGCAAAGAAGAAACATCATGCAAACGTTGTTCACATACACAACGTTTGATGACAAGTAAAATCTGATAACAGAAGCACTTTTCACTCTCTCTATACGAGTAGGGGCGAAAACGGCATAATCATCTGCATAGCTTGGTATCACACAAAACCGTGATGTCAAAATAATTTATTTAAAATATAATTCATCTTTTTGTGATTTCCGTACATTCAGTGCATTTCGCAGCTGCGTCTGAAAATTTCTATTTGACTAAACCCTTTGCAAACTTGAGCAGGTGTGTGAATGACACATTGTTAAGGTCTGTAAGAGATAGACAACCGCGTAGGCGTCATAGAAAAGTAGTAAAAGAAATGGCGTAAAAGCATTAGCGATTGAGGTAGTGTCTGGGTGGTGTAAGCCGTTACTAGGGTCTTGTCCCTAAAGTAAATATTAAGTGAAAATGAATCCAATTCACATCTGAAGTTGTGAAACATGAAAAGGAAAGTTCAAAATAGTATATTTAAGTTCTGTTGTAGATAATTCCAAAGCAGTTGGCTGTAAATAGGTGCGATCTCATGGCTGGTATTTGTTCAGGATGACTGGTAATGTGTCATGTATCGTGTTATTTGACTGTAAATAGGTGCGGTATCTTGCCTGGTGTTTGTTGAGTATGACTAGTAATGTGTCATGTATCGTGTTACTTGACTGTTAATAGGTGAAGTATCCTGTCTAGTGTTTGTTGAGTATGATTGGTAATATCTCATGTATCGTTTCAGTTGACTGTGAATAGGTGAGGTATAATGTCTTGTGTTTGTTGAGTATGATTGATAATGTGTGTTGTATCGTGTCAGTGATCTGTAAATAGATGAGATGTCACTTCTGGTGTTTGTTGATTATGATTTGTAATGTCTCATGTACATTCCCAGTTAACTGTGAATAGCTGAGGGATCCTGTCTCCTGTCTAGTGTGTCATATATTACGTTATTTTACTGTGAGGTATGTCTGATGTTTGTTAAGTATTACTGGTAATGTGTCATCTATCGTGTCAGTGAACTGTGAATAGCTTAGGTATCCTATCTCCTGTGCAGTGTCATGTATTACGTTAGTTTACTGTAAGATATCATGTCTACTGTTTGTTGAGTATGATCGGTAATGTGTCATCTATTGCGTCAGTTGACTGTGAATAGCTGAGGTATCCTATCTCCTATATAGTGTGTCATGTATGACGTTAGTTTACTGTAAGGTATCATGTCTGGTGTTTCCACGTACATGTATGTGGTTGGATGAGCTGACGTTTACCGACGTCTGTGTAGGAGTAAAACGTATTTACAGGCATGAATTTTTTTAACGATGCAGCCCAGTCCTTAACGGAAATAGTGATAAAATTTGCAAACGTTAAAATCGAAACAATTAATTAACCAGAACTGACCGCTCTGAGGTAAGATGTTGCAGAGGTTAACAAATCTTCGCCACGGTCCAGCTCCAAATCTAGCGCTTGGTTTATCTGCCATTTCATACCGCCTCAAGGCTCAAACGATAAATGTATAGAAGAGCGACCATGCCATAAAGGTACGAGCTCTTCCCACATGCATACCGATCGTAAACCTTATAGTATAGTATATAATAAACAACTAAAGCTCTAGAAAATAAGCAAAATTACTTTCATTTTATTCCTGAAGGAATACACATGTTTCTATTCACATGATGCATATGGCGTAAAACAAAAAAATACATGTCCTCCTCTTCACCAATGGGACTTGAGATCTGCGAACATAGAAGCGCTACTTCATCCTGAAAACATAATTACAACCCCTGACATAGCTTTTGGCGAAGCCATACGCAGATTCCTGGACCAGCAATGACGCAATTCTTGATTGGTGTCTTTTATAGTATTTTACCCGATAAGACTAATAGACACACAGTTTTGTTATAACCGAATATCACCGCACCTTTCACCACAGACAGGACGGCGTCAAGTGGGGTGATCACAGTCACTGACCGGAAGTTCTCTAGGAACTCCTCCTGGAGAAGTGGCGATTTAGAAAACCCACCCACCAATAAGATGATGGATGGATAGATGGTTTCATCAACCCTTGCATCACTTTGCAACTGATTCTCATCTTGTCACCTGTAAACCAAAAAACTTTGAATAACCCAGACTCAGCCACTTGGTCCTCTAACGAGCACTTGCTCTGAAAGCTGAATACTTCACGTAGAGAAGCCGGCAACCGGAAAGTGAATTTCTGTTCATCATTACTTGATATCCTCCGTTTACTGATTTCAAATTCTTTCTCAAGTTCCGGCCAATCCGATTTGTGGACTGTGGCTGGGGTGAACCCCAAGTCATTAAAAATGTTGGTATACTCTCTTGTTCGGAGGTATGTCTACCAGCCGAATTGGTTCTGGCAATATAGCCTGACTTCATACTGTGTCAGGTGTGTTTTCCTAAAACTGAAACAGTTTTATACATGATCCACCCCACTCTATAGCTGATGATTATCAGTATAAATACAGTACCCAATAAATAGTAAAATAGTAGTTTCCCTATAATTATGGACAGAACAGACGAAGCAACAACGTGCATAGGTTCTCCACATACACGGCCGTCGATGAAAGGTAACATCTGATAACAGAAGCACTTTCCGCGCCCTCCACGTGTTATTCACAAAAACAGGATTATCATCATTATGTTTTAGCTCTATTTCTATATTTAGTGCAGTTCATAAGTGCGTCTAATTTTATATTTGCATAAACGTTTGCAAACATGAGCGCGTACGTGTCTGACAGGCATAGTGATGACGGCCTGTAAAGAAACATCCGACTCGTCGTCACATCATGGCAGTGAATGGAGTAATATAAAAGCCGAATCAGTATACATAATCCGGTTTTATTTAATCTGTTACCGGATATTCGTCTCTCAATCACTGGTAGTTAATACCGTGGACATCCATAAATATATCCGCCGGCATGTAAGAGAAAACGATCCTGTTCAAATCTGAGATGAGGCACAAAAAGGAATGTTACATGAAAGTACACATTTAAGTTTAACCGTGATTTTGTTATCTAAGTATTTTGCCTTATTCATGTTTTCTGTATGCATGATTTATTTACTAATTTATTTGACTGTGATTGTTTATCACCATCCTGAGGAATCTTTCGCTTATAGGATGGCAGTCATTTTCTATGGGTTAGGTAAACTACCGACCTTTGGCAAGCTGTCCACCAACTTTCCAACATACGACGTACAGGTATTGACACTGAGGTAATGACACTGAGGCAATGTGTCATCTATTGTGTCAGTGGACTGCATGTAAATATGGGAGGTATCTTATCTGTTACTTATGCTGGCCGCCGTCGTATAATTGAAATATTCTTGAACAAGGCGTAAATCACTAATCAAATAAATAAATTATCTGCTACTTGTACGGTTGGTAAAGCATCACACATCATGTCAGTTACCTGTGAGAAACCCTGTCTCCTGTTTGTTATCCTGTCTGGTGTTTGCCAGATATTATTGGTATAATATGTCATGTATCGTGTCAGTTGACGGTGAATAGATTATGTACACGTATTATGTTTGGTGTGTTATGTATTATGGCAGTTAACTGTAATTATGTGAGGTGTCATATCTGATGTTTATGTGATTATTTGAGTTTTTTTTATTTATTTGATTTCTTTTACGCCGCACTCAAGAATATTTGACTTACACGACGGCGGTCAGTATTATGGTGGGAGGAAACCAGGCAGAGCCCGGGAGAAATCCACAACCATTCGCAGGTTGCTGGAAAACCTTTCCACGTACGGCCAGAGAGGGAGCCATCGTGAGTTGGACTTGAACTCACAGCGACCGCAATGAAGAAAGGCTCTTGGGTCATTGATAAATGCGCCGCGCTGGCGTGCTAACCGTCACGGTCCCCAAGGCCCAGGTAGTTGATTAATTGAGCTGACGTTTAATAACATCTGTTTACTGGCAAAACGTCTTCGATGTCATCGAGATAACTTTTATTCAGGGATACAGCCTTTTACATAACCAGAGTAATGATGAAATTTTCTAACATCTTAATGGAAACAATTAGTAAACCAAAAAGTGAACGGATATTTGTTACGTTCAAGGCTTAGTTCATCTACTCTTTCATATCGCCACAAATCATCCAAAAAACAAAGCTGTGATTTATCGCCTGTTTCACCTCAAGGTTAAAGTAATACATGTACAATAGCACAGAGGTACGAACCCTTCCCACATGCATACTTAGCAATTTAGTATCCAAGATTTAAGGCAACATGAGATATGTCTCGATTATTTAACGACATACCTGGATATGCATAATACATACGATATAAGAAGAAGATCTGATAACACTATCTGCAGCACTATTCGATCCCAAAATATCATTGTAATTTCTAGGACAGGTTTTAGCGACTCCAAACGCAATTTCCTGGAGCAAGTCTCGTTTTAGTGTTGTTTTATTGTACTTTAACGGGAAAGGTTTATATGCATATTTGATTGGTGTTTTACGCCGTAATCAAGAATATTTCATTTCTTGACGGTGGCAAACATTATGGTGGGAGGAAATCGGGCAGAGCACAGGGATATCCCACAACCACACAGGTTGATGGCAATTTTTCGCACGTGCGGGCCAGGGAGGAACCCAGCATGAGCTGAACTTGAACTCACAGCGACAGCATTAGTGAAAGGGCACTGGATCATATCGCCAGATCAGACTAATAGACTCTCAAATTTTTATGGTATATTAGACTGTATTCTTAGTTAGTTGTATATGTTAAACATATATGATAAGAAACACCAAATATGTAATGTGTCAGTTAAAAATAAAATTTCTTCGGTTTACTCTGACAGCTTACCTTGTCTAATACTTACTGGCGCAGCAACCATCCGCATACTACGAACACTATATTTTTGGTTAATTGTATATGTTAAACATAAATGATAAACACAAAATGTGCAAAATATGTATCTACTAAAAGCAAATATTTTGGGTCTTAAAATTTAAAAGGATATCTTATCTAATACATTTACTGACACAGCAACAATCACCTGATACCTCTTGTTAGTTTTTCAGTGAATGTGCTTTCAAAGATTACAACAGTGTTCAGCGACAAATGTCTAATTCCTTTCGTGTTCAGAATATTTGGTCGAGGTAAGCTGTTCCAAGAGCTCCCATGTACACATTTTTAATCTTAAGTCCGCCTTCTTTGCCTCTGGATAGTATATAGATGGTCTGACTTACTTAGTCACAAAGTTAAAGATGGCGTCGAAGATCTTCCCGGTCGTCTTCTCGTGTACCTTCACCTTGAGCTCTGTACCGCCAACTATAAACTTCACTCCAACTTTACGCTTCTTCTCTCCCGTCAAATCCGGCATGTCTACTGTGAAACTACCTAACTTAAGACATGAAGGGTCAGTTGTATATTTGGGTTTCGTCACCGTGGATTTGTACACTGCAAGCCACATTTCTGTTTGTCCAGAGTAAATCGGATTCAAGGTATGTTCGCTAGTTTCCATACCGTGTGGCACTTCTTCGTCAACAGAAACAAATCTGTCAAATATATCCTCGCACATCCTCACTCCTTCAATCATAATTAACTTGTCAGGATCATGTTCACGATCGTCAAAAGTGGATAAGATATCAGTTCCGTAAGTAAAGGCAGCCAGACGGATTCCAATGGCACCGGGCCGATGGCCGAATATCACCGCCCCTTTCACCACAGACAATACGGCGTCCAGTGGAGTGACCACATTCACAGAACGGAAGTTCTTCCGGAACTCCTCTTGGAGAAATGGCGATTCGGAAAACCCACCCACCAGTAAGATGTGGGAAATTCCTCTACACTTGGGATCCGCCATTAGTGTTTCTACATGAGAGATAATTTTCTGAATGGTTGGTTTCATCAACGACTGCATCACTTTACCGCTGATTCTCATCTTGTCACCTGTAAACCGAACATCTTCGGATAACCCAGACTCAGCCACTTGGTCCTCTAACGAGCACTTGCTGTGAGAGCTGAACGTTTCATGTAGAGAAGCCGGCAACCGGAAGCTGAATTTCTGTTCATCATTACTAGATATCCTCCGTTTATTGATTTCAAATTCTTTCTCAAGATCCAGCCAATCCGATTTGTGGTTTTTGCCGAACTCCTTCATCACCTTTACGGTAAAAATCTTGAGCAACAGTTCGGTGAACTGGTCGTCTACCTGAGTGCCGCCCCAACCTCCCCCGCTGGCTTTGTGTAGTTCTTTGAGATCCCCGCTTAGCATCACCTCGTGCACTGTCGTGTCCACAGTACCACCTGGGTAAAATGAAACGTTATCAACCAAGTTTAGGCCCATGAGTTACATTCTTTATGTAGATACACGTGTCAAGATGACAGATTCAAAATACACAGTTTCAAAATAATGAGCTTAGCTGAAATAAATGATGTGAGTAAAAGCCCTCTGTCCAAAATTCTGGGAAATGATCTTGTATAGTTCCATCATACCTTTGCTGTTTATTGACGTTGCCCACACCTAGCTTTTGCCGTCAACAGTTCAACAGCCCACACTGTCTACAGTGTGATCATATAACCCCTATCCGATTAATCTCCATTTCTCTACCTATTTTCTGCTAATTAACTGTTCCAAATCAAAGGGTTTCTGTATTTTTCAAACTTCAATTCCGAGATAAACAGTAACATTATATATGCGTCTATAAACCTATTCAGTATATATAAAATCTATTCAGTATATGCTCTATAAGGCACAAGCGAATACAACTGATTTTCTGTCAATGATCAATATCTTGTAAATTGACTTCTTCGGCGTAGTATATAGCTTCATCGCCATGGTTGTTAATTCTAATGAATAATAATTTAAACTTGTGAATATCCAGGCAGGAGGCAATATGGAAAGTTCATGTACTAGATGAACAGTTACCACTTCATCTGCATAAATACGTAATTGTCATCAATCTTCTGAAGCGCGTGCAATCATTTCATTGTGCAGTACGATTTGAACAACGACACGATTGAGTACAATGCCGTCAGATCTTATAGAATCGTTAAAATAGAAACTGTTTAGATTTAATTCCACGACTAGAATCCCTACGCACATGGCATACGAATGATAATGCGTTTACATTAAGTTAAATACCTCCAGCGTCCACAACAATGTATCGAGATCCATTCCGCGAGATGTCGCCTGCGTCACAGAATTCGTCATCGGATCGGCTGTTCGCTAATAAGGACTGACAGAAAATGGAGGCCGCTTCCGGTTCCAGTGCAATAGCCAGTTGATCTCCAAGTATGCCAGACTGGTTAAAGAAACAAAACATGTAAATATATGCTATCATGTGTTGTTTAAATGATATCGAAAAGGATTTATCATTGTGAGCATAATTATGAATATGGCAAAAGAATACAATGACTTTTCTTTACGCCTGAGTAAATATCAAGGCTGAGTGTTAAAACAATAACCCAAGTGAACACCAGCGTTTTGTGTGTAATAGATTATTAACAGTTAATCGGATTATATGATAGAAAATCATAAACATCAAAGAAACCATTACATGAAAATTTCATCTGGAATTTGTACCTGCATAGCGGCTTTCCTCATGAACTGCTTGGCATCCTCGCCCCATATAGCAGGTACCGTCAGCACGTAGTGGATCTCCGAGTCAGCCACTTGCTGCTGAAGGCTTCGTCTGAAATGCTCCTTAAGGTACTGTATTGACATGGCAAATACACTGAGGGCATTCAAAAGTTGTCCGGACACCGACTCCAGCTCCATAGTCTCACTTATCTGAGGTACAAACAAAAACCAGATAGACTAATGCAGATGTATTATGACAAAAATCAATCAATAAAGTGGTATTTTTGTACAAAAGAAATGGTAATTGTAGGAATGGTACGGTACTATCTTATTCGTTAAGCTTATTTACTAGTAAAAATTTTTGAATACGGTGTAAAACACCAGTGAAATAAATAAATATTTGCTAGTAAAACAGAGATATAACTGTTAAATTTGCAAGTTAATGTTTCACAAAAGACATGCAATAATCTCTGTGTAGATAGGGCAGAAAGTAAAACAGGGGACACAACTTTTGTAACTGATCCTTCGCATTTCAATATACAGGTGACATGTGTACATGTCATGCTCTTGTATTTGTTGCTTTTTTCCCCCATTAACATTCGTCTATGCCAGTCCTATTAACAATAACAGAGCACACCGCACATTTTCTGTTCATAATCGAAATGTTATCTTCAGTACTTATATCCATTATACAAACAGTGCATGCTGAGCGATGGTATATCAGGAATTGTACCATGGGGTATTTCAAGATCCATTGGTATACATCCCCACTTCTGCAAACGAAAATTTCCATCGTCATCTTGAATTATCGACGTGTATTGTAGTGGTAATAAATAAAGATTTTACACCCAAGGTAGTTTTCGTTTCTGTGTCTTACCTCAGATTTGTAGAGGCTCATCTTAAATCGACGGAATAACAACCAGTTTTTCTCCTCCTTGTTTTTGGCGAGTTGCGAGTACTTTGTCTCCGCTTCATATCCGAAACTGTGGAAATGTCCATCCGGGTCAAACAGTACAGATGTCGGGGTTTTGTACGAGGTCTGAAGGTGGTTGTCCCCATCTAACCAAACCTTGTTGGTTGTAATCTTGAGTTTATCAGCCAGAAACTCGTGTTGGAAGGAGAAGGCGTAGCCAGAATATGTTGTACCGATATCAATGGCGACCACGAGAAGGGGTTTGGACTGGGCCATGGTTATCCTGTTTCCTGCCAGGTCAAGGTCCAGGTTAAATTTCAGATTTATCTCTAAGCCGAGCTTCAATTTTGTGATTAGCCCCAAAGCGATTGTGTAATAATGCATTTAACATGTACTAAATCTGCTGCTGTTATAATTGGGATGGGACAACGGTATTGGCTTCTGGTATTTGCTAAACATTGAACTACAGGTGTGAGGTAATACACGTTTGAACAGCAGATCCCAGGACAATAAGTCGATGTTAACGGACACTGATTATAATATATGATTCAACAAGTATATGTAAGCTATTCATTAATGAGATTTATCTGTCTATCAGATAAGAGTAGTGAAATAAACATGTGAATATTTGCAAATCTGATTAAATTGGGCCAGGACCTAAGAATATCTTGATGATACAGCAAAGGCTAGCCGAGCGTATAGGGGAAACCATATTGTGTCCCCCACACACCCTATACGCCCATTCGAACAAGCGATCCGGCGGGAAATAACATGTAGTCTCTGAACTGCCCCATTCCAGACCGCTGGGTTCTATATAGGCGGACATAAACCTTGTATACTGGGTAAGTTTTGGCCTATATAGCAGGTGAAATCTCCCTCGGTAAGCTTGCAGGCCTTGATCGGTACAACGCTGAGCTATACTACATCACTACGCCTGCTCAAGGCTGACAGAGAAAAGAGTTAGAAACTGAATGTTTGTACTCGACAATCAACTTTTCTCCCAGAAGACTTACAACACTGACACGGTTCTGTGAAGGGGAATTAGTCCGATATCTGTAATGTCGACAACTCACCTCAAATTGGTCGCCGGCAAGCTAAAGATGGCTGTTTGTGCAGGGTGATTTCTGGCTAAAAGAGCAGGTTGGAGAGACAGATGACGTGGCACACCTATAACGAAAGTGAAAGTAAAATTGCACACCACTGCCTTCGCCCGGCTTGGCTCTGGGATTTTCCTGGAGTACATCAAGAATCAATATAAATAGAAATACAGTTAGCGTTGTACCGTATAAATCTCTACATGCAATGCCAACGTAATCAATCTCTATTATAAATGTCAATTGCTGTTATATGTGCAATATGGACAATCATGAATCAGTGAATTCAACGAGTTCATGTATTCTGTTACTTAGCTGTGAATATGTGATATCCTGTGTGGTGTTTGCTGAGCATGGTTGGTAATGTGTCATGTATCGTGTCAGTTGACTGACTAGGTGAAGTATCCTCTCCACTGACCTATACATAACCGGAGTAGTGATGACATTTCCTGACGTCACAACTGTCCAATATTTTTAATATATTGGACAGTTGTAACTGTGACGTCACACGTACGGACTACTTTTTGTTTGTCAGCAAGCAGGCGACATAACACGATGTTCGTCCGTGCTGGTCCAGAAAAATCTGTGTCTGCGGACAGTCCGTTCTACCCCTTACCATTTCCCGAATGTCGCCTCAAACCTGATGCAGCTGTGTGGTATTACTCCACTCCAATGGGAGAGCATCGTTTGGGAGAGCTAATGAAGAGGGCAGCCGAGGCTGCTGGACTGAAAGGCCAGAAAACTAATCACTCCGTCCGAAAAAACAACCGTCCAAACTCTTGTAAAATCTGGCGTCGCTCCACATAAAATTATGCAGGTCACCGGACACAAATCCCTTGCTAGCATCCAGGAGTATGATTCTAAATTAGATCACGTAGAGCAGAAGCAAATGTCGAGTTTACTTCAGGGCAATCGCGCCTTCAGTCAACCATCTCTCGCACTTCCACTCCCTGGCCGGTCAGTTCAAGTGCACACAAACGAAGTTTTCAGAACTCCGATGCCATCAACTTTTGCACAGAATCCCGTGCATAATCAGCTAACTTTGTCAGCAAACTCTACTTCTCTTTCGTCCTCATCCTGTAAAGATCACACTAGTCTGTTCGGTGGCGCAGTTTTCAATAAATGCACTTAATTTTCACTGAAACGTCTGCATTCCTTTTCTTTATACTTCTATTTGTAAAATACCGCTTCGGCCACGTGTCCCTGACCCAGTTTTCTGTCAGCCAATGAAAGTGCTCCATTTAGTATTCCATATTCATCCGCAACCAGCTATCGTCTATTGTTACGCGATATGAAATAATTAGCACGGTTTTACCCAGTTTGTTTAGCGTTCGAGTATATTTACTTACGTTTTTGACAAGTTGGTGTATAAGAAACAGGTTATTGGATTGTATGGTCCTGTATGGACTCGCAAGCTTGCCCCTTTCCTGGGCGCCTAGGATTCGTCCATACAAGACCATAGAATCCAATAAGCTATAAATATCAGCCAAAAAGCAAAGCTGTGATTTATCGTCTATTTCACCTCAAGGTAAAAGTAATGCATGTACAATAGCATAAAGGTATGAACCCTTTCCATATGCATACTAAGCAATTTAGTACCCAAGAATTTAAGGCAACATTTTTATGTCTCGTTAATGTAATCAAAGGCGTAACTGGATATACATAATACACATGGCATAAAAAGCTGGCACCGAAAATCTGAAAACGCTATTTGCAGCACTATCCCATCCCAAAACATCGCTGCAATTTCTATGACTGCTTTTAGCGTCTCCAAACGCAAATTTCCTAGAGCACCCTTGACGCAATTCTCGTTTTAGTGTTATTTTCTAGAAGTTTTCCGGATAAGATTTATTTACATATTTGATTGGTGTTTTACGTCGCTCTCAAGAATATTTCAGTTTTCGACGGCGATAAACATTATGGTGTCAGGAAATCGGGCAGAGTCCAGGAGAATCCCACAATCACCCGCATGTTGTTTGGAAATTTTCGCACGTGCGGCCATGGAGGAAGCAACCATGAGCTGGACTTGAACAGCGACCACATTGGTAAAAGGGTACTACGTCTTTTCGCCGCGTTGGCGTGGTAACCACTTCGGCCAACTGTGCATCTCCAGGCTCTCAGAGTCTTTCTATGGTATATTATACCGTATTCTGTCCATAAATTACAAATACAAAATACTACTACTAAGAACATCATATTCTTGGTTAGTTGTATATGTTACACATAAGAAATACCAAATCTGTAATGTGTCAACTGAAAACATATATCTTGGGTTTACTTTGAAAGCTTACCTTGTCTAATACTTACTGGCGCAGCAACCATCCGTAACTACGAACATTCTATTTTTAGTTAATTTCATATATTAAACATAAATGATAAACACAGAATGTGCAATATATGTGCCTACTAAAAACAAATATCTTGGGTCTTAATATTTGACAGGATATCCTATCTAATACATTTACTGACACACCAACAATCACGTGACACGTCTTGTTAGTTGATGCCTCAAGACCAATTCTTCAGTGAAAGTGATATCAAACATTACAACAGTATTCATCAACAAAGTTCAGACCCCTTCCGTGTTCACAAAATTAGGTTGGGGTGAGCTGTTCCAAGAGCTCATATTTTTTTTATCTTCAGTCCGCTGTCTGTGGCTCTGGATAGCATACAGATAGTCTGACTTACTTTGTCACAAAGTTAAAGGTAGCGTCGAAGATCTTCCCGGTCGTCTTCTCGTGAGCTTTCACCTTGAGCTCTGTGCCGCCAACTATAAACTTAACTCCAACTGTACGCTTCTTCTCTCCCGTCAAATCCGGCATGTCTACTGTGAAACTGCCTAATTTAAAACATGAAGGGTCAGTTGAATATTTGGGTTTCGTCGCCGTGGATTAAAATACTGCAAGTCCCATCGTTGTTTGTCCAGAATAAACCGGGGAAAAGGTCTGCTCTCTACTTTCCATACCGTATGGTACTTCTTCGTTCATCGTAACAAATATGTTGAAAATGTTACGGCATAACCTTTTGCCTTCAGCTATGAATAACTTCTCAGGGGCATGATCACCATCAATAAAAACTCTTGATGTCCTATTTCCGTAAGTAAATGCGGCAAGGCGGATTCCAATGGTGCCCGGTCGATGGCCGAATATCACCGCCCCTTTCATCACAGACAGGACGGCGTCTAGAGGAGTGGCCACAGTTACTGACCGGAAGTTCTTCCGGAACTCCTCTTGGAGAAGTGGCGATTCAGAAAACCCACCCACCAGTAAGATGTGGGAAATTCCTCTACACTTGGGATCCGCCATTAGTGTTTCTACATGAGTGATAATTTTTTGAATGGTTAGTTTCATCAAAGGCTGCATCACTTTACCGCTGATTCTCATCTTGTCACCTGTAAACCGAACATCTTTGGATAACCCAGACTCAGCCACTTGGTCCTCTAACGAGCACTTGCTGTGAAAGCTGAACGTTTCATGTAGAGAAGCCGGCAACCGGAAGCTGAATTTCTGTTCATCATTACTAGATATCCTCCGTTTATTGATTTCAAATTCTTTCTCAAGATCCAGCCAATCCGATTTGTGGTTTTTGCCGAACTCCTTTATCACCTTTACGGTAAAAATCTTGAGCAATAGTTCGGTGAATTGGTCGTCTACCTGAGTGCCGCCCCAACCTCCCCCGCTGGCTTTGTGTAGTTCTTTGAGGTCCCCAGTGAACATCACCTCGTGCACTGTCGTGTCCACAGTACCACCTGGGTAAAATGAAACGTTATCAACCAAGTTTAGGCCCATGAGTTACATTCTTTATGTAGATACACGTGTAGGGATGACAGATTGAAGAGAAGCCACACAGTTTCAAAATAATGAGCTTAGCTGAAATAAATGATGTGAGTAAAACCCCTGTGTCCAAAATTCTGGGAAATGATCTTGTATAGTTCCATACCTTTGCTGTTTATTGACGTTGCCCACACCTGGCTTTTGCCGTCAACAGTTCAACAGCCCACACTGTCTACAGTGTGATCATATAACCCCTACCCGATTAATCTCCATTTCTCTACCTATTAACTGTCCCAAATCAAAGGGTTTCTGTATATTTCAAACTTCAGTTCCGAGATAAGCAGTTTAAACTTGTGAATGTCCAGGCGGGAGGCAATATGGAGAGTTCATGTACTAGATGAACAGTTACCACTTCATCTGCATAAATACGTAATTGTCCTCAGTCCTCTGAAGCGCGTGCAATCATTTCATAGTGCAGTACGATTTGAACAACGACACGATTGAGTACAATGACGTCAGATCTTATAGAATCGTTAAAACAAAAATGTTTTAGATTTAATTCCACGACTAGAATCCCTACGCACATGGCATAAGAATGATAATGCGTTTACGTTCGGATTTAGTCAGGTACCTCCAGCGTCCACAACAATGTATCGAGATCCATTCCGCGAGATGTCGTCTGCGTCACAGAATTCGTCATGTGATCGGCTGTTCGCTAATAAGGACTGACAGAAAATGGAGGCCGCTTCCGGTTCAAGTGCAATAGCCAGTTGGTCTCCAAGTATGCCAGACTGGTTAAAGAAACAAACATGTAAATATATGCTATCATTTGTTGTTTAAATGATATCGAAAAGGGTTTCTTCATTGTGAACATAATTATGAATATGGCAAAAGAATACAATGACTTTTCTTTACACCTGAGTAAATATCAAGGCTGAGTGTTAAAACAATAACCCAATTGAACACCAGCATTTTGTGTGTAATAGATTATTAACAGTTAATCTGATTATATGATAGAAAATCATAAACATCAAAGATACCATTACATGAAAATTTCATCTGGAATTTGTACCTGTAGAGCGGCTTTCCTCATGAACTGCTTGGCGTCCTCGTCCCATATAGCAGGTACCGTCAGCACGTATTGGATCTCCGAGTCAAGAACTTGCTGCTGAAGGCTTCCACTGAAATGTTCCTTAAGGTACAGTATTGACATGGCAAATACACTGAGGGCATTCAACCGTTGTCCGGACACCGACTCCAGCTCCATAGTCTCACTTATCTGAGGTACAAAGAAAAACCAGATAGACTAATGCAGATGTATTATGACAAAAATCAATCAATAAAGTGGTATTTTTGTACAAAAGAAATGGTAATTGTAGGAATGGTACGGTACTATCTTATTCGTTAAGCTTATTTACTAGTAAATATTTTGAATACGGTGTAAAACACCAGTGAAATAAATAAATATTTGCTAGTAAAACAGAGATATAACTGTTAAATTTGCAAGTTAATGTTTCACAAAAGACATGCAATAATCTCTGTGTAGACAGGGCAGAAAGTAAAACAGGGGACACAACTTTTGTAACTGATCCTTCGCATTTCCATATACAGGTGACATGTGTACATGTCATGCTCTTGTATTTGTTGCTTTTCTTCTCCATTAACATTCGTCTATGCCAGTCCTATTAACAATAACAGAGCACACCGCACATTTTCTGTTCATGATCGAAATGTTATCTTCAGTACTTATATCCATTATACAAACAGTGCATGCTGAGCGATGGTATATCAGGAATTGTACCATGGGGTATTTCAAGATCCATGGGTATATATCCCCACTTTTGCAAACGAAAATCATCGTCATCTTGAATTATCGACGTGTATTGTAGTGGTAATAAATAAAGATTTTACATGCCAGGTAGTTTTTGTTTTTGTGTCTCACCTCAGATTTGTAGAGGCTCATGTTAAATCGACGGAATAACAACCAGTTTTTTTCCTCCTTGTTTTTGGCGACTTGCGAGTACTTTGTCTCCGCTTCATATCCGAAACTGTGGAAATCTCCATCCGGGTCAAACAGTACAGATGTCGGGGTTTTGTACGAGGTCTGAAGGTGGTTGTCTCCATCTGACCAAACCTTGTTGGTTGTAATCTTGAGTTTATCAGCCAGAAACTCGTGTTGGAAGGAGAAGGCGTAGCCAGAATATGTTGTACCGATATCAATGGCGACCATGAGAAGGGGTTTGGACTGGGCCATGGTTACCCGGTTTACTGCCAGGTCAAGGCTATGTCAACTGAGGAGAGAGGACTGCTCAAACCTAAATTTCAGATTTATCTCTAAGCCGAGCTTCAATTTTAATTTGTAATTAGCCACAAAGCGATAGTGTAATAATGCATTAAACATGCACTAAATCTGCTGCGGTTATAATTGGCATGGGACAACAATATTGGCTTCTGAGGTTTGCTAAACATTTAACTACAGGTGTGAGGTAATACACGCTTGAACAGCAGATCCCAGGACAATAAGTCGATGTTAACTGACACTGATTATAATATATGATTCAACAAGTATATGTAAGCTATTCATTAATGCCATTTATCTGTCTATCAGATAAGAGTAGTGAAATAAACATGTGAATATTTGCAAATCTGATTAAATTGGGCCAGGACCTAAGAATATCTTGATGATACAGCAAAGGCTAGCCGAGCGTATAGGGGAAACCATATTGTGTCCCCCACACACCCTATACGCCCATTCGAACAAGCGATCCGTCAGGTAATAACATGTAGTCTCTGAACAGACCCATTCCAGACCGCTGGGTTCTATATAGGCGGACATAAACCTTGTATACTGGGTAAGTTTTGGCCTATATAGCACGTTAAATCTCCCTCGGTAAGCTTGCAGGCCTTGATCGGTACAACACTGAGCTATACTACATCACTATGCCTGCTCAAGGCTGACAGAGAAAAGAGTTAGAAACTGAATGTTTGTACTAGACAATCAACTTTTCTCCCAGAAGACTTACAACACTGACATGATTCTGTGAAGGGGAATTAGTCCGATATCTGTAATGTCGACAACTCACCTCAAATTGGTCGCCGGCAAGCTAAAGATGGCTGTTTGTGCAGGGTGATTTCTGGCTAAATGAGCAGGTTGGAGAGACAGATGACGTGGAACACCTATAACGAAAGTGAAAGTACGATTGCACATCACTGCCTTCGCCCGGCTTCGCTCTGGAAGCATTGGTATGGTCATGCATGGGTTTATTGTTCATTGGTTCATTGTTTATTCATTATTGCTGATCAAGATAGGTATGATACACTACTGACATTAAATCCCTTTAATGATCATAGTGAGTGTATTTGGTGATTCCTTTTGGAATTCGTATTAGGCATTTTTAACAGCCAGTTATCAGGGGACCTGCAGCTCCAGGTGAATTTGTGTATTAACCTCACCGAAAGCAGGTGCTCTGAGATGGCCGAGTGATCAGAGAGTCGGCTTGTGACGCGGTGGGTGCTATTAGCGCTGAGTTTTATCAAGTATCTTGGTACTTCCTCATTTAGGAGGCATGTCTCTTTAAAATGCCCAATTGCTTATAGTATTATAATCTGACTTCATGCGGTGTCTGGGAAGTTTTACTAAAAGCAAAACGTTCACAACCAATCACGACTATGTATACATATAAACACATACATGCCTGTTTTACTGTGTAGTCTATGTCTACATAACACGTTTTCTTCCATAGTCAAGAGTTCTCTAGTCCCTTGTGCGTGAGTGAGAACAGCACTTACACATGCTGTTTGTAGAGAAAGGAATTATAGCTGGAATGTTTCTAATCAGCAGCCAGTGTGTGAATTAGAAGAGTTATATAATCCCGTCAATGAAAGATCCTTTCACGAGGAATTAATCTGACATCAATTCCCTCCACTCTCATTAAGCTGTAATCGCTCGTTACGTCTCCATTTTATCACGTCTTACACGTCGTTTATAATGTAGATATGTGTATCGCCTTCATTCAACAGGCGGAAAGGACCGATCCACCCAAGAATAGCTGATGAATATTAATATAAACAGATTACCCAATGAAATAGTAGTTTCCCTATAACGATGGACAGCAAAGAAGAAACAACATGCATAGATTGTTCACATACACAACGTTTGATGACAAGTAAAATCTGATAATAGAAGCACTTTTCACTCTCTCTGTACGACTGGGGGCTAAAACGGCATAATCATCTGCATAGCTTGGTATCACAATAAACCGTGATGTCAAATTAACTTATTTGAAATATAATTGATCTTTTAGTGATCTCTGTACATTTAGTCCATTTCACAGCTGCGTCTGAAATTTTCTGTTTGCATAAGCCCTTTGCAAACTTGAGCGGGTGTGTGACTGAATGATGATGACGGCTTGTTAAGTTCTGCTGGAGATAGACATCGGCGTCGCCGTCATATAAAAGTAGTTAAAGGAGTGGCATAAAAGCAGGAGCAATACAGGTAGTATGTGTCTTGATTTAAGCCGTTACCGGGGTCTCGTCAAGGAATCACTGGTGGTTTACTCCGTGGGCATAGATAAATATTACCGCCGGTATCAGTGAAAACGAATCAAGTTTACCTCTAAAGTGAGACATGAAAAGGAAAGTTACATAAAAGTACATTTCAGTTCTGCAGTTGATGTTTCCTAAGCAGTTGGCTGTAAACAGCTATCCAGTGTGGTATTTGTTATGACTGGTGAATGTCATGTATTGTGTTACTTGACTTTGAGTATGTGAGGCATCCTGTGTGGTGTTTGTTGAGTATGGTTGGTAATGTGTCACGTATAGTGTCAGTTGACTGAATAGGTGAGGTATGCTGTTTGGTGTTTGTTTAGTATGGTTGGTAATGTGTAATGTATCGTGTCAGTTGACGAGTTATAGGTGAGGTATCATGTCTAGTGTTTTTGGAGTATGACTGACAATGTCTTATTATCGTGTCAGTTAACTGTGAATAGGTAAGGTATCCTGTCTTCTGTTTAGTGTGTCATGTATTCCGTTAGGTATCATGCCTCGTGTTTGTTGAGTATGATTGGTAATGTCTCATGTATCGTGTCTGTTGACTGTGATTAGCTGAGGTATCCTGTCTCCTGTCTAGTGTGTCATATATTACGTTAGTTTACTGTGGGGTATCGTGCCTGGTGTTTGTTGAGTATCATTGGTGATGTCTCATGTGTCGTGTTAATTGACATGAGGTGGATGAGATATCATGTCTCCTGTTTTTTGGGACGATTAATAATGTATTAAACGAATCCAGTTCATATCTGAAGTGAGACATGACAAGGAAAGTTACATAAAAGTACGTTTAAGTTCTACCATGGATATTTCATAAGCAGTTGGCTGTAAATAGGTGAGGTACCATGACTGGTATTTGTTGAGTATGGCTAGTGATTGTCATGTATTCTGTTACTTAACTGTCAATATATGAGATATCCTGTATGGTGTTTGTTTAGTATGGTTGTTAATATGTCATGTATCGTGTCAGTTGACTGACTAGGTGAGGTATTCTCTCCACTGACCTATACATAACCGGAGTAGTGATGACATTTCCTGACGTCACAGCTGTCCAATATTTTTAATACATTGGACAGTTGTAACTGTGACGTCACACGTACGGACTACTTTTTGTTTGTCAACAAGCAGACGACATTACACGATGTTCGTCCGTGCTGGTCCAGAAAAATCTGTGTCTCCGGACAGTCCGTTCTACCTCACACCATTTCCCGAATGTCGCCTCAAACCTGATGCAGCTGTGTGGTATTACTCCACTCCAATGGGAGAGCATCGTTTGGGAGAGCTAATGAAGAGGGCAGCCGAGGCTGCTGGACTGAAAGGCCAGAAAACTAATCACTCCGTCCGAAAAAACAACCTTCCAAACCCTTGTAAAATCTGGCGTCGCTCCACATAAAATTATGCAGGTCACCGGACACAAATCCCTTGCTGGCATCCAGGAGTGTGATTCTAAATTAGATCACGTGCAGCAGAAGCAAATGTCGAGTTTACTTCAGGGCAATCGCGCCTTCCGTCAAACATCTCTCGCGCTTACACTCCCTGGCCGGTCAGTTCAAGTGCACACAAACGAAGTTTTCACGACTCCGATGTCATCAACTTCCGAACAGAATCCCACGGATAATCAGCTAACTTTGTCAGCAAACTCTATTTTTCTTGCGTCCTCATCCTGTAAAGATCACACTAGTCTGTTCGGTGGCGCAGTGTTCAATAACTGCACTTAATTTTCACTGAAACGTCTGCATTCCTTTTCTTTACACTTCTATTTCTAAAAAAACCGCTTCGGCCACGTGCGCCTGACCCAGTTTTCTGTCAGCCTATGAAAATGCTCGATTCAGTATTCCATATTCATCCGCAATCAGCTATCGTCTATTGTTACGCGATATGAAATAATTAGCACGGTTTTACCCAATTTGTTTAGCGTTCGAATATATTTACTTACGTTTTTGACAAGTGGGTGTATAATAAATAGGTTATTGGATTGTATGGTCCTGTATGGACTCGCAAGCTTGTCCCTTTCCTGGGCGCCTAGGACTCGTCCATACAAGACCATATAATCCAATAAACTATAAATATCAGTCAAAAAGCAAAGCTGTGATTTGTCGTCTATTTCACCTCAAGGTAAAAGTAATGCATGTACAATAGCATAAAGGTATGAACCCTTTCCATATGCATACTAAGCAATTTAGTACCTAAGAATTTAAGACAATATTTTTATGTCTCGTTAATTTAATCAAAGGCGTAACTGGATATACATAATACATATGGCATAAAAAGTTGGCACCGAAAATTTGATAACACTATTTGCAGCACTATCCCATCCCAAACCATCGCTGCAATTTCTATGACTGCTTTCAGCGACTCCAAACGCAAATTTCCTAGAGCACCCTTGACGCAATTCTCGTTTTAATGTTATTTTCTAGAAGTTTTCCGGATAAGATTTATTTACATATTTGATTGGTGTTTTACGCCGCTCTCAAGAATATTTCAGTTGTTCGACTGCGACAAACATTATGGTGTCAGGAAATCGGGCAGAGCCCAGGGGAATCCCACAATCACCCGCATGTTGTTTGGAAATTTTCGCACGTGTACGGCCAAGGAGGGAGCAACCATGAGCTGGACTTGAACTCACAGCGACTACATTGGTAAAAGGGTACTACGTCTTTTCGCCGCGTTGGCATGGTAACCACTTCGGCCAACTGTGCATCTCCAGAGTCTTTCTATGGTATATTATACCGTATTCTGTCCATAAACTATAAATAAATAATACAACTACTAAGAACATCATATTCTTGGTTAGTTGTATATGTTAAACATATATGATAAGAAAAACCAAATCCGTAATGTGTCAACTCAAAACATATATCTTGGGTTTACTTTGAAAGCTTACCTTGTCTAATACTTACTGGCGTAGCAACCATCCGTAACTACGAACATTCTAGTTTTGGTTAATTTCATATATTAAACATAAATGATAAACACAGAATGTGCAATATATGTGCCTACTAAAAACAAATATCTTGGTTCTCAATCTTTGACAGGATATCCTATCTAATACATTTACTGACACAGCAACAATCACGTGACACGTCTTGTTAGTTGATGCCTCAAGACCAATTCTTCAGTGATAGTGATATCAAAGATTACAACAGTATTCGCAACAAAGTTCAGACACCTTCCGCGTTCAGAATATTAGGTTGGGGTAAGCTGTTCCAAGAGCTCATATGTTTTTTTATCTTCAGTCCGCTGTCTGTGGCTCTGGATAGCATACAGATAGTCTGACTTACTTTGTCACAAAGTTAAAGGTAGCGTCGAAGATCTTCCCGGTCGTCTTCTCGTGAGCTTTCACCTTGAGCTCTGTGCCACCAACTATAAACTTCACTCCGACTTTACGCTTCTTCTCTCCCGTCAAATCCGGCATGTCTACTGTGAAAGTACCTAACTGTAAACATGAAGGGTCAGTTGTATATTTGGGTTTGGTCACCGTGGATTTGTACACTGCCAGCCCCATTTCTGTTTGTCCAGAGTAAATCGGATTAAAGGTATGTTCGCTAGTTTCCATACCGTATGGCACTTCTTCGTCAACAGAAACAAATCTGTTAAAAATATCCTGGCACTTCCTCTCACCTTCAATCATAATTAACTTGTCAGGATCATGTTCACCATCAACAAAAGTGGATAAGCTACGAATTCCGTAAGTAAAGGCAGCCAGACGGATTCCAATGGCACCGGGCCGATGGCCGAATATCACCGCCCCTTTCACCACAGACAACACGGCGTCGAGTGGAGTGACCACAGTCACAGACCGGAAGTTCTTCCGGAACTCCTCTTGGAGAAGTGGCGATTCGGAAAACCCACCCACCAGTAAGATGTGGGAAATTCCTCTACACTTGGGATCCGCCATTAGTGTTTCTACATGAGTGATAATTTTCTGAATGGTTGGTTTCATCAACGACTGCATCACTTTACCGCTGATTCTCATCTTATCACCTGTAAACCGAACATCTCTGGATAACCCAGACTCAGCCACTTGGTCCTCTAACGAGCACTTGCTGTAAAAGCTGAACGTTTCATGTAGAGAAGCCGGCAACCGGAAGGTGAATTTCTGTTCATCATTACTAGATATCCTCCGTTTATTGATTTCAAATTCTTTCTCAAGTTCCAGCCGATCCGATTTGTGGTGTTTGCCGAACTCCTTCATCACCTTTACGGTAAAAATCTTGAGCAACAGTTCGGTGAACTGGTCGTCTACCTGAGTGCCGCCCCAACCTCCCCCGCTGGCTTTGTGTAGTTCTTTGAGATCCCCGCTTAGCATCACCTCGTGCACTGTCGTGTCCACAGTACCACCTGGGTAAAATGAAACGTTATCAACCAAGTTTAGGCCCATGAGTTACATTCTTTATTTAGATACACATGTAGGGATGACAGATTGAAGAGAAGCCACACAGTTTCAAAATAATGAGTGAGTAAAATAATAAATGATGTGAGTAAAAGCCCTCTGTCCAAAATTCTGGGAAATGATCCTGTATAGTTTATTATGCCAGTGTTGTTGATCAACCATGTCCACACCTAGTTTTTGCCGTTAACGGTTTAACAGCCCACATTGTCTACAGTGTGATCATATAACCGCCACACGATTAATCAAA
Source organism: Liolophura sinensis (assembly GCF_032854445.1). Classification (NCBI taxonomy): domain Eukaryota; kingdom Metazoa; phylum Mollusca; class Polyplacophora; order Chitonida; family Chitonidae; genus Liolophura; species Liolophura sinensis. The sequence continues at coordinate 50,912,579 of NC_088300.1, forward strand.
ATTCTGTGCCAATTTTCTGGTAATCACTTGCTCCAAATCAAACAGTTTCTGTATATTTCAAACTTCTATCCCTAGACAAGGAGTAACATTATCCATGCGTCTATAAACCTACTGAATATATATAAGATCTATTCAGTATATGCTCTATAAGGCACAAGCGAATACAACTGATTTTCTGTCAATGATCAATATCTTGTAAATTGACTTCTTGGGCGTAGTATATAGCTTTTATCGCATTGGTTGTTCATTCTAATAAACAATAATTTAAACTTGTGAATATCCAGGCAGGAGGCAATATGGATAAACTCATGAGCTCATGGATTAGATGAACAGTTACCACTTCATCTGCATAAATACGTAATTGTCCTCAGTCTTCTAAAGCGCGTGCAATCAAAGTGCAGTACGATTTGAACAACGAAACGATTGAGTACAATGCCGTCAGATCTTATAGAATCGTTAAGACAAAAATGGTTTACATTTAATTCCACGACTAGAATCCCTACGCACATGGCATACGAAGGATAATGCGTTAACATCAAGTTAAATACCTCCAGCGTCCACAACAATGTAGCGAGATCCATTCCGCGAGATGTCGTCTGCGTCACAGAATTCGTCATCGGATCGGCTGTTCGCTAATAAGGACTGACAGAAAATGGAGGCCGCTTCCGGTTCCAGTGCAATAGCCAGTTGATCTCCAAGTATGCCAGACTGGTTAAAGAAACAAAATATGTAAACATATGCTATCATAAGTTGTTTAAATGATATCGAAAAGTATTTATCATTGTGAACATAATTATGAATATGGCAAAAGAATACAATGACTTTTCTTTACACCTGAGTAAATATCAAGGCTGAGTGTTAATATAATAACCCAATTGAACACCAGCGTTTTGTGTGTAATAGATTATTAACAGTTAATCGAATTATATGATAGAAAATCATAAACATCAAAGAAACCATTACATGAAAATTTTATCTGGAATTTGTACCTGTAGAGCGGCTTTCCTCATGAACTGCTTGGCATCCTCGTCCCAGATAGCAGGTACCGTCAGCACGTATTGGATCTCCGAGTCAGTCACTTGCTGCTGAAGGCTTCGACTGAAATGCTCCTTAAGGTACAGTATTGACATGGCCAATACACTGAGGGCACTGAACCGCTGTCCGGACACCGACTCCAGCTCCATAGTCTCACTTATCTGAGGTACAAACAAAAACCAGATAGACTAAAGCAGGTGTATTATGAAAAAAGCAATCAATAAAGTGGTATTTTTGTACGAAAGAAAGGCAACATACCCCTTATCAGTACTTGAAGCAATGGTACTGTACAACCATATTCGTTCATCTTACTTCCTAGTAAATATTTTTGAGTACCTTGTAAAACACAGGTCAAATAAATAAATACTAACTAGTAAAATAGAGCTATAACTGTTAAATTAGTAAGGGAATACTTGATACAAAACATGCAATATACGCCGTGCACAAAGGGCAGAAAGTGTACCAGGGGACACAACTTTTGTAACTCATCCATACATGTGACATGTGTACATGGCATGCCCTTGCCTCTGTTGCATTTTTATCATTAACATCTGTGTGTTCTGTGCCAGTCCTATTAACAATAACAGAGCAGACCACACATTTTTCTCTTCATGATCGAAAGGTTACTTTCAGTACTTATATCCTTTATTCAAATAGTGCATGCTGAGCGATGAGATATCAGGAATTGTACCATGGGGTATTTTAAGATCCATGGGTATATATCCCCACTTTTGCAAACGAAAATTTCCATCGTCATATTTTATCGTGGCAATAAATAAAGATTTTAGAGCTTAGGTTGTCGTTTTCAGGTCTCTTTTTTTCTTACCTCAGATTTGTAGAGGTTCATCTTAAATCGACGGAATAACAACCAGTTTTTCTCCTCCTTGTTTTTGGCGAGTTTCGAGTACTTTGTCTCCGCTTCATATCCGAAACTGTGAAAATCTCCATCCGGGTCTATCAGTGCAGAGGTCGGGGTTTTGTACGAGGTCTGAAGGTGGTTGTCTCCATCTGACCAAACCTTGTTGGTTGTAATCTTGAGTTTATCAGCCAGAAACTCGTGTTGGAAGGAGAAGGCGTAGCCAGAATATGTTGTACCGATATCAATGGCGACCACGAGAAGGGGTTTGGACTGGGCCATGGTTACCCTGTTTACTGCCAGGTCAAGGCTATGTGAACTGAGGAGAAAGAACTGTTCAAACTTAAATTTCAGATTTAACTAAGCCGAGTTTTTCATTTTGTAAATAACCCCAAAGCGATTGTGTAATAATGTATTAAACATGCACTAAATCTGCTACTGCTATAATTGGGATGGAACAAGAGTATTTGCTTCTGGGGTTTGCTAAACCTTTGACTATAAAATTTGACTTAATACAAGTATGAGCTAATACATTTTTGAATAACCGATCATAGGACAATAAGTCGACATTAACTAAAACTGATTATAATATATGATTCAACAAGTACATGTAAGCTATTCATTACTGTGATTTCTTTATTTGTCCATCACATAAGAGTACTGAAATAAACATGTGAAAATTTGTAAATGTGATTAAACTGGGCAAGTAGCTAAGAATGTCATAAAGATACAGCAAAGTTAGCCGAGCGTATAGGTGAAATCCACATTAAGTGCCCCACAGACCCTAGGACGTATGATGAGCTATACGTCGATTCGAACATGCGACCCGGTGGGTAATAACATGTAGTCTCTGAACAGACCCATTCTAGACCGCTGGGTTCTATATAGGCGGGCATAAACCGTGTATATTTGGTATGTTTTGGCCTATATAGCACGTTAAATCTCCCTCGGTAAGCTTGCAGGCCTTGATCGATACAACGCTGAGATAGGCTACATCAGTAGGCCTGCTCCAGGCTGACAGAGAAAAGCGTTAGAAACTGAATGTTTGTACTCGGTAATCAACTCTTCTGCCAGAAGACTTAAAACACTGACACGTTCTGTGAAGAGGAATTAATCCTATATCTGTAGTGTCGACAACTCACCTGAAATATATTGATCGCTGGCAAGCTAAAGATTACCACCCTTCTGGATGCTTTCTGGCTAAATGAACAGGTTGGAGAGACAGATGACGTGGCACACCTATAACGAAAGTGAAAGCAAAATTACACATCACTACCTTCGCCCGCCTTCTCTCTGGGATTTTCCTGGAGTACTTCAAGCATCGATATAAATAGAAATACAGTTAGCGTTGTACCGTATGAATCTCTGCATGCAATGTCATGCATGGGTTCATTGTTTATTCATTATTCCTGTGTTTCAAGTGTTTCATTATTCCTGTGTTTCAAGTTAGGTACGAAACACAACTGACACTAAATCCCCTTATGATCATAGTGAGTATATCACGACTCTGTCATTCCTTCTAAAATTTGTATAAGGCATCTTTAATAGCCAGTTATCAGATGATCTGCAGCGCCCAGGTGAAGTTGTGTATTAAACAGCGACCCTCACCGAAAGCAAGTGCTCTGAGATGGCAGAGAGTCATGCTCGAGACGCGGTGGGTGCTATCAACGCTGAGTTTTATCAAGTATCTTGGTACTGCCTTATTTAGGAGGCCTGTCTCTTAAAAATGCCTAATTGCTTGTGGTATGATAGTCTGACTCCATGCGGTGTCTGGGAAGTTTTGCTAAAACTAAAACATTCTCAGCCACTCACACCTATTGTTATGTGCACGACTGCCGTCAGTTTCTAAATGTTGCTTGCCACTGTTTACATATGCTAAGTTCAGGGAGTGCTGTCTGCCTCTACCTTAGAATGTTCCAGAATACGCTCAGTTCGGTGACTGTTTGTTTACATCAAGTGTTCAGGAATTTTCTTATTCTGGACTATTCCACCAGGCTATATAAGACCTATGAAATCAGGAGAACAGAGAACGGAGAACGGAGAATTATTGAGAGTTTGGATGCTTTTGCTGTGTATTACTTTAGTAGGCCTTTTGTGCTGAAATTTGGTGTCTCTATAGCCTCTAGCTTTGTTATATCCTATCTCCACCGAGCACTTGTTCAGTCTGAACTTGTATGTTTAATTTGTGCTCTTGTATCCTCTGTGCCTATTACCACACGTCACGGACCCTGTCTGTGGAATTTTGTGTATATTTCGTCATACACTCAGTTATACTGTGGATTTTCCCTCTTGTGGATTTGCCTCTGAGCATTTATGTCTGTGTGGTATATATATTGTGGAATATATGCGTCCGTTTGGACTTGACACCGTAAGTACTTTAGTATTTGTATAGATACTGCTATCCTTTCTTGTTAAACTTAAGTACTTTAGTATTTGTATAAGTCTTATTATCTGTTCTTGTTAAGCTAATAAATTGTTGTAAAATAAAATCTGCTGGTTTTGGTTACTTTTTTGTGCGGCTAAACTGTCGTGTATTTCGAACAAGCCATCTCTTTATAATACAGACAGTTTGGGTCGTAACACTATATATACATATAAATACATAAATGCCTGTTTTACTATGTAGTCTGTCTACATAACACGTTTTCTTCCATGATCAAGAGTCCTATAGTCGTTTGTGCATGAAGTGGGCACAGCACTTACACACGCTGTTCGAAGAGAAAGGAATTATAGCTGGAATGTTTCTAATCAGCAGCCAGCATGTGTACTAGAATTATATAATCTTGTCAATGAAAGATCCTTTCACGAGGAATTTATCTGACACCATTGCCCACCACTCTCATTAAGCTGTGATCACTCGTTAAATCTTTCTTATCACGTCTGACACGTCGCATATAATGTAGACATGTGTATTGCCTTTATTCAACATGCCGAAATGACCGATCCACCCAAGAATAGCTGATGAATATAAATATAAAAAGATTACCCAATGAAACAGTAGTTAATGATGGATAGCAAAGACGAAACATCATGCAAACGTTGACCACATACACGACGGTTGACGGCAAGTAAAATCTGATAACAGAAGCACTTTTCACTCTCTCTGTACGACTGGGGGCGTAAACGGCATAATCATCTGCATAGCTTGGTATCACACTAAACCGTGATGTCAAAATAACTTATTTCTGTACATTCAGTGCATTTCACAGCTGCGCCTGAAATTTTCTATTTGCATAAGCCCTTTTCAAACTTGAGCGTGTGTGTGACTGGATGATGATGACGACTTGTTAAGTTCTGTTGGAGATAGACATCAGCTTAGCAATCATATAAAAGTAGTTAAAGGAGTGGCATAAATGCAGGAGCAATAGAGGTAGTGTCTGGCTTGATTTAAGCCGTTACCGGGGTCTCGTCCCTGAATCACTGGCGGTTTACTCCGTGGGGGTCGGTAAACATGACCGCCGGTATCAGTGAAAACGAATCAAGTTTACATCTAAAGTGAGACATGAAAAGGAAGGTTACATAAAAGTACATTTCAGTTCTGCAGTGGATGTTTCCTAAGCAGTTGGCTGTAAACAGCTATCCAGTGTGGTATTTGTTATGACTAGTGAATGTCATGTATTGTGTTACTTGACTTTGAGTATGTGAGGCATCCTGTGTGGTGTTTGTTGAGTATGGTTGGTAATGTGTCACGTATAGTGTCAGTTGACTGAATAGGTGAGGTATGCTGTTTGGTGTTTGTTTAGTATGGTTGGTAATGTGTAATGCATCGTGTCAGTTGACGAGTTATAGGTGAGGTATCATGTCTAGTGTTTTTGGAGTATGACTGACAATGTCTTTTTATCGTGTCAGTTAACTGTGAATAGGTAAGGTATCCTGTCTTCTGTTTAGTGTGTCATGTATTCCGTTAGGTATCATGCCTCGTGTTTGTTGAGTATGATTGATAATGTCTCATGTATCGTGTTAAACTACTATGAATAGCTCAGGTATTCTGTCTCCTGTCTAGTGTGTCATGTATTACGTTAGTTTACCCTGGGGTATCATGCCTGGTGTTTGATGAGTATGATTGGTAATGTCTCATGTGTCGTGTTAATTAACATGGGGTGGGTGAGATATCATGTCTCCTGTTTTTTGGGACGATTAATAATGTATTAAACGAATCCAGTTCATATCTGAAGTGAGACATGACAAGGAAAGTTACATAAAAGTACGTTTAAGTTCTACCATGGATATTTCATAAGCAGTTGGCTGTAAATAGGTGAGGTACCATGACTGGTATTTGTTGAGTATGGCTAGTGATTGTCATGTAGTCTGTTATTTAACTGTCAATATATGAGATATCCTGTATGGTGTTTGTTTAGTATGGTTGTTAATATGTCATGTATCGTGTCAGTTGACTGACTAGGTGAGGTATTCTCTCCACTGACCTATACATAACCGGAGTAGTGATGACATTTCCTGACGTCACAGCTGTCCAATATTTTTAATACATTGGACAGTTGTAACTGTGACGTCACACGTACGGACTACTTTTTGTTTGTCAACAAGCAGACGACATTACACGATGTTCGTCCGTGCTGGTCCAGAAAAATCTGTGTCTCCGGACAGTCCGTTCTACCTCACACCATTTCCCGAATGTCGCCTCAAACCTGATGCAGCTGTGTGGTATTACTCCACTCCAATGGGAGAGCATCGTTTGGGAGAGCTAATGAAGAGGGCAGAAGAGGCTGCTGGACTAAAAGGCCAGAAAACTAATCACTCGGTCCGAAAAAACAACCTTCCAAACCCTTGTAAAATCTGGCGTCGCTCCACATAAAATTATGCAGGTCACCGGACACAAATCCCTTGCTGGCATCCAGGAGTGTGATTCTAAATTAGATCACGTGCAGCAGAAGCAAATGTCGAGTTTACTTCAGGGCAATCGCGCCTTCCGTCAAACATCTCTCGCGCTTACACTCCCTGGCCGGTCAGTTCAAGTGCACACAAACGAAGTTTTCACGACTCCGATGTCATCAACTTCCGAACAGAATCCCACGGATAATCAGCTAACTTTGTCAGCAAACTCTATTTTTCTTGCGTCCTCATCCTGTAAAGATCACACTAGTCTGTTCGGTGGCGCAGTGTTCAATAACTGCACTTAATTTTCACTGAAACGTCTGCATTCCTTTTCTTTACACTTCTATTTCTAAAAAAACCGCTTCGGCCACGTGCGCCTGACCCAGTTTTCTGTCAGCCTATGAAAATGCTCGATTCAGTATTCCATATTCATCCGCAATCAGCTATCGTCTATTGTTACGCGATATGAAATAATTAGCACGGTTTTACCCAATTTGTTTAGCGTTCGAATATATTTACTTACGTTTTTGACAAGTGGGTGTATAATAAATAGGTTATTGGATTGTATGGTCCTGTATGGACTCGCAAGCTTGTCCCTTTCCTGGGCGCCTAGGACTCGTCCATACAAGACCATATAATCCAATAAACTATAAATATCAGTCAAAAAGCAAAGCTGTGATTTGTCGTCTATTTCACCTCAAGGTAAAAGTAATGCATGTACAATAGCATAAAGGTATGAACCCTTTCCATATGCATACTAAGCAATTTAGTACCTAAGAATTTAAGACAATATTTTTATGTCTCGTTAATTTAATCAAAGGCGTAACTGGATATACATAATACATATGGCATAAAAAGTTGGCACCGAAAATTTGATAACACTATTTGCAGCACTATCCCATCCCAAACCATCGCTGCAATTTCTATGACTGCTTTCAGCGACTCCAAACGCAAATTTCCTAGAGCACCCTTGACGCAATTCTCGTTTTAGTGTTATTTTCTAGAAGTTTTCCGGATAAGATTTATTTACATATTTGATTGGTGTTTTACGCCGCTCTCAAGAATATTTCAGTTGTTCGACTGCGACAAACATTATGGTGTCAGGAAATCGGACAGAGCCCAGGGGAATCCCACAATCACCCGCATGTTGTTTGGAAATTTTCGCACGTGTACGGCCAAGGAGGGAGCAACCATGAGCTGGACTTGAACTCACAGCGACTACATTGGTAAAAGGGTACTACGTCTTTTCGCCGCGTTGGCGTGGTAACCACTTCGGCCAACTGTGCATCTCCAGAGTCTTTCTATGGTATATTATACCGTATTCTGTCCATAAACTATAAATAAATAATACAACTACTAAGAACATCATATTCTTGGTTAGTTGTATATGTTAAACATATATGATAAGAAAAACCAAATCCGTAATGTGTCAACTCAAAACATATATCTTGGGTTTACTTTGAAAGCTTACCTTGTCTAATACTTACTGGCGCAGCAACCATCCGTAACTACGAACATTCTATTTTTGGTTAATTTCATATATTAAACATAAATGATAAACACAGAATGTTCAATATATGTGCCTACTAAAAACAAATATCTTGGGTCTTAATATTTGACAGGATATCCTATCTAATACATTTACTGACACAGCAACAATCACGTGACACGTCTTGTTAGTTGATGCCTCAAGACCAATTCTTCAGTGAAAGTGATATCAAAGATTACAACAGTATTCGCAACAAAGTTCAGACACCTTCCGCGTTCAGAATATTAGGTTGGGGTAAGCTGTTCCAAGAGCTCATATGTTTTTTATCTTCAGTCCGCTGTCTGTGGCTCTGGATAGCATACAGATAGTCTGACTTACTTTGTCACAAAGTTAAAGGTAGCGTCGAAGATCTTCCCGGTCGTCTTCTCGTGAGCTTTCACCTTGAGCTCTGTGCCACCAACTATAAACTTCACTCCGACTTTACGCTTCTTCTCTCCCGTCAAATCCGGCATGTCTACTGTGAAACTGCCTAATTCAAAACATGAAGGGTCAGTTGTATATTTGGGTTTCGTCGCCATGGATTTGTACACTGCCAGCCCCATTTTTGTTTGTCCAGAATAAACCGGGGAAAAGGTATGTTCGCTAGTTTCCATACCGTATGGTACTTCTTCGTCAACAGAAACAAATCTGTTAAAAATATCCTGGCACTTCCTCTCACCTTCAATCATAATTAACTTGTCAGGATCATGTTCACCATCAACAAAAGTGGGTAAGCTACGAATTCCATAAGTAAAGGCAGCCAGACGGATTCCAATGGCACCGGGCCGATGGCCGAATATCACCGCCCCTTTCACCACAGACAGGATGGCGTCGAGTGGAGTGACCACAGTCACAGACCGAAAGTTCTTCCGGAACTCCTCTTGGAGAAGTGGCGATTCGGAAAACCCACCCACCAGTAAGATGTGGGAAATTCCTCTACACTTGAGATCCGCCATTAGTGTTTCTACATGAGTGATAATTTTCTGAATGGTTGGTTTCATCAAAGACTGCATCACTTTACCGCTGATTCTCATCTTGTCACCTGTAAACCGAACATCTTTGGATAACCCAGACTCAGCCACTTGGTCCTCTAACGAGCACTTGCTGTGAAAGCTGAACGTTTCATGTAGAGAAGCCGGCAACCGGAAGCTGAATTTCTGTTCATCATTACTAGATATCCTCCGTTTACTGATTTCAAATTCTTTCTCAAGTTCCAGCCGATCCGATTTGTGGTGTTTGCCGAACTCCTTCATCACCTTTACGGTAAAAATCTTGAGCAACAGTTCGGTGAATTTGTCGTCTACCTGAGTGCCGCCCCAATCTCCCCCGCTGGCTTTGTGTAGTTCTTTGAGATCCCCGCTTAGCATCACCTCGTGCACTGTCGTGTCCACAGTACCACCTGGGTAAAATGAAACGTTATCAACCAAGTTTAGGCCCATGAGTTACATTCTTTATTTAGATACACATGTAGGGATGACAGATTGAAGAGAAGCCACACAGTTTCAAAATAATGAGTGAGTAAAATAATAAATGATGTGAGTAAAAGCCCTCTGTCCAAAATTCTGGGAAATGATCCTGTATAGTTTATTATGTCAATGTTGTTGATCAACCATGTCCACACCTGGTTTTTGCCGTTAATGGTTCAACAGCCCACATTGTCTACAGTGTGATCATATAACCCCCACACGATTAATCAAAATTCTGTGCCAATTTTCTGGTAATTACTTTCTCCAAATCTGTATTTTTCAAACTTCTATCCCAAGACAAGCAGTAACATTATCTATGCGTCTATAAACCTACTCAATATATATAAGATCTATTCAGTATATGCTCTATAAGGCACAGGTCAATAGAACTGATTTTCTGTCAATGATCAATATCTTGTAAATTGACTTCTTTAGCGTAGTATATAGCTTTTATCGCCTTGGTTGTTCATTCTAAAAAACAATAATTTAAACTTGTGAATATCCAGGCATGAGGCAATATGGATAAACTCATGAGCTCATGTACTAGATGAACAGTTACCTCTTCATCTGCATAAATACGTAATTGTCCCCAGTCTTCTAAAGCGCGTGCAATCAATGTGCACTATGATTTGAACAACGAAACGACTGAGTACAATGCCGTCAGATCTTATAGAATGGTTAAAACAAAAATGGTTTAGATTTAATTCCACGACTAGAATCCCTACGCACATGGCATATGAATGATAATGCGTTTACATTAAGATTTAGTCAAATACCTCCAGCGTCCACAACAATGTATCGAGATCCATTCCGCGAGATGTCGTCTGCGTCACAGAATTCGTCATCTGATCGGCTGTTCGCTAATAAGGATTGACAGAAAATGGAGGCCGCTTCCGGCTCTAGTGCAACTGTGAGCTGAACTCCAGGTATCCCAGACTGGTTAAGGAAACAAAACATGTACATATATCCTATCGCCTTATTTCGACATAGAGATGAATTAAATGATATTGAAAAACGTTTCTTCATGGTCCATATAATTATGAATCTGCCAAATTAATATCATGACTTTTCTTTACCAAACACCTGAGGGAATATTGGCTTATTGTTAAAACAATAACCCAACTGAACACCAGCGTTTTGAGTGTAATAGATTATTACCAACAGTTAATGGGTTTATATGATAGAAAATCTTAGACATAAAGGAAATCTCGAATTTGTACCTGTAGAGCGGCTTTCCTCATGAACTGCTTGGCGTCCTCGTCCCATATAGCAGGTACCGTCAGCACGTACTGGATCTCCGAGTCAGCCACTTGCTGCTGAAGGCTTCGACTGAAATGCTCCTTAAGGTACAGTATTGACATGGCAAATACACTGAGGGCACTGAACCGCTGTCCGGATACCGACTCCAGCTCCATAGTCTCACTTATCTGAGGTACAAACAAAAACCATTTGACTAATGCAGATGTATTATGACAAAAATCAATCAATAAAGTGGTATTTTTGTACGAAAGAAATGCAACATACTATTGATCAGTAATTGTAGGAATGGAACGGTACTATCTTATTCGTTAAGCTTATTTACTAGTAAATATTTTTGAGTACGGTGTAAAACACCAGTGAAATAAATAAATATTTGCTAGTAAAACAGAGATATAACTATTAAATTTGCAAGTTAATGTTTCACAAAAGACATGCAATAATCTCCGTGTAGACAGGGCAGAAAGTAAAACAGGGTACACGACTTTTGTAACTGATCTTTCGCATTTGCATATACAGGTGACATGTGTACATGTCATGCTCTTGTATTTGTTTCTTTTTTCCCTATTAACATTCGTCTATGCCAGTCCTGTTAACAATAACAGAGCACACCGCACATTTTCTGTTCATAATCAAAATGTTATCTTCAGTACTTAAGTCTTTTATACAAACAGTGCATGCTGAGCGATGGTATGTCAGGAATTGTACCATGGGGTATTTCAAGATCCATGGATATATATCCCCACTTTTGCAAAGGAAAATTTCCATCGTCATCTTGAATTATCGACATGTTTTGTCGTGGTAATAAATAAAGATTTTACATCCCAGGTAGTTTTCGTTTTTCTGTCTCACCTCAGATTTGTAGAGGCTCATCTTAAATCGACGGAATAACAACCAGTTTTTCTCCTCCTTGTTTTTGGCGAGTTGCGAGTACTTTGTCTCCGCTTCATATCCGAAACTGTGGAAATGTCCATCCGGGTCAAACAGTACAGATGTCGGGGTTTTGTACGAGGTCTGAAGGTGGTTGTCCCCATCTAACCAAACCTTGTTGGTTGTAATCTTGAGTTTATCAGCCAGAAACTCGTGTTGGAAGGAGAAGGCGTAGCCAGAATACGTTGTACCGATATCAATGGCGACCACGAGAAGGGGTTTGGACTGGGCCATGGTTACCCGGTTTACTGCCAGGTCAAGGCTATGTGAACTGAGGAGAGAGAACTGTTCAAACTTAAATTTCAGATTTATCTCTATGCCGAGCTTCAATTTTGTAATTAGCCCCAAAGTGATTGTGTAATAATGCATTTAACATGTACTAAATCTGCTGCTGTTATAATTGGGATGGGACAACGGTATTGGCTTCTGGTATTTACTAAACATTGAACTACAGGTGTGAGGTAATACACGTTTGAACAGCAGATCCCAGGACAATAAGTCGATGTTAACTGACACTGATTATAATATATGATTCAACAAGTATATGTAAGCTATTCATTAATGCGATTTATCTGTCTATCAGATAAGAGTAGTGAAATAAACATGTGAATATTTGCAAATCTGATTAAACTGGGCAAGTACCTAAGAATATCTTGATGATACAGCAAAGGCTAGCCGAGCGTTTAGGGGAAACGATATTGTGTCCCCCACAGACCCTATACGCCCATTCGAACAAGCGATCCGGCGGGTAATAACATGCTGTCTCTGAACTGACCCATTCCAGACCGCTGGGCCTATTTTTTGGCCTATATAGCACGTTAAATCTCCCTCGGTAAGCTTGCAGGCCTTGATCGGTACAACACTGAGCTATACTACATCACTACGCCTGCTCCAGGCTGACAGAGACGAGAGTTAGAAACTGAATGTTTGTACTCGGTAATCAACTCTTCTGCCAGAAAACTTACAACACTGACACGGTTCTGTGAAGGGGAATTAGTCCGATATCTGTAGTGTACTCACCTCAAATTGGTCGCCGGCAAGCTAAAGATGGCTGTTTGTGCAGGGTGATTTCTGGCTAAATGAGCAGGTTGGAGAGACAGATGACGTGGCACCCCTATAACGAAAGTGAAAGTACAATTGCACATCACTGCCTTCGCCCGGCTTCGCTCTGGGATTTTCCTGGAGGACTTTCAGCATCGATATATAAATAGAAATACAGTTAGCGTTGTACCGTATAAAGCTCTACATGCAATGTCGCCGTAATCAATCCCTATTATAAATGTCAATTGCTATTAAATGTGTGATATAGACAATTATGAATCAGTGAAATCACCGAGTTCATGATCCAAATATTGTAAAAATTTCCCGTAACTAAAATGTTCAAAAATACATTGTTATGGTCATGCATGGGTTCATTGTTTATTCATTATTCCTGATCAAGATAGGTATGATACACAAATGACACTAAATCCCCTTAATGATCATAGTGAGTGTATTAGGTGATTCCTTTTGGAATTCGTATTAGGCATTTTTAACAGCCAGTTATCAGATGAACTGCAGCACTGGGTGAATTTGTGTATTAACCTCACCGAAAGCAGGTGCTCTGAGATGGCCGAGTGATTAGAGAGTCAGCTTGTGACGCGGTGGGTGCTATTAGCGCTGAGTTTTATCAAGTATCTTGGTACTGCCTCATTTAGGAGGCATGTCTCTTTAAAATGCCCAAATGCTTACAGTATTATAATCTGACTTCATGCGGTGTCTGGGAAGTTTTACTAAAAGCAAAACGTTCACAACCAATCACGACTATGTATGCATATAAACACACACATGCCTGTTTTACTATGTAGTCTATGTCTACATTACACGTTTTCTTCCATTGTCAAGAATCCTGTAGTCCTTTGTGCATGACGTGAGAACAGCACTTACACATGCTGTTTGTAGAGAAAGGAATTATAGCTGGAATGTTTCTAATCAGCAGCCAGTATGTCTACTAGAAGAGTTATATAATCCCGTCAATGAAAGATCCTTTCACGAGGAATTAATCTGACATCAATTCCCACCACTCTCATTAAGCTGTAATCGCTCGTTACGTCTCCATTTTATCACGTCTTACACGTCGTTTATAATGTAGATATGTGTATTGCCTTCATTTAACAGGCCGGAAATGACCGATCCACCCAAGAATAGCTGATGAATATTAATATAAACAGATTACCCAATGAAATAGTAGTTTCCCTATAACGATGGACAGCAAAGAAGAAATAACATGCATAGATTGTCCACATAAACAACGTTTGATGACAAGTAAAATCTGACAACAGAAGCACATTTCACTCTCTCTGTACCAGTGGGGCGAAAACGGCAATAGTCATCTGCATAGCTTGGTATCACACTAAACCGTGATGTCAAAATAACTTATTTCAAATATAATTGATCTTTCAGTGATTTCTGTACATTCAGTGCATTTCACAGCTGCGTCTGAAATTTTCTGTTTGTATAAGCCCTTTGCAAACTTGAGCGTGTGTGTGACTGGATGATGATGACGACTTGTTAAGTTCTGTTGGAGATAGACATCCGCTTAGCCATCATATAAAAGTAGTTAAAGGAGTGGCATAAAAGCAGGAGCAATAGAGTAGTGTCTGCTTGATTTAAGCCGTTACCGGGGTCTCGTCCCCTGAATCACTGGCGGTTTACTCAGTGGGGGTCGGTAAACATGACCGCCGGTATCAGTGAAAACGAATCAAGTTTACATCTAAAGTGAGACATGAAAAGGAAGGTTACATAAAAGTACATTTCAGTTCTGCAGTTGATGTTTCCTAAGCAGTTGGCTGTAAACAGCTATCCAGTGTGGTATTTGTTATGACTGGTGAATGTCATGTATTGTGTTACTTGGCTTTGAGTATGTGAGGCATCCTGTGTGGTGTTTGTTGAGTATGGTTGGTAATGTGTCACGTATAGTTTCAGTTGACTGAATAGGTGAGGTATGGTGTTTGGTGTTTGTTTAGTATGGTTGGTAATGTGTAATGTATCGTGTCAGTTGACGAGTTATAGGTGAGGTATCATGCCTCGTGTTTGTTGAGTATGATTGGGAATGTCACATATCGTGTCAGTTAACTGTGAATATGTAAGGTATCCTGTCTTCTGTTTAGAGTGTCATGTATTACCTTAGTTTACTGTAAGGTATCATGTCTGGTGTTTGTTGAATATGATTGGTAATGTCTCATGTATCGTGTCTGTTGACTGTGAATAACTAAGGTATTCTGTCTCCTGTCTGGGTGTGTCATGTATTACCTTAGTTTACTGCGAGGTATTATGTCTGGTGTTTGTTGAGTATGATCGGTAATGTCTCATGTATCGTGTCAGTTGACTGTGAATAGCTGAGGTATCCTGTCTCCTGTGACGTTTACCGACGTCTGTTTACGAGTACAACGTCTTCACAGACGTGGATTTTTTCAACGATGCAGCCCAATACTTGTCGGAAATAGCGATAAAATTTGCAAACATTAAAAATCGAAACAATTAATTAATCAAAAACTATGAGCTGTGAGGTAAGAGGTTGCAAAGGTTAACAAATCTTCGCCACAGTTCAGCTACAAATCTAGCTCTTGGTTTATCTGCCCATTTCATACCGCCTCAAGGTTCAAACCATAAATGTATAAAGGAGCACCTATGACATAAAGTTACTAGCTCTCCCCACATGCATACCTATCGCAAAGCTTATGGTATAGCATATAACAAACAACTAAAGCTCTAGAAAATTAGGCAAAATTACTTTCATTTTTATCCCTGAAGGAATACACATGTTTCTATTCACATGATACATATGGCGTAAAACAAAAAATACATGTCATCCTCTTCACCAGTGGGGCTTGAGATCTGCGAACATAGAAGCGCTACTTCATCCTGAAAATATGAATTACAATCTCTGACATAAGTTTTGGTGAATCCATACGCAGATTCCTAGACCAGCAATGACGCAATTCTTGATTGGTGTCTTTTATAGTATTTTACCGGATGACACTAAACAGACACCGAATATCACCGCCCCTTTCACCACAGACAGGACGTCGTCGAGTGGAGTGATCACAGTCACAGACCGGAAATTCTCTCAGAACTCCTCCTGGAGAAGTGGCAATTCAAAAAACCCACCCACGAGTAAAATGTGGGGGAATTCCTCTACACTTACGACCCGCCATTAGTGTTTCTACATGAGTGATAATGTTCTGGATAGTTGGTTTCATCAACCCTTGCATCGCTTTGCCACTGATTCTCATCTTGTCGCCTGCAAAGGGCAAATCTCCGGATAACCCTGCGTCCGCTATGTGTTCCTCTAGCGGCCGCTGGTTGTGAAAGCTGAACACTTCACGCAGAGACGCCGGCAACCGGAAGCTGAAATCATGTGTCTCATTACTAGATATCATCCGTTTATTGATTTCAATTCTCTTCCAAGCTCCAATTTATCCGATTTTTGGTGTTTGCCAAACTCTTTTATCGCCTTTACGGTAAAAATGTCCGACAACAGATCGGTGAACTGGTCGTCAACTTGAGTGCCGTCCCAACCTCCCCAACCAAACAAAACAACGGACCTTGGATAAAACATAGTTAAACAGTCCACGTTTTCTTCAGTGTGGCCATAATATACGAACCTGATTTCTATCAAAATTCTAGATCAATTTCCTACTGCTTACCTACTCCAAATAAATGAGTTTCACGTAATTTAAACTTCAAACCCGATATAAGTATACAAATAATACAAACTCCGTGCATATAAAACTTTTCACACTATAAGACACGTTCTCATCATTGTGATTTATCTCAGTTTAATGTACATAAAATGATGATTGTACGTCTTGTAAATTGACCTAATTGTTCCCCTATTCTGTCTTTGATAATGCGGGTGGTAAGGTGCTTCAGAAGCTCAGAACAAAGTATTCAAGCGTGTAAAGCTCACTCGCTGTAGTGTTTTGTCATGTTGATTGATGTCAACTTCTGAAAAGCAAGAGAGGAGGCAATGTGGGTAAACCCATAACTAGCACCCCTACCCACATGGCCAGCAAGAATGTTAATGCGTTACGTCAGGTACTTCCAGCCTCCACAACAATGTAGCGAGATCCAATCCTCGAGATGTCGTCTGC